>NC_072732.1:70929211-71529211 GCF_026930045.1 Uloborus diversus | reverse complement strand
AAAATTTATTTAATTTTCCGTATGTAGGCTGGGTTTTAGTGGTCATAACTAGGTTCTAATGATAATGTTATTCAAATTTTTAAAGCCTTGAAAGCTTTTCTTTTGTATGATATTAATGTATTTTAAATTTGGGGAAAATATGCGAATATTTTCAAGAATCTTAATTCTTGTACCAAAAGTGTCTCAACAGGTTGAGATAAATGTTCACATAATGTGTTTTTATTATATATAATTACATTCTGGTTTTATATTTCTACTATTTTTACAGAAATTACTCACTTTATTTATTTGTTTTAAACTCTACTGATATTTTACTCTACTCCTTAATCTTATTTCTGTTACAAAAATAATTTTTAAAAGAAATACATGCTAAAAACATGACTAATTTTATTGCTGGAAGTCATTCATTATTGTTTTAAAATGTTAAGCTTTTTTTATCGAAACATTTTTATTACTATATTGAGCACTAAGAGAAGTGTACCTAATAATAATAAACGTATTCATGATGCTATAATAAACACCTCATTAAAAAATAAATGCCAGAAACATAAAAAAGGGAGTATGTCATATTTTTATAGTAGCACTGTAGTTTTTATTTCTTTCATTGAATGTTTTGCTCGTGTTGATTACGTAAAATAACACTCGTCTTTAAAAATCGCAAATGCAAACATCCTTACTGTAAGGCAATTGTTGTATATTATTATTTAAAATTCCTTTTTGGAAAGTTCACCCTACTTTTTTTTCTCCCTTGGACAGCCTCTGTAAATCAAGTAACAGCGCAGTTTTTCTTTCAATAGGACCCAACTACTTCTACAAGTTCTGCTTGTTGTTTTTCCAAGAGCATTCTGCGGTTCTTCGCCCATGTAGCTCCCCCAAAATGAGTCCTCAAACCCTAGCGAAAGCAACCAGTGTATATTTCGTCTGTGCATTGTTGACAGTTCTACATCTCCGCGCCATTTGTAACTCCCAACCTGGTTTATATAAGTACTAGCAGTATCCGCACGGCGATGCCCGTGCTAAGAATTTAAAGGAAGTCCGTTTAAATAAAAAAATCTACGATCCCTTCCCCCCTGTGAAATGATCATTTTTCTTTAACCAAAATGCGTACACACATTTTCAAAAGCCTATTAGAATCTCTTTGGAAGTTAACACTTTAAATACGGCGGTACAGCGTTTGTACCGCAAAATAATTTGGACCACACTACGGCTTCCGTACAGCAGCTGTACCAGGGTAGCTCTTTCCCTCTTTCGGTAGGATGCTGCCGAGGGGAAGTTTGGAGACATTCTTTGAAGGATTAACAATGTTCAGCGAAGCATGCAGTGCAGGCTGATAAGAATGGCTGTCTAAATGCATCCCTTAATGGTTAGTCCTAAATAATGCAGATGGTTGCAACCTTTCGATTGCAATGTCGGGAGAAAGCAGCTTTTTTTTGCCGTAGGGGGCCTTGCTCCTGTTTCAAGAAAGGGGGTCGAATTCTTAAACTTTCGCCGTTCTTAAGACGAAGTTGGGATATGTATCTGCCGTAAAACTATTCGCCAAAACACATTAAAAGATTAATATTAGCATTAAAACTCAAAATAATTCTTCAACTGTATAGGTCATCGCTTAAAGCTCCAAGCAACCACACCACCGTAACCCTGACCTTTAGCGAGTGAAGTGTTTTTTTTTTCTGCAATTTAAAATGTTCCGTCAAATAAAATATACTATAATTAAACGTTATAAAGAACAATCATAATTAAATAATAAGACAAATATAATTATATGCTTAGATAAGTAACTACATTCAACTAAAAGAACAAAAACAACCGTTGTAGAAATAAGGAAAACAAAACCCTATAGAAAAATCCTACAAACTTGAATTATGTATCTGACTTTCGAAAAAAAAAATGCATTCAAGAATCAGTTCGCTGACCACATCAGACAAATAATAGCGTATCTATTGACACTGGTCAATAGATTGGACCGTCTTCTGGAGTTAACTTACCCCGCCATCTATTAGGAATTCATAGAACTAAACAATTAATTAAATATTTAATTTGCAATTAGAAATATTTCGGAAACGTGGTCAAACGGGATAAAAAGTTCCCTTGTCCGTCTCCTGCTTTTAAGCTACCCTACCAATTTTCAGCCAAATTGGTTCAGCCGTTCTTGAGTTATATATATATATATATATATATATATATATATATATATATATATATATATATATATATATATATATATATATATATATATATATATAGTGTGTTTCTTCAATAATACAGTTACCCGTGCATTGTTTTCTTGTAGTAATGTGTAACAAACATATAATTTGATTATACGCATTTTTTTAACTTAAAACTAGGATGTTTCCATTTGAGCCATGATTGATGAAAAATAATGAGCCTTAAGGACATTAAAGGGATTTGCTTTGATCAAAATATCGTAATTAAGGAAACAAAGGACATTTTACGTCTTTATTGAGTATTTTCTCAAATAATCTGAATGGTTCATTTAACGTATGTCCCCAGCTCTAATTAAGTTTCATAACACATTTTCTCTAACCATAAAGCTAATAAAATATTAGGTATAATTATGAACAAAAGTAGCTACAAATCAGCACGAGTTCAATTATGCGTATATTATTCATACGAGTTCAATTGTTTGAGTTTAAAGATATGTGTTTAACGGTGTAATAATATAATTTAGCTGTGGTATTGAAAACCACTAAATAGCAATAAAAAGAACAAGTAAAATCAACAAATGATTATACATGATAATCGTATATTCGAATTTTTCACTTTTATAAAAACAAAATAATAGAATTGCTTTGAATTATTGCTTTTAGATTTTAAACGAAAAAAAAACCTTTAAATTTTAAGTTAATGACAAAGGTTGAAATTGTTCAGGAAAAACCTCAACTCCTCCTTTTTCGAATCCTCTAAAAATGTTTCAAAGTACGCTTGAGAATCGATACAATTATACAGTAGAGAATGTCATTTCAAACTAAGGATTTTTTTTCTTACAATTCTAGGAATAAAATTCGTCAAATGTTTCCTACGAAAACTATGCGTGATTTTGGACGATATATTATTACCCTGTCTGATGCTCAGACGTCTGATGAAGAAAATATAGCATGATATAGATTTTGTTTGACGTAATGTGTATTATTTAAGCGTGTATAAGTACATATTTATCACATATGCATGAGTATGTGTATTTTTTGAACATTTAAAACAAATATTATTCCATATTTAAAAGTTTTTCGAAAACAATTGCCGTTTATATCAAAAAATAATTAAAGACATTTATTTTTTGCAATCGAAGTTTAAGGGCCATTCCACGGAAAACTGTCATTTGGTCCCGCACGTGACGCATCATGTATTTCATTAAAAATAATACTTTAAAATATTAATGAGCAATTTTTTTTTGTTTAGCAAATTACAAGCTTATGTGTGATTCCTTCACAAAAATGTCGTCATTACCCTTTAAAATTAATACTTTTTAATTAAATATCTGAACCGTCACATGCAGGACAAACGATAGACTTTCTTTTAATGGTCCTTACGCTATGAACGGAAACGTAAAATAAAAACTTTGTAAACAGAACACAAAACTACATGCTCTAAGTGAACACAGAAATTTTACAGAAAATAAAAATATTTTTTATTCATTACTAAGACGTTTGTTCTCCCTATTTTTAAAGCAAAATTTGGTTTATTAGGTTGTTTAAAACGCAATTATTTTGCTAATAGACAAACAAAACTTATGAAAGATATACATTCATATTATGATTGAGTTAAGCTAGTGCACAAAATATTCTTGAAAAATTTACTCATCGTACTTATATGTATATAAATAAAATGAGGATGTAGGTGTGACGTTTTCCGGTTTATTTAATATTTTTTTCATGACTTTAAGATAAACCTATCCTCAATCGATAAACTCAATGACACAAGGTAGTCAGAAATACCTTTCAGAGGAAGCTGTATGCTATTTTCTTCTGGCACTGGCTTAAATGCATAATATGCCATTCCGTTTGCTTATTTTCCAAAAACAGGGGGAAATGAGGCCGAATAGGGCACTAAGGGAAGACTGAGAGTACTTGTTCCCCACTTTAGTTTTCATTTTTTTTTTTTTTTTTTTTTTGTTTGCTGCAAATTATAAGTTTTTTTTTTTTTTTTTTTTAACTGTAAACAATTGTAATTGTTTTCTCTATTTGACAATATTTTTTCACTTAAAATTAGGCTGTTAGTTTTGGTGGAATAATTAATTTCAATATTTTTATAAATGGATCATGTATCCCCACATCAAGGGATACTTGATCCCTTCATGAGGGATAATTGATCCCACTTTGAAAGTACTTAAACGTTTGATTAGATTAACAATTTACCTATGGATTTTAGTTTTTTACATATTGTTTCGAAAAAATAACATTTATTTCTTCTACATAGCTGTATTAGCACAACGATACCCTTTCTAAAACATTCTGCAGTTAGCGTGAAGAAGGGCAAGAAAGTTATTTGGATGCTAAAAACATATAACTTTGAGTTAAAATAATTTAGTTTCTAAACATAAATGAAGACTGAATCTGGACCTCAAAGCCGAGAAAACACTTTATCATTGTAAGAATTTCATGGTTTGCGTAATTACTTTGGAGATTTTTACCAAAAAGAACGCGGAGACTCTTTTCATAGCAGACGAAATCTTTTAACACATAGCGCTACGTTTCGCGTGAAACGAAAGAATTCTCTGAGATTTTCAAGTACTGTTGCGAATGATTTCAAACTATTGAGTTACAACTTCAAATGTAAATGAAAACACTGTTTTACATATAAACAATTTAAAAGGAGATAAACACAATTATAGGTCAAGATTTTTCTTCAGCATCGTAAATAAGAATTAAACTTTCAAACGTAGCATAGAATGATGACTCCGAAATATCAGCGTCAGTTCTTAACAATGCAGTTAAAATATATACAAGGGCGGTTTGATAAGTCCATGACTTTTAAATGAAAAAAATCAAAATAAATACCAAAATGCTGTTTAACTATATTTCATAGTTATATTTGGCATTACCCGTGAAATTTGCAGACGATATTTAAATCATGTGTGTTTTATTGACATTGGGAGAAAACGGCAGACAAGTTTGTTTTCGTTGTTGAGAAAAACGAATTTCGCGTGTTGATAAAGCATTACTTTTTGCGCGGAAAGAGAACTTCTGAAAAGGAAGAAAAGTTTAATAAATATTATTGTGAGTCTGCTCCATCACATGATATGATTCACAAGTGGTTTACGGAGTTTCGTTGTGGTCGTACGAGTACAACAGACCAGAACGTCTGATTGAAGTCACGAACGAAAAAATGATCAACAAAACCCATTATATCGTGTAGAAGAGCGCCGTGTGAAAGTGAGTGAGATAATTAATACGGAAAACATACACTGTTAAAAATTCAGGAAGATTTTCTGGTAATTGTTACTGTAAAGTGCCGGACTTAACGCATCGCTCATATTTACGGTAATTTATACCGGAGAAATAAGCGATCCCAGCGCCAATTGGTTGCTGTGGCCTACCGAGGAAACCGTAAAATTTTACAGTAACATTTGATTTTTACGGTAATAGTTACTGGCAACATGGATGCCAGTAACAATTACCGTAAATTTTCCCGAAAATTTTTAACTGTGTATCATCTGAATGTGTATGCAACATTTTGCACGAACATTTGTGTATGAAAAAGTTATCAGCAAGATGGTTGCCGCGTTTGCTGACAGTCAGTCAAAAACGGAATCTTGTAACAATGTCAAAGCTGTGTTTAGACAAATTCCAACGTAATCCAAGTGAATTTTGGCTACGTAATATAACAATGGATGAAACTTGAATACATTACTACATACCGGAAACGAAATAACAGTCAAAACAGTGGACTTCTTCTATGGATACTGCTCCGAAAAAGGCAAAATTACTTCCATCGGCCGGAAAGGTTAAGACCTCAGTTTTCTGGGATTCAAAGGGCATAATCCACATTGACTATCTTAAAAAAGGAAAAAAAAATCACGGGACAATATTATGCCAATTTATTATACAGTTTAAATGCAAAATTAAGATTAAAACGACACGATTTGTCCAAGAAAAAAGTGCTATTCCATCACGATAACGTGCCAGCTCACACATCTGCAATTGCAACCACGAAATTGCTTGAATTACGTTATAAATTTGTTCCTCATCCCCCATACTCCCCTGATTTGGCCCCCAGTGATTTTGTTTCTGTTAAAAAAATGGCTCAGTGGAAGGATAGTTTATTCAAATGATGAGAACTACTAATGAGTTTGATGATTTTGATGATCTTCAGACATCTTATTTTTTGGAAGGGTTAGAAAAGTTGGAAAATCGGTGGAAAAAGTCAATTGCTGTGAAAGGAGGTTATGTTGAAAAATAAACTTAATTTTAGTATTTATTTGATTTTTTTATTTAAAAGTCACGGACGCATCAAACTACCCTCGTATGCGTTTAATACGATCTCATCTTTATAGATGAATATCCTGTTGATTAGTATTTGTCTCCGAAGAAAGATATTTTTCTTTTTAAAGCGCTTCTGGGCTTGTAAGATGACTTTAGGGCTTTTACCTTTAGAATATAGTGCCAGACTTAAAAGCCTTTTATCTATATCCTGAAGCAAAGGATAGTCAAATGGGACATGTTTCATTTGCTCAGAATTAGCAATATAAAGGCTGTTAATGGATTAATTTTTCGCCGGGAAATCAAGAGAAGGGGTCACTGTTTTAAGCTATTCAAATCTCAGGCTAATCTGGAAATTAAGAAAAAAATGCTAATCTTGAAATTAGGAAAAATTATTACTTTAGCAGGGTTGTAGGCACTTGGAACAGTTTAATGGAGGCGGCAGTAATGGGATAAGTAGCTTTAGGAGGGCCACTGATCTTCATTGGGGACTAACTGCCCTACGCCCAGTCAAGCTGGGCAAATAGCCAGTTGCTGGTCTCCACGTTTTTTTTTTTTTTTTTTTTTTTTTTTGTAGTTGAATAATTGCTATCGAAGATTCCTCCAAAGAAGTCAATCTTTGCAAAGTCAGAAGGAAAAGAAGAAAAATACCCATTGACATGAAAATGAAAATGAGGAATAACATATTTCATTAAAATATGCTGTACTTTGACAGTCGAAGGGGCAAAATTTTCATTCAAATTAAGGAATAAAAAAATAAATCTAGACAGACAACAGAAGACCAAGTTGTTTAACTATTACAACTTAAATCAAAGTATGATATATTTGTTACTCCTATGTCTGGGAGCTTTCATAACATTAAAATGCGCCTAATTTACAATATAAAACGTGCGAGAGAGCTGGGGCTTCACCAGCTTTAAAAGGGAAAAAATAGTTAAACTTGATAACAATTTTCAAGAATTCAATGTTCCTACAATACATTTCTATGCTTTTAACTATTTGACTTTAGTTAAATCTTGACTTATAATTGTGTTTTGTCTTTTTTCCTTTCAAGTTGTTTATATGCAAAAACAGCGTTTTCATTTACATTTGAAGTTGTAACTCAATAGTTTGAAATCCTTAAAACTAAATGGAATACTTAAAAAAGAAAGAAATCCAACTGGAATTAAGAACGTATTTGATAGCTGTGAACGCAAAGATTGGGCTCTGGACAAGCATGTACGAATAGCGCGCTAAATGCACGTTTAAAAGCAATTTAGCAATCGCCTAAGCCATTTAACTAACTGTATATGAAATATTTATTTATCAAGAGTTTCATTCAAACATGTAAAGTTTGAGACGATAGGTAATTATGTTTTATCATTTCATTTCGCCAATTCGGTGAAAATACACGCGAGTTACTTAAAATTCAAAGTCAAAAGGTTAGCTAAAGATATTATTTGATTTAACTGAAACTTTGTATGATAAAAGGCTTAGTAAAAGGTATTTTTCTCGCATACTTGCTTCACATATTTCTCAATTTCGATTTTTCACTCCACCCTACAGTGTTTACTTTAAAACCACACTCCGCTATTTTTTAAAGCTGTATATAATAGGGGAGACCGGGCAGGTTTTCGCGCTTTTTTAAAATTATTATTTTTATTTTTATTTATTTACCTGAGTTTGAAAAAACTGTACTACTCCATTTAGAGAAACCTTGGCTACAACGTGGAATTACTTACATCAATTACTTAAGCTTTGTTTTACAGAAAAATAGTTTTAAGTGTTGTTATGTCACGTGCAAAAATGTGCCCCGTGACCGGGGCAAGTTTTCGCATACCTTATTAATAGACAGGGGCAAGTTTTCACATGCACTTATATCAATATAATTTAGGAAATCAAACAAAATATTTTCAAGGTAGGTTATTTATTGATTTTCAGTAAATATACATTTAAAAAAACTCATCACCAACTTGGCTACTTAATAATTTTAATACATGTAGGACTGTTAAAAACACTAAACGTCATCGTCACTGTCACAATTAATGCATACAAAGAAGATAGGGTTTCCTTTGATGCAAGACTAGTAGGCCCATCTTTTGCAACGAGTGCACTTTACCCATATCTCTTTAGCCTTAGATTTACTGTGCAATTCTAAGCAGTAAATGCAAGCACAGTCTTTTTCCTCTTCATTACTTGATTCTTCATTTTCTTCGAGCTTGTTAGGTTTTCCAATTTGTCTCTTAAATAAACTCTTTTTTACATTTTTCTTATCTTTCTTTTCATTCTCATTTTTCATTTGTTTTCTCTGCTTAGTTTGGTGCTCTAGTCTAAGCTGCTCTTTGACCGGAGTGTCGGTCAAAATGGTCGACTTTTTCTTCTTTCTTCCTATGCCGGGCTGTTTTCTCGAACCCGCTTTTTCCAGAGGTCTCACAACTTCTGCGGTGGGACAACCTACGTTTGGCTGTGTTAGAGCTTGAGTATCAGCCTCTTCGTGCTGCCCTGTTATAGGCCTGTACACTTCTTCTTGTACTGGGGCAGGTCTGTCGATGAAATAGGCTGGCATGTAGTCGGCATCTGTAAAGTTATCTGGGTTCAAGGGAAAAATCCCTGACAACCTGAAGCCAGACATTATATTGTTTGGCGTTAAAGTCAGAGGCGTTGCTGTTGCCATAATTGATGGGACATCATATATTTTCCTAGGCCTTTTATTTGTGCAAACCCAAGCATCACAGGAAGTATTGACGTGCTTCTTCAATGACCCATACACGCTGCGATCCAACGGCTGAAGCTTGTGGCTGCAGTGAGGTGGGAAAGAAAGCAGGGGGACACCGTTATCTTTTAAATAGTCTAAAACTTAATGTAGTTTAATGCTATTTTTATAAACACCTAGGCCTATTTTGTTTTAACATGTATCTCTCATGAATGATTGAGATTGTGATTTATTTTTTGTCTGTTTTTTGTTTAAAAATATAAGTTGACAAATAAGAAGCTTACCTTTTCATGTGTATTTAACTATTTATGCTTCTTTTAATAGTAAATAATGTAATAAACATTGATAAATAGTAGCGATCGAAAAGGGCGGGGCATATTTTCGATGCGACGGCGCACGTTTTTGATGCGAAAATATGCCCCGCTTGGTGTTCAAAAACGTGCCCCGTCGCCATGTATTTCCTTTAACTTCACGCAGACGGTCAAAAAAAGAATTTTATGGACAAACTATTACATCACTGGTAGCTCCTAAATGTGCTCTTTCGAAATATTACAACAGATAAAAACTTAACTTAAGACGTATATGTTTGTTTTTAGTTTAAATGAGGTCATCAAAATTTACTTACCTGTATAAAAACAAATAAAACTGACGTTATGCAGCGATGTGAACAGCTATCCAACTGAAACTCTCGTAGTTGTCGTCTAGTTGCGCTGCCTTTCAAATAGTCTGGTCTGTGATTCGCTCTACCGGCTCTCTAACGAGTTAAAATCAAATCGAAAACGAGCCCCGCAGGAAAACCTGCCCCGGTCTCCCCTAGATAATGCAAACTTTCAAACGGTTTCCTTAAAATAAAAAAGGCTCCCTTGACCCATTCGGACAAACATTTCTAGAGCTAAAACAAAATTGGTGAAAAATACAAAATGTTGCAATTTTTTATGTAGATAAATATAATTTTGACATTATTATCAGGTTTCAAAGCTTTACTTAACGATTTTGGTACATTTTTGGCTGAGGGAAGATGTATCCCCAGGGGTCAAGCATCCATTTTCTCCTCTATTTAGAATAAGTAAAAAAGTAAAAATCAAGCAGAATGTGCTAGAAATGAAGTTACCCATGCATTAAAAATTTGATAGGAATATATAGCGATATTCAGGCGTGGAAAACATACAACAGAAAAATATATTATCGAGAAAAAATCCGTAGATAAAATATATTTTTGTAGTTCAAATGCATTTCTTTGTCCCCCTTTATAGTAACTGTTACCATTAAATTGTGCTTTGATAGTAATTAAAAATTTATTAGTAGCTACTTACTGCATTTGAAAACGCTGACGGTTGAGTAAAACCACTACCCAATCCTCGAAGAACGTAATAGATAAAGATATTCTGTCGTAAAGAAAAAAAAACACTTTTTCTTCACTTCAAGGATGGCGACTTGAAAGTAAAGAGTAAATAATTAAAATATAAAGCTTTTGCTATTGCTTTAGCATTCTTATACTAACGTCAAATAAAATCAATTGCATGATTACCAAATTTGTTTTATGTATGCAATTAAAGGAATTGACAGCTGAACTTCATGAATTTTAAAGAAAATTTTAATAAATTAGCGATACATAAATCAAATATAAAATAAAAAACATTATATGCCAGAATCAAATAGGTAAATCATATCTTACGGGCAGTTGAGAGCGAATTACAGAGATAATAATTAATGTATCAAAGAAAATGTTGATAAAGATACGCTATAGTACATTGTATTGGTACTCTAAATTATTTTTTTTTTTCATTAAGTGGCACATAACTTTTGGTTTTAAGGAACATTTTAACGGTGTTTTGTAACTTTTTTCATTGATTTAATAGAATTTTTACGTTTTAAGAGTCACTGTGGCGTCACGATTTTCGAAAATTGGTCACGCCCATTTAATCAAACTGCCGATTGTTTCAAAGCACCAAAATAATTATACTTTCGTGTTTCATGAGTTTTATTAAATCTTAATTCTGTACTTGGTACAAAAGAAACTTCTAAAAATAACTTTAGAACAATTTTGGGAGTTAAAAATTGGCCGCAAAAAAGGAACAGAAACAAAGGATATAAAAAAGAAGTGTGATTGTCAATGGTTGTATGGTATAAAAAACCTGAATTTCCCTCGCAAATACTTGTAGACAGACGCGATTTGCTCTGGAGCTCTCCCTGGAACATTTAAAAAATTAAAGCCCTAAAAACTGAAGCAATATTCTATGATATTAGGAGGAATGGTTCAGAGGCTATTTCACTTAAAAAACCAAATTTTTGGTGGCATTTGAGGAAAGCACTTTTGGGGGGTTTAGCCTGAATTTTTCCTGAAATTGAAGTCTTAAAAACGTGACAGCAAGACCATATTAAATGCCATTGGGGTCGACAATTTTTTGAAATTGAAGCTCCAAAAAAACACTATTGTAAGCGATTTTCGAAAGCAATTTTGAACGATGTTAGGTACTCGGGGTCTATTGCCTGGAAATTAAAGAAAAAAAAACTGTAAATAAAATATGAGTTCCTCCGTGATGGTTTTTGCTGAGAGGGGGGGGGGATGAGATTCGTAGGAGTAGTATTATAAATATTTTCTTATTTTTAGACAACCTATAAAATGTAACTAAAAAGGTTGATCTAGTTGCTGAAATGTAAGCAAAACCAAGTCTCAGATTACTCCGTGACAAACAAGCCAAGTATAATAAAAGTGCTTTAAAACTGGCTCTTAATATGAATTTTCTAAAGTTCATAAAATAGTAGGGTCTGGTGGGGTAAAGTGGTCTTAAAATCATAGGTTTTCAACTTATGTGAATAATAGATACAATAAATTCTTTAAACATTTAAGCTTTTTTTGTTTTTATTTCACATTGCATTATTAAAGAACACAGTACATTGAGTTTGAGGAAAATAAATATTGATTTAAGTAGTTTTATAACACTTTCTTTTCCCTTTGTATTTATGACCACTTTACCCCATGGGGTGGGGGAAAGTGGTCATAGCATAGGGTAAAGGGGTCATAGTTAAAAATAGATGCAAAACCATTATAAACAACCCTAATATTTGTATATTTCGGTTATTTTTATAGTTACAAGTATATGCACAGGCATATGTGTATACACGAGTATATACGTGTCGTGTAAACATTAGTAAACACGTTCATATATGAGTAGATACATGTGTGCATCAGATACATGCATGCACGTGCCTACTCAAGTATATACGTGTATACACGAGTATATAAGCATGTATACGTGATTACCTACAGGAGTGTATACGTGTCTACACGGATATGTACGTATTAATCTTTATATGAGTTTAAAATTGTGTAAGCAAAATTCCTGTCTTTCGGAATATGATTTCATGTATTGCATGCATTATGTACGACATATACAATGTATCAACTCACCGATTAACACAGCTGTCTCCAGGGCCCCATCCAACCGTTTAAACCACACATAGTGGTAGGTACGGGGGACCCTGGAGTGTTATGTTATGTTATCACGTGTATATACGGTTCACGTGTACGTACGGGTATATACGCGTGTAAACGAATATCATATGCATGTATGCACTTGTATATCGAGTACATACGTGCATACCTGAGTATATACGTGTACAGTAGACGTATACACGCATATATAAGTGTATATACACACATATACGGGTATAAACGAGGTAATTCGTGGATACATCTAGTGCGTGTTTGAGGGGGGGGGTACGTGTCTACTCACATATAAATATTGTGAAGCACGAGTACAAACGTATCTAGGTGCAAACACGATTATGTCCTGTATAGACGTATATAAGTACATTTATCTGTATACACCAGTACATGTATATATACACGAGTATATAAGCTTATATACATGTGTGCCTGCAGAATGAGCAAAAGCTCTTGGGCAAAAATCTAAGGAGTGTGAAAGGGGAGGATAAGAAGCAAGGAATTACAAGAACTTACGTTCGCTGACGCGCTACATGCATACAAAGCCAGAAACTGATGGATGCAAACAAATCGCAATTTTGTAACACAAAGATGATTTTAACCAACATTTTAGTTTTTAAGAAATATTATGAGCAGTTGGTAAAAGTTACGGCCTGTAGTAGCTCTAATACAAGCATCGCAACGAAGGCGCAGCGACAGATGAAACTTTTTCAAAAGCCTCGTTATTGCAAGAGAGTGCTTTGTGATTGCGACGCACATGTATTACAGCAGCAGGCCGCAAATTTCATCAATCGCTTTAAAACTTTCTTGAGACCTACAATGTTGTGTTAAATTTTCTTTTTGCAATATATAAATTTGTGACCTGTTTTGCATCCATTAGTTTCTGGCTTTGCGTGCATGTAGTGCGTCAGCATTGTGTTTGTGACCATATGTTCCTTATGATTCTTGCTTCTTATCTTCCGCTCTAACACATTTTAATAATTTGCCTAAATGTTTAAACTCACTCTGTTTACTTGTATATCATATGCTTGTATGTAAGTGTATACTCGAGTAGTCAGCGTATATTCGTGTCTACCTGAGTATATAAGTGTTTTTACATATACGAGTACAGTGAAACCCCTCCTAACGGACACCCCTCTTATGCGGACAATTTTTAATTCCCCAGTTTCAATGCAAATAATATTATTAAACCCCTGTCCTGCGGACACCTCTATATTGCGGAGAAAAAAATTTGTCCCGTTAGTGTCCGCATTAGAGGGATTTTACTGTATAAGCGAGTATGTACGTGTATAGTCGAATGTATATCTGTATAGATTAAAAGTACTTGCAGATACTCATATACGTATTTATTGGTGCATTTATGTGAATACGTCTATATACGTCCCTACACGAGTATATGCGTATGCATATGCATATACTCGTAAATTTAACCCCGTTTACTGTAAAAACAATACATATTAAGTGAAATTACTATTTTAATTTATATCTACCTTATACTTAACGATTAAGTGGCATTAGAAGAATAATATTTGTTAAGCCTAGTATTATGACCACTTTACTCCATCTTACTTAAATTGTTCTAAAAGATTACCTAAAAGAGATTCAGCTAACTGCTAATGAGTAAGAGTTCTTGAGACATGTAGGAAGCTTCCTGTGCAGTCAATCTGTTCATAATTCTAACAAACAAAATTTCCCAAAGAAGTTAAAAGAGGTGTTTAGATTTTAAAACTTTTCATATTCACACAAAATATATTTTTCACCAAATAAAATTTTGCCAGTTGTAAAATTTTGTATTCAAAATACAGTTTCTAACTTCCCTACTCTATAATAAAATTTTCACATTCATTCAAACATTTGTTTCCAAGCTATGGCCATTTATTTCACAAATGACCACTTTACCCCATTGACCACTTTCCCCCACCAGACCCTAATCAATTAAAATAAATTATAGACGCAGTGGAAATTTAGCTGTTTTGAGTAAAAATTCTTTTTTTAACGTTATTTCTTCAACTGAAAATGATAAGATTTTGTGCCCTAACTTTTCTGACAAATAGTCCTTTCATCATTTTGCTTCTTCTAATGTTGGTTTTTGTGAAGAATTCTCAAAAACAGGGTTGAAAACAGGTCGTAAATTCAGTCCGTTGTTACGTTTAGAATGTAGGTTCCAATAATCAACTTGTCATTACCAAATGTTAATTTATCGTATTTTCTTCCTTTATTTTTTTTAAATCATATCACGATGCGTTGATGAAATTCATAAAACAAATTATTAGACTGCAACTAGTATTTAAGTTGTAGAAATAAACATTCCCAATGTAAGGAATTCAGAGGTAATACTTCAATACTTACGTTAGCTTAAATTGTTTTAATTGGCGCTAAACCTGTGATTATTCTTTCTATTGCTCATTTTGCTGAACTATTTGCTTTACCAAAAGTTCAAGAAGTATTCTATTCAGAGTAATTAATCCAAATGTTGGTATACCACTTCTTATTACTGCTTCTAACCAAATATTTAACTCATTGGGTTTTCTTCACTAGGAAATCAAAATTTGCTTCTTGTTTAGAAGTATGCCAATTTTATTTTTTAATAAAATGGTTTCTTAGTTTCATTACGTTGCTACACTCTAAATTTTAGTTTATTCATTATTTACTAATGTTCTTGTTGAAAACTGTAAGAATATCTTCATGACATCCCCCCTTTCTCAATGTCCATTTACCCACATAAAGGCCCGTCATAGGCGGAAGGGAGGGGGGGGGGATCAATTGGGCTCTATTTTCAAAACATAAATAAAATCCGCATTTTTGCTTGTATTTTGATGCACTTTTCAAATAAAATTTACTGAATTCATACCCTTTGCCCTCCTCCCTCCGGGAAAGACTTTGAAAATATGAACCTGCCAGCATAATTCGTCTTGCTCCAGTTCTTTCACAATAAAAATACCTTTTTTTATTATACATTTTCTTTTAAATTTGGCTACGATTGCCAATATTTTAAGAGTTTTTTGTACTGTTTTTTAATTGCTTTGTTTTGAGGTGAAATTGTTTCCGAAACTACAATTTTAATTTTATGTTCCGTGTGTTGAAGTTTCGTTCTAATGAACATGGACCTGTCAACTGTCAATCGTATTGATCATTAAGTCACCCTTTAATGATCATGAATTTTATCAACTCTTTCATTCAGTCTTTATCTTAGCATACATAGTTAAAACTTTTGTGACAGGAGCGGGGGGGGGGGGAGGATCTGTTTTCTCATGTTTTCAAAACTCCTTTCCCAAAAAATCCGGGTCTTTTCCATTCTTTAATTTATATTTTCGCAGTATATGATATTACTTTAGAAGATAAATAATAGAAAATGTATTGCATGTGATGCATATCCAAACTAATTTCAAATTGAAAAATAATATAAACATAGACGTTACGAAGACATCAAGAATACAGAATTCTTTCGTAATTATTGGAATATTTAATTTTGTAAGTACAATGCTACGCTGTAAGTTTCGCATTAAGTTTTGTTAAAATTTATGCACACATACCCCATAAGAGTAATGAAAATGAAAAGGCAAACTACTGGGCCCATACATGGCCGAGCATTGGATTTCTATGGTCGACTACTGGAGCATTTTCTTGTGTTGACAATAGAGTAGTTTTTAAAATATAAATAATTTCATTTCTGAAACAATTTAGTGAATCATTATGAGAAAGGTACAGCCTTACAATATTTTTGTTGTTGTATTCATTGCTGAAATTTATTGGTTAACAAAAAACAGCAATCGCTGTCTTAAATGGCCGACTACTGGAGCTTTTACCCTACTTGTTTCATACGAAAAATCTAATGCAAAATTATGTCACGCTAAAATATTCAAAATTTTTCCCGATCTTATTTGTATGCATTGCTTTCTGCGCAAATTTAAAGGAATCAATAATATTTCTAAGAAAAACATGCATTGAATAACCCTAATATCTAATGAATGAATAGCGTGCTGATGATTTGCTGTTAGCTAAGAAAAAACACGTTGAAAAAAGGCTTAATGTATGATAATGATATACAACGTATCGATTCGATGCAAAAAAACTTGGAAAAAAAAATACCTTTCTAAGTATGAGATTAACGTGATTGTTTCACCAGATTTCTTGAATTATTTGTTTTCAAAGAATACCATGAGAAGTACTTCTTGTAGGCCAGAATATTAATTAATTTTCTGATTTATCCCGCTCAGCTGAGCATATGAATTTCGAATTTGAAACCATACATCAATCCGATTGCGATTCCAAAAAACGGCAGTATAAATCATTTTTACTTGCTTTTTTTTCACATATAGATTACGTATAAGGTGAAATAAAAACTAAGTAAACACTTTCGAAAAAAATTTAACTAGATTTATAAATATAGTTTTTTCCAAAATTATTAAATTGATGTTTTAACTGAAATTAATCACAAGAAAGAGCAACCTTCATATTATTGTAAATTATCTAATTTATTAAAACAAAAACTTTTCAGTATTACTTATTTCGTTGAAAGAAAAAGTGTTAACTATGAGCAATAGAAAATTCTTCTACTTCAATAAGTATATAGTAGAATTGTTTTTTGACTAAAATTTTTTTACACAATATTTATTTCATTTTTAATTAATATACTTGTTAGTAAAGTCCTACAAATATAAGGGATAGGCAAAATTGGATGTCCTGAAAATGTTGAATGTTTAAATACTTATCGACTCCTAACCCTCAGTCGATTTCATAGGATGTCTTAACTGAAAATATTAAAATTCAGTTCACTTTTTACGTTGGTTATGTTTGCTCTCTTAACAGTTTGAATGTATGATGAAAAGGAATAAAAATATTACACATTAGAAACGAGAAAACGATTATTTGCAGAACTATACCTTAGTGACTGCCATAGAAAGTGAATCAGTGACTTTTTCCAATGTGATCAACATGCGTACATATTTTTACCTTTTGAATACCATTTGCAAATGAATTTATTTAATGAAATAAAAATTCTCACGTGGCTTCTACCAATCACACAGATAAAATATTCAATAATATTTTAAAATAAACGTCATGTCAGGGGCAAATATACGATATTAACCAATGTTGATTTGCTCAAAAAGAAAAAAAAAATTAACCTCGTGAAAAAAGGTACACGATGCTTTTTTTTTTTTTTTTTTTTTGAGTGAAACGCCACTGCTTTGTTGTATACGATTCTTCGTTATTTTCTTCGTTTACATGTCAACACATCAAATAACTTTTTCTTGAGAATGTATAAATTGAAAATTTTGTCCGAATTTTTGTAATTGTCCTATTATAATCTGAAATATTTTCAAGGCTGCGAACCTTAGCATTTTTTCTTAATTCCTAAGTACACAGTACCCAGATGAAATAGAGAAAAGTTTGCGGATGGGAACAACAAAATAGTTTGTTTTGCTTTTTAGTCAATATTTTAGAAAATAACCTGTAGGGGAGACTGTTGTACCTTGACCATGGTGTAACTTGCGCCATGCACTCTAATCAGCTAGCGCTTTTACCTAGTGACAAATCACGGTACTATGTCAGCCATGACAGTCTCTCCACCTGCCAGAGTGAGTTGTAGGTTGAAACTCGAGCTTTTATGTGGACTTTAGTGTTACTTTAATGAAATTGGACTTTTAAAGACTAGTGTTACATAACTGATCGACTATTATATCTATTGACTATTTCTGGGTAAAAGTATTCAACATTTAGTTTTTACTTTTTACGTAGCTGTTAGGCTAGGGTAGCCACTTTTGTATAAACATACACCCTCATGTACCTTGAAGCCAAGCTCCATCTTGTATCTTGAACTACTGGATCAAGGTACAATAGGTACAATAGGTTGTAGTGACAACACATTTTATTTTTTAGGTATAATTTTATCATGCCTCGAAGTAAAACTTTAATCAAGAGGGATTCAGTGGATGTTTAGCGTAGCAAAATGCTATTAAAGAAGTAAGAAGTAATGATCTTAACGAAAAATGACTTTTAGAGAGACCGAAAAAGTATTCAAAGTAAGAAGGTGAAACATTACTAGGTATTTAAGAAAGTTTAATGAAAGTGGGTCCAATAAACTTGAATACAACGTAAGTTATGCAATTAAGCAAGTGCAAGAGATCTGTCTCAATGTACACGAGCATGATGTATCATGGACCAAATTACATATCATTTGTGAAAAATATACAAAAATAGAAAAACATTTTTTTTTTATAATCCGAAATATTCGTTTACTTATGCAAAAAGGCTTGAAGTTAAGTTTTAATAACTAAAAATCATAAAACACATTCTTTTTTTGAAAACCAAAAGGTTTTAGAAGTGGTCCGCAAGGTAGAACAGTCTCCCCGATACCTCATCTTTAATTCAACCATTAAACTATGATTAAGTTGGGTATAACTTAGGAAAAATATTTTTATTAAGTTATTGTATATACAATTATGATCATAAGGTTTAAAAAAAGTAATGCATAGCAATTTATTTACCAAAATATACATAATTATCTAATAATTAATTTGAAAAAGATTATGTGAAAATGAGTTATAAGGGCAGCTACGTGTAGTTAAATGTAATTAGTTTGTCATTTAAGATAGAACTCTCCCTACAAGATAAAACATGAAATAAGATTGTCTTTTTATTTAAATTGCTACAAAATCAAAAATGAAAGATGCATTTTGTGTTTAAATATCGTCGCCTCAGAGCAACAGTAGGACAGCTAACCCCAGGAATAAGAGTAATATATCCTACTGTTGCTCTGAGGGGACGGTATGGTTTACGGACCAATGGTGAACGTTTCTGCGAAAGCTAACTTCTATATAATTACATTTTTTAGTTTGCTAATGGCAATATAAATATAAAAGAGATTATGATAATACAGTCGAATCCCGACTTTTACGAGGGATGCGTTCCAATTGTCCTCGCGTAAGTGGAATTTTCACGTTGTGGAAAAATGCAGGTATATATTTTTTTGGAAACAAGGTGAATTCTTTTAGACACTTATAAACACCCGTCAAACTGTTTTAAAGCATTCCTAAACTGTGAATTACAGTTTCTTACTTAAAGAACTGAACTTTTACTATATTTGAAAAAAATACGGATTTTATTCAATATAAAATATTTTAAGATGCACAAAATGAATGATCAAACACTTAAATTAAACAGCGTGGTATGCGTAATATGTAGCAAAAATAAAATACTTCACTAAAACAGTACTGTACAGTAGATATATAGTAGTAATATTTATGAATTAAAAAATAAAGATAATGATTTATGCTCCATGATCAAATCGTTACCTAATACATTTTAAAGTTTTGCCTTTTCTTATATGACGTTTCTATTTACGGCCACAGCCTCTCTTCCTAATCTCTTTAATCCACAGTATAAGATCAACTTCCCTTTTCATAGTATTTACTTTGCTCAGATGTTACTCTGCCAGCTTCATTATCGAAACGAAGTTCTGAACTTTTACGGAGATCTTTTGGTTTGGGTTTTTTAATTGCATGTATGGTAGATTCCCTCATACTCGTGTCGTGCTACCTTCGACGTTTGATAGTTGTTCAAGCACATCGAGAATCTTAACCCGTTTGATAGTTGTTCAAGCACATCGAGAATCCCCCCCCCCCCGCTTTTTTTTTCTCAGAAACATTTTTTCCTCCCATCTTCAAACTTTAAATGAACCAGTGCGCTAAAATGCCAATATATTTCATGAACTTTAATATTTAGAATGAAGAAACGATAAATAAATGATACTGAGTGGTTATTTGATGCACTAATAGCGCGATGTGTACGCTGGTTTGATGTGGGAACTTGCACTGTCAGTGATACCAAAGAGATGTAATAATATTCACGAAATTAGCATTTAGTAGCGAATAACGAAGCCGATACTTCCTTCAAAAACAATTCGTGTTGTGAACGAGGAATTTGCGTTACCTATAAATTCGTTACTCGTGATTTAGAATTTAAAAATAAAAATCCCATTGATATTTTTTTAAACAGACAACTTGTGTGAGTTTAACGTAGATAGCAAAGATTTTATTTAACTTCACGTAAAAAAATCTTAAAAGAGACATAATACAAGTAATTGTATTGTACGTATACATTCTGAAAAATAAGAAAAATGCATAGCAGTTCGTTACGCAATTGACGAATTTAAAGGAGGGAAAACCTCCAAATAAAAACTCTGAGTTATCACTATTTTTGATCTATTATTTTAAATCTATGATTTTTGCATTTTTAAGGCATTATGTTACAATTTTTGCTTCTAAGGAAATCAGTTAACACCAGATCCCATTAAATATTTTATGTTTTATATTTTTCTCTGAATAAATATTTTTCTTTAAATGACACTACAGAAATTGTGTGCTACATAATTCGCAAGCTACATTTAAACAAAAGCAAGAAAGAGAAAGCTTAACTCAAACAAACAGTCAGATTTACAAGGAGAAAGCACTGAAAATGGTTAAGTAAATGACCAAAAGAATAAGGAGCATAACTATCCACAATTTAAGAACTATCGTAACTTTTTATGAAAAATTGGACCTGCGAAAATGCATAACAATACCTTCTAACTAATGCAGTACAGTTTAGAAAACATTTAAATACTATTTTTAATTGTTTCAAAAATGAACAATGCGTTATAAATTTATGAGTAACATGAAAAACAATCATAATCACTAATCAAATTAGGTAGATTTTAGAGACTTCCCGAAAATCCCTAATATCTAAAAAGTAAGACAGATTTAAATTATTTGGCGAACCTTTCAGCCTCCGGAGCGAAGAGATTTCTAACACTATCAAGTCACCCTTGATATATTTAATTGATTTTTTATGTGCAGTTCTTATCCTCTTTTTTTTTTTTTTTTTTTTTTTTAATAGATGAAAGAACACTTTGGCGACAAATTTTATAAATGCCAAACTATTTCTTTGGTAGATTTGAGTAAGGATGCTAAGTGAGGGAAATACAAGGTGTTTTTTTATTATTATTATTTTAAAATTTGATGCATTTATGTTTTCTTTTTATCACTTGTTTAAGGTTTGAGTATATATTTTTTGGGAATCGACTATAAAATCGTTGCAAATTTATGTCTCAAAAATGGATTTCACAGCAATGCAAGTAGTTTTTTTTTCCTTAGTAGAGAAAATTAATAATTACAACGAGCACAAAATTATCATTTAATGTAAACATAATACATCAATTCATTTACAATTTTAAAAAGTATTTTAAAAAGTGCCGCAATCTGATACCATCAAATAAATTCAAGATTAACGTTTTGGAGCGTGCTTTAAAACTTTCCAAGGGTAAAATGTTCTTAATATGCTGCATCTAGTTACGCTTATGGGTGCTTTCAATAATTATCTTTCCAGTTATCAAATATGTTTTCCCTTAAAACACAGGTTTTATATTTGCGTTTAATATTTCTTTAAAACTAACATTTTATTAGAAATGTGTGTCTTATTTTTCGTCTTTCTCTATTTTTCTACACCGAAACTCATTTTGACTCATCTCAATTGTTTCTTAAATTGTCACCAGAATCAAAGCTATAATTTTAAAGGAATAAAATGTTAGCAAAAGCCTATATATTTGTTTAAATCAGACTGTTTTTTTTCTTCAAACAAATGTAATGCAATGTAGAACTTTTTATGTTTATTTTCGAAATGTAGATAAAAATCAAATTTCCCTTAAAATACTTCAGAGTACCAGAAATAAATAGAACTTTCGCTCATCACAAATTTTGGCACAAATCTAAGTATCCTCCTTTATCTCAACAGAAAGTAGTTTTCCTCTTTTTACTCAATTATTTTGGGTCTAGTTTGAACACCAACTGAAACAACAGGCGTAACTCTTAAGGAAAACTAATCATGTCTACTATTTGTTCGTCACAGTAATTTTCCTTACTCTTTCTTTTCAGTGTGGTGTTTTATTTTTACTTCTCCTAATTTCTTTTGCAGTGTAGTCACACAAAATGTTCAAAATGGTTTTCTTTTTTTATTGCCCCGTCATCAAAGAATAGTATTTCGCGCTATGCTTGGCTTCCTATGAAATGATAATGGATAATATCACGTTTAACTGACTCACATTTTTAAAGCGAAATTGTGTACTTTGCAATATTCAACGCATTTTTTGCGTTCTAATAAAAATATCTTTTCTCTTTGCTTATAGTATTTTTAGCTAAATGTAATAGCATGATTAAATTCTTGAAATTCATTTTTAATGGAAAAAAAAGCACAGCAACTGACTGACTGAATGTGTTTCGAGAATTAAATTAAACCATTAAATTCAGCAGAAAAAATACTATACTCCAGTAGAAAAAAAATTATTTGCACAGCGTTTATTTTCCATTGAACGTCACAGAATAATTACTATTTTTATGTAAAAATGTCAGCAAATTACCCATGGAATTGCTCCAATACAACTGTTAATGTTCTGAAGTCTAATGTAATTTCTGTAACTGATACATTTTTTCACCATTAATTTCGTACTTATTTATGTTAAAAAATCATTGCCAGTAGTTTTATATAATATTCCATTACAAATTTAAACGTTCCAAAGTCTAATGCAATTAAATTCTCTACTATGTTAATTTTCACACGTTTTAGATTTATTCCTTTTAAACGATCATTGCCAGTAGTTTCTATGCAAAATTCAAATACCGCTGATAACTTGGCTGATTCCCTCAATTTTATACGTTATCTACTTGTTTATAATGAAATGATAAATGCAATTACTTTTCTATAATATATCGATACTGTTTTATACATTATAAAGCCTCTACTGTAGTTTAAATCGTTAGTATGTTGGATTTCATACATTTTTTTATTTATTAGTTATAAAACATCCATTTTTAAATGCAAAGAAACACTATATATTGTTTTTAACACTTTATTTCATAGTAAAATTACACAGATGTTAACATACTTAAAAATTGCAATTCAAGTTATTATGTAACTGTTAAATAATTTGGAAGCTGCAAGTTTAGTTTCGAGTTATCCTAATTTCTGAAAAACAGAACAAAGAAAGTAAAAATTATTTTTTATATACATGTTTGAGTTGTAATACAGTTGTTCTGTAAAATTTTGAAGGAAGAAAAAAAGTTATTTTGATATTAGATTTAAAAAAAAAAAAAAGCGCGATGCATTTATAAATCATAGTTGCAGAAATTTAGGACCGAAATCAGATAACAAATTACGTGCCAGTCTTTTAAGACATGGATGGAGATTGCTTCTTCAGAAATGGGTATATTATCGAAGGAATGTCACAAGTAAAGTTACTTTTCTTTTGCCATGAAACGCGAAATAAATTTTAGGAAGATCTCCAGAGCAGAAAAGGGACGAGAAATAGTCTAGTCTAGATTGGTTCTTACTACTTAGTACTTTTACCAAACAAGCTCCGAGATTATTAGTCAAAATAATATTCGCATTTCATATTGATTCATGAATTTTATTTTATTTATTTTTTTGCTTCTTAACTACCTCAGCTTAAATATTTACTAATAATAAAGCTGAAAGTCTGGATCTCTTTCTGTTACGCGCTAAGCGTTTTGACCGTTTGGCAGATTTTCATGAAATTTGGCAAAAAATTAGTTCGTAGCATAGCAGTGAACAACTCCAAGCGATTTTTGGAAAATTCTATTTTCATTTTTTTTCTATTCCAATTTTAAGAACATTTTACTGAGCAAATTACCATAACATAGAGGATTAAATTATCATAACATGGATCAGTAAAGTATCATAGTATGGGCTCATAACATAAGCGGGCATATTAGTACAGTAAAATTAGCCCAAAAAATGGCCAAACCTAAACATCCAAAAAAAAAAGGTGAAACCTGTTTCAAATTACTTTTTACCCTTCCAGCAAGAAGAGGTAAAAAGTCCTTGCACTTTGCGCGTCGGGTTTTGGGAGGAAGGGGGGGGAGGTGGAATAATCCCCTACTTAAATAAAAATAATTTTTATCACTTAAAAAAAATTCTCAAACCTCGCAGAATACTCGCTCTATAATAGTAAAATAATAAACTCTCACAGAAAAAAATTCTAATTAACAGGGGTGCACAGGAGGGGGCGGGGGGTCCATGGAGCAGCTTTGCGTCATTGGAATTTTTAAGGCAGTTTTTTCAAGGGGTATTTCTTTCTTTTTTGAGGGCTTTTATTCTGGATGGGTACTCCGTCACACTTAAGGGGTGCGCCATCGCCTTTGGGGGGGGGGGGATCCTAAATTTATATTCTAAAATCAACTATTGCAGTGAAGTTCACGAAAACAAATTCCCTGATTTAAACTTTTCCGAAGTACAAAATGCCACACAATGATATGGTAATGTCAGAATGATAATTCTAAAGGATCTAAGCGAGCTCAGTAACCAAATTGTCTGTGACTGGAGTTAAAAACTGTTTAGAGCGCTGGAAAACAAAATTCCTGTGCAGCATAAAAAAAGTCCAAATTGACCAAAATTTCCCTACTTCCTTTTCTACAATCTTTTGCCATCACCGTAAGGGGTGACAAACCGAAATTGCCAATAGTGAGACAGGCAATGCTGCACCCTCTAAGTCGGTGGGGATTCTCATTTGCAAACACCAAGCTACCTCTCTTTTACGCAGCTGGTTATGTGAATTATGCAAAATATGTGGACATATACTTGCAACACTATCTGAAACTTTTGAGTACATTATGCGATAAAAAAAAATTTGATCACATCAAACATCAGCTAAAACATCAGCTATCCAACGATCTAACGCAGTGAAAATTCAGGTGGTCAAGAACCTGTAGTGATTCAACAATAGAACAAGTCTTGATAAGAGCAATGACCAATACAACAATAGAATGTTAAATATTTACACCTTTTTGTCTCCCAGTTTGAAAATCACAATCCATTTCTAAAACCCCACAAAAGTTTCTTCCCTCTCAAGTTGGGTGGTATTGCTCGCTGATGATAAGGTGAGTTGCGATGAGACCATTAACGTTCGGGTAGTAACATCAAAGGATATTGAAGGAAAACAATTTTGTGGCATTTCTTTGTAAAGGAGGTAAGCAGTTATGTCTTTAGCTTCAATTACGAGAGTAGTTACTATCTGTAAAGATGTGTAAGCCCAAACCATCTTTTACACCGAATGGTCTGAACAGTAAATATGGAATAACAAATTGCTAAAAACTTCTGGCATGAGTTATGCGCTGATCCTCCATCAGTATTCGATGAATCTGGTTTCAGAAGGAAAGAAATCCTGTATCGTTCAAGTGCTATTATCTGAAGCAAAAGTTCATCCACCATCACAGAACGAACAGCAGGTGTTATATATGAGGCAGTGAGAAGCAAAGGGATGTAAGTGGACATTTTCAAGTTTTGAATAAAACGCATCTAAAGATAAGATCCTAGGTAGGCTATCACTGATTTTCTTTTCTAAATCATGCTGTATAGAAGCAACTACCAAACCTACTAGTATAATCTCTTGCCCCAAGATAGAGGAGGGGTTCACCAACCATTATTTGTACTGGTTATCTCCAACTTTTAAATTTTGCCACTTACATCCCTTTGCTTCTCACTGCCTCATATGTAATAGATGGAAGATACCTGCTTGATCATATTTTTGGTAATGATCTGTAAGCTTCAAGGAAATATGCCAGCAATGCAGTTTATATGTCACTTGTAAGTTCGGGAAAGCTAGTGTCATTTTTGATGGGTGCAAAGAAAGCATCACAGAAATATAATCTGCATCTTATTACAACAGCCAAGTCTTCTGCTTTAGAAGACTTTCTGCGTCTCAAATCTTGTGCTTGCTCTGAGGGGTTCATTGGATGTAGTGAATGTTTGAAAAGTCTGAAAGTGGACTGAAGTGCTCAATTATATGCACAAACTGTGTTAGACATAGCTGCAACAATAACGATTTTGCTGAGGATCTAGATTCCAAAAAACGAAGACTCTTTGTTACAAGCTTAGGAGAAATCATTTGAAAGCAAAAAAACAGTTCAGCGTAATTTTTCTGGCCAATTAATCAAATGTGCACCATCAGAGGGGAAGGGGGGGGGGGAGGATAATATTTTAGTATATAATTTCGTTTTGGAAGGTGAGCTACTGTTCCTATGGGGTGGACAGTCCTGATTTAATGCATTTTAGATTTGCATGAAATAATGCTTCTACTTGAAATAAGGGGGGGGGTTGAGGATTTATTTTATTTGGTGAAGGGGGGGGTGCTGTAGCTTTGAGAGGTGGTGCAGCATAGCTCTTGGACGATGGACACACTTGATTTCTAAATTTAACTTAGCATAAAATAATGTTTAAATATTAAATGTATGGAGGGGTGGGGTTGGGGGTACTGCTTCGTTTTACGGCGATAGGGGGGGGGGGCTCTGTAGCATTGGTGGGTTATGTCATCCCTCTTGGGGGTCGAAAACCTTTAATTTCATGCTTTTAAATTTAATATGACATAATATTCTCACTTTAAATTTACTCTAAAAATTCTGGAAAAATACCCAAAACGGCAATTTTTAGAGGCCCCCCATTCCAAAACCCGACGCACAATGGGTTGGGACTTTTTTCCTGTTCTTATTAGGAGGGTAATAAACAATTTGCACCAGGTTTAGCTTTTTTTTTTTTTTGGATGTTTGGGTCCGACCCCTATTTTTACTGCACTATATGAACATAGCACATTTCCGAGAAATTCGTCAACCATTAATATACAGACGAACCAAATGCCCTTTTAATTTCCTCCTACGGGCAAGGCGAGCGGTTACTACTAGTTCATAATAATCACAATAATTTTTATTTGCTAATAAATACAACTAGCAACAAACTCACAAGAACAGAAGATTCTGGACCGAACTGGGATCTTTCTAGTAACTTTGAAAGTCCCCAATGGAGATCAAGAGCCCTCTAAAACTGTTAACTACATTGCAGGAGACAGTTGTCTACAACTCTAATCAAGTAGTTATTCGTTATATAATTTGAAGATCAGCTTTGGACTGGAAGAAGTACAGAGAGTGCCCCGTTGTTTTTGCGATTGATACATAATTTAAGACTATCAACATTATCCATTTTAATAAGTTAAGTTAACAATTTATCATGATCATACTTATTTCTCCTTTGACATAATTTTGAGCTTTCATGTATGGACAATAATATACAAATAGAGCAACTAATGTTGTACAAATAACATGCAAATTAAATACGTCTGCTTTTCTTTTGATAATCAATGTTTTGAACACACGGATAGAAATCCAGTTGTTTTGAGGCCCCATTGCTGCGGATTAACAGTTTTATGTAATATTGAAGAGCATTGTTTATGTTTTTATTATTTTCATTTTTTAGTTTTATTTTCTAATCTGAAGAAAAAATATTTCAGTGCGTAGGCGGTTGACTTGCTGCAAGCCGATTTATCTTTATTTCAAATGTGTTAATTTCTAAGTAAAATATTTAAATTTCGCGATTCCCCCCCCCCTTGAATCTAAACTTGATGGGGGGGGGAGGCATTTTTGATGGTTTTTGTGATGGAGTTTTCAATAGCTTGCTATTATACTGCGTGGTGGTTTATAACTTCAGGAATCAAATTGTGCAAAATAATATAAACAAAGTTTATAACTATTAATTTCAGTACTTAAGCATATGTAATATTCTGTAAAATATTAAAATGTGTTTGACTAAGTATTAGAATGTGTTGGCTTATTTTAGGCACACAGTTCATGGGACATTTAGCTTATCAACAGGTATTTAGTCACGTTGCTCATTATATGGTGCTAAGCACAAAAGTCGTATCTGCTTATTTTATAAAAAATGAGTTATTGTAACAAGGTGAATTTTTATAACATATTTTATGCCTATATACAATATTTTATAGTCATTTGTAAATGTGATATATTTTTAAGAACTATTTTTGAAAAAAATTGTCATCTGAATCAAATGAACGGAGGCGTAAAACTAATTAAAAAACACTTTTTTGATTTTATTTTGAGCTCACCTGCAGATATGACATTTGTGCTTAGCACGACAGTATAAATTTCATATTAGAAAGGATATTTAGCTGAAAAGATCCATCTTCCAGATTGAATTTTTTTCAAGTATAAAAATATTGTAAACACTTCGATTCTAAAATTTTATTTTAAGTATTTCAATTAACTTTCAGAATAATGTATTGAAGTTTAATTAAATTCCTATAAAGTAATTTTCATAAACTTATTCCCATATTCAAAACATATCTGACAGTAACATTACTGGATGAAAGGAAAATTAATTAAATATTCACTAATGACTTTTGAATGTCACAAACAAATTATTCCTACTCTTCATTATTTACTGGGAAATATGCCCATGTAACTAAAATGGAAAATAATACAATTAAATTAACTTATTCTTTTAATAATTTGGATTAATTAAAAACGCATTATGGAAGCGCATTTTTTTCAAGAAATTTTTTACTGTCTGAAAAATAATACTACGTTATTTCAAACTCTTTTAAAAAATAGTATATTACAATGATAAAACATTTTAAGGTTTTCCTCTGTTTATAGTTCTTAGAATGATATACTTTCGAAACAAAAAAAAGCTTTTTCTTGTTCTATAAGAATACTAGCAGTGCCCTCAAGATCTTGTCCGTGGTTTAAAAGTAAACGAGCTAATGTGAGCAACACCTGACTTCCTTTTACTCCAATTTAATGTCATTTCCCCATTACTGGCAATTTTAATGTGATTCAATAGTTTACCATCTAAATATCATCAACAGTGGCCAAATTGCAACAGATTAAAAAAAAAACCGCCAAATTTGTCGCCAAGTTAGCGACCAAAAGACTAGCGATATATCGCCAAGTGTCTGGTAAAGTATAACACCACTTCAGTTTACATCGAAATTAACAATGATTTCCCCCCAAAAAGGGGCAAAAGACCCCTTTAGAAACACCCGAATGCAACCAAAAGGAAAGGTGTACAACTAGATCCCACCAGGAGTCTACGTACCAAATTTCAACTTTGTAGGACATACCGTTCTTGAGTTATGCGACATACATACGCACATACGCACATACATACATACGCACATACATACATACAGACGTCACGAGAAAACTCGTTGCAATTAACTCGGGAATCGTCAAAATGGATATTTCGCATGTCTATACGTTCTTAGGGACTTATCCACGTGTGGTCGAGTTCAAAAAAAAAAAAGCTCAATATTCATTTGGGAGTGTGTAAAATAGAAATTAAGGTCAATTTTTGAGGGAAAATTTTTTCGTGAAAACAATATTTCCTTCTTTGTAAAAGGAAGTAAAAAGGATTTAGTTTTCTTGTATATTTTCAGGTAACGTCTCTAATGCGTATAGCAATTTTGTTTTTCGGGATATCTACATCATTTCGGTGTATCGAAAATTTGTGACCAGAGACCTATATGATGATTAACCTCCTTAACGTCAACAATTGTATTTTTTGCGAGAAAAAGGCAATGCAAAAGCATGGTTACACGTAAAGTGAGGCTCAATATTGTTGGTGCTCAGTGAAAGAGTCAAAAACATCGAATTCCCTGGAAATGTGTTGGGCAGTAAACGCGATAAGCAAATCAGGCACCTTATCCGAGAGTTTGGCACCCGTTTTAAATTGAAATGTAATTCCAACTCCACAAAACGTAGACGAAAAAAAAAACATGTTTTGCCAAAGCGCGATTACAGTTTCTTATCCTGTTTTCAACAGGTTTTGATTTGGACTTGTCCACGGCCAAAAGCCAGCAATCTTGAGTCCCTGAAATTCATGCACGGTTGTCACTTCTTTTGGCACATCGTTTTCGGCTTCAAATTTGGCAAAATATAACTCAGTTGTCGTCAAATGCTAGCCAATTAAAGACATCACTTCTGTCCCATTACTTTTATTATCGCGAAATGCTCTTCTTCAACTCTATGGTTTGAGAATTTTGAAAACATTTGTTTGTTTTTCTTGATTTGAATTCCTTAGAACAGTTCCATAATAAGGAAGTGTAATATTCGATATAAATTCATTCATTTGTTAAAGAAACTAACCTTAAACCTTAAATTGCCTAAAATCTAATCTAAAGGAAAGACAAAGTAAACGTATCTTCCTGGAACTAGTATAGATTAAAATGTTTTCACAATTCAAAGGAAAATAACAACAATGTAAATTATAATTAGCAGTAACAAACCTGTATCACACAATTAAAAAGAAAAACTTTAGTTTTAAATCAACTGTGTTTCATTAAAAGTATAAAAGTAAGACAAAATACAAAACAAAAAAGTAAGCAACGAACCAACGGAAGTCTCATATCAGGGGATGGAGAATATAAAAATAAAAATGTGATGATGCAACAATGCAAAAGAGATTTCTTAATACTACTTTGTATATTGGTTAGATTATTGAAAAATAAGTCAAATTTTTCAAAAAGAAACATTTTTGTTCAAATTACTGTCAGTTATTCGGATTGTCCGCTATTCAGAAAAAAATATTTGGTGATATTCAGGTACTATCTTGAAGGACTGAGAGTTAAAAAAAATATCCACTAATTGGAGGTGTCTGCCATTTGGAAGTGTCCGTTAAAATAGTTTTTACTATAATACATAGCTAAAAAATTGAGCATTTTAAAAATAATGTTGCAATAACGCTTGCTATAACATATTATAAATAATTTACTGAACAGTATTGCATAAAAGCTAGGATATTAAAAGCAGACGGTTTTTAGTCAACAGTTAAATTAATGCATTTTAATTCATTTTAATCGGGCAAAAAGGCCTAGAGAGCTTAAAAAATTACATTTTTAAAAGTGCCAAGGGGAGCTAACTGAAATGAAACAAAATAAAGAAAAGACGCAACTATTGGAACCACGGTCTGTTCAAACAAATTGTACGTTAAATAAAAAAAATCAAAATGGGAAAAAATTATATCCACTATTATTGAAGAATCCTTGTAACAAATTATCGAGTTTTATTTCTCCGCATTTGAACAAAATGGCAAGGAGAGAAATGTCAAAAAAAAAAAAAAAAAAGAAAATATTTTGTTCATTACTTTAGATGCTAATAACTGTGTTCATTTTTAATTATTTGTCTCAATTTTGTTTTAAGGTAGGTAGAGGATGCTCTAAAAATATGTTTTTTCACCTCTTTCAAATGAAATCAAAATCAAAACGATAAGGTTATTATTTCGAGCATAAAGAACAATTTTTTGGTAAAAAAATACATTCCGAATAAAAAAATAACAATTCATCGGTTTTATTTTTCGAATTGATCGATAAACCTTAACATCACTAACCTAGACATTATTAACTCAAATTTGCAACAACATCGGCCGGTTAACTTCCGAGTTTACCCCGAACATTTGGAGTTCGTCTTTTATTTATATAAACAAGTTATCTTTCTATTGGTAAAAATAGAAAAAAAAAACTTTCGAATATAACATAATAATAGCAAAGACTATATTAGTGTGTATTTTTTTAAGCTTTATTCACTGTGAGCAATTAAAAAATTCCGCATTTAATTATATTTATCTTTGCTTAAAACTAAGGATTAGTTCGACTTATTTAAAGCTTAAAAATTTCAAAATTGCGATACGTCTATAGTTAGGGCCAGTATAACCTGGCAACATTATGAAGGCTATGCAGATCCTATTGACAACATTACGACGCTGCCAGGTTAGGTTTGCCCCAACTAAAGACAAAATACTTTTATTTAGCTGCTTTGAATTCATGTAAAAAATCAAGTAAGACATGTTTGAAAAAAAAAAATCTGCTGGTGATGTTGCGAGAAGTGCCGGATTAAAGTAGATCGATAACACCCAAAGATCGACGACACCAAAAAAAAAAAATGTCATCGCCATTGAAAATGTAAAAAATTTAATGTTTGAACTTAAGTGTACTTGAAGTGTTAAGTTCACTAACTGTTCCTAGGTGCATAATATAACTTGATTACTTCATGAATAAGAATAATTTATTTGCTCATCTGATTAAAGTACTTTATTCGTAAAAGAAAACACATTTTGGAGTCAAAAGCGGGACGGCTAATTCCATGTAACTATTTACCAAAAGTGAATTTAAAAAAAAACATATTTTGATACATGTTACAAGGATATCTGAAGTTATTAAATTTTGAATTAAGTAACAATTTTGAAGTTATTTAGTGGGAACACTACTGTTTCAAAACCGCTGCTGTCTTTTGGAAAAGTGGTTGCTTATTTTTGATTGATTTTGAGTAGCTAATACAAAAGGTAAATTAATTTGTTTTGGAGTTTTTTGAACATGAGTTCTTGAAATACACTATCTATACTATTATAAATTCGCTTTTCAAAATATTATTTTAATTCAATTATGGCTCAGCATGCATATGAAATTACACGTTTTAACTTGAAGTGTAAATCAAGAAAAAATACTAAAATTTTCCTGAATTTTGTAAATTAAATTAGATTTTCAGAATTTTTAAATTTCCCCTTCTCTAGCCTACCTTCCTTATAACTACAAGTTTAAGTTTAATATTAATACATATTTTCCTTGAATTTTAATCATTTTAGTTTTGCAGTGTAAGTCACAATGTAGTGTAAGTCACTGCCACTTTGTTGTCTGAAGCAATTTTGCCACCAAAATTGTGATGTTTTTCTCATTTTTTTTTCTGTAGATGGCAAAATCAGCAGCTGAAGGAAAAAAAGAACCAAGAAAGATTAAAAGCAAGTTTCAATTTTCAAGCTTCTAAAGATAATGAATCAAAAATTCAAAAGAATCGATACAGAGAAAAGAAGAAAGCAATGACTATTAAGAAGAAAGTCTTAAAAAATGCAAAGAAAAGAGGGGGGAAAAGGTTATTGTATAGAGCAAAGAAAGCTTTAAAATTTGTTACTAGTGATGCTAGTAAGTCTTTTGGATTATCGTAGAAAAGCATTTAAATGTCCAAGTTCATTTGGAAAAGACATTGCTAAAGATAAGAGAATCCTGGACCCAAAAACAAATGAAATCAAAGCTCTTAAAATAGCTTACTAGTTAGTACCAAACATTTTGTCATTTCCACCTCCTTATCAATCAAGAGTCACAAAAATAAGTGAGGAAATAAATGTTTTTTTTTTTTTTTTTTTTGAAAAATATAGCATAACCAATCAATAACCTAGAGTAAAAATTCAGTAACCATCAGACATAAAAATGGCAAGAAAGCATAAGTACAAAATAGTCTCTAGGATCTATTCATGACTCTATCAGCAAGCACTACTATGTGCAAGATTCAAAAATGAAAATTCTGATGTCAACATTGATCAGTCTAAATTTTGTGAACTGGGACCAATTCATGTTTGCTTATGTAATGAAACACCACATAACTTATGCTTATGTATCTACCATGAAAATGTTAGAACTGTTTCTACCAAAATTGTGTTCACTGTGGAAACTTTAAAAATCTGCACAGTTTTACTCAAGATTTTGCTGAAAAAAGATCTGAAATAGGAAACCAAATACTTCCGGTGGATAACAGGTGAGACAAAACAAAGCATTTCTTCAACATTGTAAGAAACTATTGAAAGGTTGGAAAAAAATTAAATTGCCACAGTTCCTACAAGATATTTACATTAAACGCCAACAAGAAACATTTTTGTTACAAGCAAAAGGAAGATATCCACCTTAAACTTTATCATTACCTTTCGATTTTAGTGAAAATTATAACTTTTGTTTTCAAGATGAAATTAAATCAACCCGTTCTGTTTCAAAATCTTGCACTATTTACACGGCAATGACTCACTTTCTAAATGCAGAAACATGCAAATCTATACCATTTGTCCCATTTGCTGGAAAAAGGTTGTTAAGCATTTCGCTGCACAAATTGTCAGGAAAGAAAATGTCTGTTATAGAAAGGATTTTTTTTTTCATTTGACCTGAGAAAGAAGACGTTTCAGATATTGATTTGTATAAAGACATAATAACTTTACTTGAACCCGACTTTGATCGTGAATTTCACTGTATTTTTCCTATATTGACTTTTTTAAATATGTGACGGGTTAGTTTCACATTTTATCTGTTCATTTTATGTCAATGTTTTGTAAGTTACGCATAATAATATTCATTTCAAAAAAACTATAGAACCCAGAATCGTTTTAATTTCACCTGTTGACATTCAAAACCTTAGCTATAAAACTGCATTAATAAAAACAAACTTGACAATGTATGAGGAAGAAAACGTAAGTTGAAATGATAGCCAAATAACGACTTCCTTTCCGCTAGTGTAAGTCACAGAATGGCAATTTCATTTGTAAATGTTAGAGTAAAATATATGAACAAACTTTATGCCCCGCTAAAAATAGTAGATATGTCTAGTATACACAAGGTGTAGATAAAATTTTTTAAATGTTAATGTTTTTTTAAAAATCAAACGTAGAGTGTTTGAAAAATTTTCAAATGTAGTGTAAGTCACGCATGGAAATTTCCTGGGCAAGATTGAGTACAACAACCGAGTGCGAATGGTCAACCCCCATTTAGCAGAAGGTAAACGATAGGTAAGCCACTAAGATGCAGGGGAAGGTTGCTTTCAATGAACCGGTTCCATGAGTAGACCGCGCAGATATTTTCCCCACCAGAACTTTCTCAGGCACGAAATCAGTTTTTGTGTCTTCTTTTGTCTTAAAACAATCCAATGTAGATCCGTCAAGGAGCTTGAATCAATACATCATATTACTAAGCGTCCAAATAAGATTTCTGCTGTTCGCTTACTAATGATTGACATTTACATTTTGTTTTTACATGCTTTGAATATAACTGAACAACTAAATAGGAACATGGACTTGAAAGGGTGCTTTTTCAAGCACAATTCCCGATATTTGAAAATTCATCATGACTCGTCACAGCAGTGACAACTATGAGAACATTCAAAATGACGCAGTTGCTAATCATTAAAACGGTAGGTGTTTCTATGTATGATTCAGCTAACGCAGTGGTTCATTCATGGAATCTTACAAATAAGTTTCACTTAAGTTTCATCTCAATTATCTTTAATAAGTGATCAATCTTTTTAAAAAAGTGCGATAATTCGGAAAAAAAAACATTTTTAAAATAAGATTTGGAAATTCTTCTTAGTTTTTATATTTTCAACTTAAAAACGTGTGCTGTTGATTCAGTCTTTGAAGTAAATTTTAATACAGTTTCAAGTACGTTTGTTGTTCGAGAAAAATATTAAAATAAGTGAAATAGAGCTTGTGAGAGAGAGAATAACCGAGGGCAATCAATGTGCTATAACAAAGTCCTTGTCGTCAAGTAAAATCAAAATTTTTGAACAATTAAAATTTTTGAAATTGGATGATACAGGAATGGAACCATTTGTTCAAAAGAGGCCCCATGAAATTTTAGCTAAGAAGAGAAAGTCACATGTTAGGAAATATCAAGTAGTGAGCGAGGTGTGGCCTCTGGGTCTTAATTTTATCTTATATTCATAAACAACATTCCTACCAAGTCGCATCTTCTTATCATAATTTGCAGTTTTCCATCGGTTTGCTCCCCAGCTATATCAGGATACGGAAAAGCAAATCATTAATTGCCTTTCAACAAGCTCATTTTGTGCTGTGCGAGTCCTGATGGGTTTCCATGTTTCTCCCGTGATAAAAAAATAATTTCAAAAAACAATTTTCTCTTTTTGAATAAATTACTCTTATTTGTAGTGTTTGTTTAACTCCTGTAATAACTGTTTATATTTTAAGGTTTATTTTCTTATTTGAGAATGTGGTCCATCGATGGAAACTCAATGGTCCATCCATAGCAACTGGTTCCCATTAATGGACCACATGCTAAAATATTTCCTTATGGACTACATGCTAAAATATTTTCTTTTAATTTTTATTCTTTTTTGAATACAGTTAACATAAAAGCGAACATTTTTATGAAAGGAGAAATATACTGAGTAGTTATTCTTTTCGTCAAGATAAAGTTTGAGTCTGAACTACTTCCTAAAAAGGTCAAATGTGTTATGTGGATCATTGACGACAACCTTCCCCAAGATAATATTGCAAATACTGTGTAACGGATCCGGTGCGACTTCCACTTTCTTGAAATGAAGACACAGTTCTTGATAAAAACACAGGAGCTTTATTTACACCATGTACAGGAGAAATCGTTAACAACTGCTAAATTAATCATCAGCAATTAAGCAAATATCACTCAACACCGTAAACTTAACGGTTACACACGTATTTACTTCCAAATACGAAAACAACACAGCGAAATGCCTCGCTATAAACAGAGCAAATACGCTCTCAGTTCGAAATCTCAATCGAAAACTAAACTCTTTATCCCGCGTAACGGTTTATATACACACCGAAAAGAAATCTATCAAATATTCCACACGCTTCTGGAAAATAGTAGACCGTTATCAAATTTTATCAATAAACAAAAAAGAAATAGGGGGATCGTATACTTTAGCCATATGAAAAGGGATTGTATATTCATTACGGGAAACTATTTACAGGTTACGTTACTACAATAATTACTATTTGCAGGATTTGTAACAACTGTATACCGTCAAATGCTCTGTCTCTCCTATTGTTGGTATTTAAGAGAGAAAAAAAACATATTGGTTAGTGTTACTACTGATATCATTGTTTCTTGTGATTGTGTGGCTCACTTTTTTTTCTGTTGAACCTACCTTAACGCTTTCTAATCTCAAATGTGCTTTGACTCGATCTAGCACACACATTTACGCTTTTTAAAGATACGACATACTGTAGTATCGCATTTCTTAATGTGGAGTTCAATGTAATTTCAGTTATTTGCTACCGCTTTTAAATTCTAATGCAAAACTCTAAACATTTTATAATTTGCTTATTTATAGTAATTACATCCTGTAGTTCATCTTCAGACTGCAAGCCTTGTTTACATTTATCAAAATTTCACTGAACCTTTTGTTTACGGAAAATTAAAATATTTTCGCATGTAAATGTTTTTAGGAAAACAATGCTTAAAATTTTGGGAAATCAAAAACTTAATTAATGTTAATGAAATACAGCTGCTTAAGCTGTATTTTATCTTTAAAATAATCGCAAAGAAAAATAAACAATCAAGGTTTTACATGATTTTTAATGGGTACAAGTTAAACTTGCATTTAGGAACCTAAATTCATTATTTGAAACTAAGAAATAAATACAATGCTGTTTGTTTTATGTTTTATTAAGACAAAAAGAGTATGAAGTTAAATGGAACAGCGTAATACTCCTAAAACTTAATTAAAATATTTAATTTGCATTTTAGCAGATATGCTTTGAAATGAGTGCTTTAGCGATTCAAATGAAATCTCAGCTGGAAAAAAAAAATAATTGCATCCAAAAAAAAAAAAAAAAACCTAATGATCTCAACCTATTAAAAACAAACACACGTTTGTTCTTTTAAAAAGTTTTATTTATTTATTTATTTATTTATTTTTTTTTTTTATTTTATTTTTTTTTTTTTTTTTTGTAGAATGAATTACAAAATAATTCGAACTACGGGCTTACTCATTCCCACTTAGAATTTAGAGCGGTAGGTTTGACTTTTTTTGTTTGCTGCATATGGGTTATCTACCTTTTTATAAAGTTATAAGATGCTAATAAAATCAATGATATAAAATGATTTTAAAAACTTAAACATATTACAGAAATTACAGAATTTAATTTTAAGGGACAAGAATATTATTGTGTTTTAATATATTACCAGGTTTTAAATGTGCTAAAACTGTTTCGGTCAGTTTTGGAATACAGTTTTGGAAAACTGTTTTGGAAAGCTGTCTAATTGCTGAAAACGCAATGTTTCAAAGTTTCCAAAAAGAATGAATATTAATCCTTTTAAGATTTTGCGTCAATTGTTTAAAGAACCCGTTTAAACAAGTTTTCGGTTGCCGTGGTTGCTATATTCAGGAACAAGAACCATTGAAAGTTGGAAGTATGTAAAATGCGTTGCAGTGTTACAGGATCGAGCTCCAGATTAAACCTGAGTTTAAAGTTTTCACAGTGAACGAAAAGAAGTATTTGAGCTTATTTGAAATGAAATATATTGTTATGCAATGAAAAAGAAAACATCTATTAGAGATAATTTGTGAGCATAAAAATAACCTCTAACTTTATAAGGAGATAAAAAATCGGGAAATGCTTTTGCCACTAATGCCAGCTCCTTAAGTTCTTCTATATCTCGTCTTCCATGGATGACATAAATCAGATTAATCGTAGGACCGATGTTGGGAAAAACTAAGAAAAAGAGGAAAAAAGAGATGAGAGCTTTCAGCACCTTTAGTTATTGGAAGTAATGTGAAAAAAAAAATCTGTTAATATTTCGCATAGCAGCCGAGTTCATAGCTAAACCACTTGTAACTATTTTTTTTTATTCTACTATCCCTTTTAATTAAATAAGAAGCAAATGTTTTTTAACATTAGATTTCCGGTGGTCTTTGTATGCCAAGAAATATGAAAGGGGTTATTTTGACCCCTTGCATCATTCTTTACATCATGTTTTATATATATATATATATATATATATATATATATATATATATATATATATATATATATATATATATATATATAAAAATATATATATATATATATATATATATATATATATATATATATATATATATATATATATATATATATATATATTTGTAAAGATTAGTTTTAAGTAAAGATATTTATAATAAAAGCAGTTATTTAAAGGTTGAAGAGATTTTAAGGACAAACATTGATTAAGTTTTGAAAAGTTTAAAATACCTCAAAATAACCAGCTTTGTTTCAGTTGATTTGCAGAAACAACTGGCTTATCCCCCTTTTTGTGTGCAAAAATATTATGAATGCTTCAAAGTCTTGAAATGATATGTTCTAAGAGACATTTTTAGTTTCAGCTGTGTTTCAGCATTAGTAAAAGTGTTTGCATTTCTTTTTCGCTCCAAAGGGTCGAAATGACACTGCCAACATTTTAGGCACAAACGTTTTTTTTTTTTTTTTTTTTTTTTAAAGACAGTTTTCTTGAAAACTTTATATTATGACACAGCGTGACGATTTAGGAAAAGTCAAGGAAGGATTAAGTTTTTTGTGAAAATACAGAGAAGCATTTAGCAAAACAGTTTTGCATGGGAGTCAAAATGATCCCTTCCGTAATTCTAGTGTTAAAAGATGACGGTACGTACAGTATTGTAAAAATGTAACTACAATGAAAAATAAAATATCAAAAATAAATGAAAAAAATTAAACAACCATTGTGTTTTTTAATTGGGTAATAATATAGGATTTTCCAACAGTTGAAAAAAAAAGAACTAATAGCATATTGATTTACATTAACTATTAATTTTTGTTCTCAAAAAACATTCAATAAAGGAAAAAAAAAAACTAGAAAAAAATATAGTTATAGACTTTTAAATATAGACATTAGATCTCGTGAAGCGTACCTAAATATTTGTTGATTTGAATAATTTTTTGTGCTACATGTTAATCGAAGCAACTTTTTATCAACTTAGAATTGTGAATTTCCAAATTAAGGGTTTAACGATACATCCTATTACATAGTAAGAAAACAGCACATGGAAGGTTGTTAGCGTTGATTGCGGTCATATGAACTTTTTGTCAACCAATGAAGATGAAAAGATAAATCGGAAGCACAACGTATCTCTTCTTTCAATACTGCATTAAAAAATTTCCATATAGTGAAAGAGTCTTTTCATGGTTATAAAGACCAGGAAAGAAAACTTGCAAGGTATTTTAAGGCTGGAAAACTAAGACCTGGATGACTCATTTAAATTGAGTTCAATAAATAAAACACAATATTGCGGACTATTTTCCAGCTAAACATTTGGATTTGCAACTGTAAATGTGTTGAAATGATCGAAAACTGTATGCGTATCAATGTTATTTTCTTAGAATATAAATATTATACCTTTCGGAAGAGTCTTTTTTCCTTTAGGTTTTTTTTCTATTTAATATTTGATTTCTATGAATTTCCCGTATATATTCTACGTTCTCTCGTTTTTTTACTACTTTTTTTTTAATCCAGTCCCTTGCTATATGAAAAAATCGGGGTTTCACTGAAAATTTTATTTTCTAACTGGGTAGTTCCTCATCACTGAATAGAAATTGTTTTTTGGAGATTAATTACAAATTTAAATCTTTTAAAATATTGTTCATAAATTGATTACTCAAAAAAAAAAAATGTTTTTACAAAAATTCAGAAAACCTGTCAGAAGTTTATTGTAGAACATCAATATAAAGCACTCGTAATCTTTTCTATCAAAATTCACTAACTCTCATCCCAGGCCTAATCAAGCTAGAAAAATGCGAAACATTACTATTATAACATATTAAACAGCAAACCAGCTTATCAAATTGAACGAACAAACATTTGGAACAAAGCAATCATTTAACGAGAATTTTCTCGGTGTTTCTCTTGAAAAATGTATCTGAATTCTAACACAGAGGTAACAAGGGTCGAAATGTTAAAAGGATCGTTAGGCATGCCGTTATTACCACGGGCTATTAATTTCAAGCTTAACATTCCGGCTAAGAACTTCATGCCATGCTCATTAATAATTTTTGGAATGCTGTTGGCTTACCCTAAGATAATGCGGGCTCATTCTTTGGTCGAAGATGAACGAGCTTTCTTGAGGGATTCGGAAAGGCTTTAGCTTGATGATATTTCGTTATGAAATGAATTACTAAAATGGATTAAATATTCAATCTGTCGCATTCAATAATTCATTATTTCTTCTGTAGTAAATAATAAACTGATCTGCATAATTTATTTGAGCAGATAAGATTCGTTTGTTCGGCTTTTAATTCAGAGCTTAATTTATTGATAGTGTAATTTTGATTAATGAAAGAACGGGAAGAAGTATGGTTTACCGAAAATTAATCTTAAACGTGATATAGGTATATGGAAATAATCTAAATTCATAAGTGTGACTCTAAAAGTATAGCTAAAGAAATCAAATCACTTATTTTATATTTCAAAGTAATGCGGTTTTCATTAACTCTTTCCTTTAGTTTATTTTTTAAAGTTTTGGTAAGAGATTAAACAAAGGGATGCAAGTGTCAAAATTAAAAATTCGGAGATCACTAGCGCAACGTGTAGGAAAAACTCATATATTTTGAATAACGGGATGGTAAGTGCAACGATACAGCAAGATTTCGAAGAAAAAAAAAACGTATCAGTAAAAACATACCTACAGTTTAAACTTTTCACGAGGTTCACTCACACGCTAAAAACTATACTTACATTCCACTGATTTTAAATACTTCAAATGTATCATATTTAATGTATAGCTGCAATAAAAAGTAGAGAAAATTTATTTAAAACGATAAAAAAAAATAAAAAAAAAACACGTGTGCTGGGAAACTGAAAAAAAAAAAAAAAAACTAGTATTTGGTGGCCTTTACGAAAGTTTCTTGTACATATTTCTTATGATTTATCAGCTCTTTCCTATAATCTTATAACAAAGTTTTGCTATCAGTCAAAGCAGAATCAAGAACAAAATTTGAAAATATTTTAATGACTCGCTTTGAAGTTAAACGGCAAAAGCTTACGTAACGAAGTTAATTAGAAAAGTTTGGTTAGTTTATTTGTTTCCAAATTCAACAACTTCGATGCACGTATAATTCTCATCCTTGTGTTTCCTTCAACAGGCTACACAAAATACTTGTTGGCTGAACCCCAAACAAGCAATTTAATAACAGTTAACAATAAAAAAACTGCAATTCGGCAGTTGCTGCACCGAGCTCACTGACACACGTGTTACACTACACTTAACACGTGTTCCACAAGTGGCACTTTTGAACACTTTTCAAAACACAAGCGTGGTGTCGAACTAGGCTTGGTGATCAAAAGTGGTTGTATACACTCTTTACAACAGCCAGAATCCGAGTTTGCTGCACGTTCCACAGTAGATGTGAATAGTCGACCGCCGCACCCAGCCGTGCGGGGGGCCCGCTACACGGACCCCCCGGGCGGTGGAACCTAAGGCTTACAGCTAAGTGGTGGGGTGTGTGCGGAGAAAAGTAGATGTGAATAGGATCATTAAATGTGTGTATGACTCATTGGAGCTCATTTATTACCATAGTGAACCCAAATGAAATAGATCACTGACCGTGTATTAAGATGTGATATTAAGTGCATTGGAGCACATGGATCATTTTTTACCAGTAAATCTTCTACATATAATACCCGGAATTTATTATACCCATATCTTCGGTCGCTTAAAACATGAAATGCACATTTAATTTTATGTTCTACATATACAATGTACAACTCATGTCAATAAGTTTAATGGATAGATGAAAGTATTTCGTTGCATATCAGTACTTAGCGTTATACTCAAGACAGTCTACATGCGACATGTGATAGAGACATATATTACATTTTACATTCACTCATTTATGTTTTATTTACAAAAGAAAATATAATAAAAGATCTTATCTTCAAGTTATTGCGTTACCAGTATGGCACTTAGCCATTTTCCATCTCCTACCCAAAAGGAAGGGTGTTTGCACGACGACGCTCAAGCAGCTAGTGGGTTCCCACAAAAAAGCGAGCGACTATGAGCCAATCATGTTCTCGCAAATCCCCTCTGTTCTAATTAAAAAAAAAAAAAAAAGGCTCCGAGCAACCCGTTATGCTTCAATCACAGTTAACAGTATGCCCAAAACAGAGGCAGAATTTCGTCCCTCTCCAAGGAGGCATAGTTAAAAATTTTAATAGATTTTTAATTTATATGGTTTTTAATTGTAACGGAAGGGTAAAAAAAATATGGTAACGGGAGGACATTTATCTATAAGCTGATACAGGGTAATATTTAAGAATGCTAGTAGAAAACAAACTACTGTTTAAACTTAGTGGTCACATTTAAAACATATATAAGTAATATTGGAGCAAAAATTATAAGTGCTTTTATTTAAAAAATAAACTTCTATTTAATTTAAAAAAAAAATGTTTTGTGATTTTATTTCTTCTATTTTATGTGATGAAAATTACGATTAAAAATACTTTAGCATGTGTACTTTTAAGGTACGTATGGTACTTTAAAATGTACCTTACCTATGGTACCTTAAAATGTAGGTAAATGTTTGGTATAACATGTTTGTGATACGACAAGCCATTTCAAGCAGAAAAAATTGCTTACAAACTTGAAATTTATATTGGAACAATACAATACTGGAACTGTTTCCAGATTTTTCGCTACAAGTCACAGGAAAGGACTGTTAAGAGCACTGGTTTAACTGTTAAATGTACTATGAAGATATCAGTAAATTCAAAGATCAACTTTCACAAAGATGGTGTAATATCAATCTTCATCCTTGACACACAAAATACGCACTATTTGAACCTTTTACAAGTTATGTTACTGAATATAGTAAGTACTTCAACAAATCTATTTCAACAAATCGAAGGAGATTTCACTTCACAGTTAACAGACTGATGAGGACGGTTATAAATAATGTTAAAAATGAAGATACAGCTGAATCAAAAACACCAAATCATAAAGAATATGCCAAATGATTCATCAACGTTTGGGCAAGTTTTGTTAGTTGGATAGAAGGGAAAGAAACTAACAAAAAGCAATATTGGACAGGTGCTTCAGATAGAAGATAAATTAATAGAAATAGCTTTTTTAAGAATGCATAATAATGTGGGAATAATCGTTGTATTCCCTGACAAAGAAGATAAATGTTCTACGGATTCTGATAATATTTTTGAGTATTTCAAGAACTCAGAATTGTAACAGATGGATAAGGTATTAGATGTCATTGTTTCAGACTTCTGTATTAGCTAAATAAATGTTTGTAAGTTGAAATTTACCAAGTTTAATTGTTTTGGACTTCTTTTCCTTACGTTACCCTTAACAAATGCATAATTTATGTGCTTAAAATAATTATTTTTTAAAACTAGAGGTGAAATTGTAATGGTTGAATGCTCCCGTATGTACTCTAATTTTTATACAATTTTCTCTTTTATAGTTTATCTGAACTTTTGTGGAAAACATGATAGTGTCAAAATCATGTCGCAAAAATGTCCTTCGTTACCGTTTTTTAAATTTGATTTTTAAAAAAGTTACTAACGAAACATTCTTGTCTTTGGCTTTTTTAACAACTTACTATGATGTATACAAAATTTAAATTTGATTTTAAAAAAAAGTTAGTAACGAAAAATTCTTGCTTTGGCTTTTTTAGCAACTAACTATGATGTATATAAAAGTCTGTGCATTAGGTTTTGAAAAAAATATGTATTTTGATATGCTCACAGACAGAAATCTATTCAATTTTTTTGTAAAAGCCGTCCTCCCGTTACCACTGAAATTCATCTATTAAATACACTTTACACTTTCAGAGTTGTTGTCATTTTCATGTGCTTTTCAACTGATAGTTTTACAGCAATATGATATGACAGCTGTCATCTGCTAAGAAATGGACAGTCATCCACGAAGGAAGACCATCATAAAAGATGGCACTCATGGTGCCAATTTTCAATGATTTACTAGAACAAAATTTCAAACAGTATCATATTAAGAGATTCTGTAGACTGCTGAAACTGAAAATTATGTTTGTTCGACATAAAGTGATTTTTTAGCAAGGTCGTTCATATGTGTTCCCAATTTGTTTAAAATGGGGCATGAATCTGCTCTCAAATATGTTTCCAAATTTAGATTTTTTTCAAAAATGCTAAGCGCGAACCATTCTGTACACTTTTAGAGTATATTTCAGTACATTTTCATAACAACAGATCATATTCAAACCACATTTTAGTATACATTTCAGTAGACTTTCATTACAGTTGATCCTATTCGGAACACATTTTAGTACTGTCTTAAGTACTATTTTTAGCGTATTGGTATTTTGCGGTGTATCTGAGAGTTCTGAGCGAAATCACACATATATATGGGGGGAAAAATACCTTCTTAGGTCTTTCGTCGAGTTTTTTTTTTTTTTTTTTTTTTTTTTTCGGGAACGGGGTGGGAGGGAGGGACATGCAAGATGTGCTTAGAAACAAGATTTACTCCCCAACAAGGGGGTCTCAAACTGGGTGCCGTAGCAAGAGGCGAGGGGAGTCGCGAAGTTTTCATGTTATCATGATAGTTTATGTTATAGAAGGTTTGCCAAATAAGGTCAAGCAGACCAATTTGTCCACCCCTCCTCCCTCCTTTTTGATGTCGCATAGTAAAAATTCGTTAGATCTTGAATTCATCTTTATCAGAAAGACTAACTGAAGATGAAGCGTTATCAACATGCTGTTTTTAATAACCAAATAAACGTGTAGCAAAAGTTATTTCAGAGGAGTGATGTAAAACTACCTGATCTTATTTTGCTGTAAGTTTTCCCTCTACATGTTTCACTCTTGGTTACTAGTATAAAAAATGTGCTTATTGTTCTTGAAGCCTAATTCATGTATTTGACGGATTAGCAAATATAAGTGTCGCTGGCGTCATTTTCTCTCCTGTTGTTTGATAACCAAGAGAACTAGATTGTTAACTGTTAGTGCCATTATAAACTTTCTGAGCAGTTCGATGTTTTTATAATATGACACCGGTGTTTCGGGTGGAGGAAATATTGATTATGTGCTGCATATACTACTCCCACATGTACGGATTGCACCGATGAGTAATAAAAAAAAACAACAACTAAAAATTTCGAATTATCAGTTGCCCCGTATATGACGATTGATCTTTCTCTTTCCATTGAAGTGAACATGGAATTTTACGTAATGTTTTTAAGGTTATCTAATGTGGTTTAATACATATTGATATCAAAGACTGTCAATTCGTTTCAGTTTGACAGTACTTTTTGACGTTTCTCTCTTTGCCCAGAAACTTCTTTATTAGGACCCATGTTTGTAATAAGACTAAATCGCTTTTCTTTGCTAAAACTGCGGTGGTTAGTGATGTGGTGGTTATGCAAAAGCTGGAGCAACTTAATCATAAAGAAGAAAGATTTTAGATTTTGAGCATTTGGGCAACCTTCTTTGTCACATCTAAATGATAAAGAAGAACTTGGATGCACTGAGAAAATCCTGATTCTTCAAATGTTGCCGCGAGTCGAAAAGTTTGGAAACCACTGCTGCTACGAATTCATAAAAACAGTAACTTATAAAAACTCAGTTACACTAGGGGAGTAATAATGGAAGTAGTGCACGAAAATTCATCCTAAATTTATTCAAATGAATATAAGGACTAACTACCAAACGGAACGATCTTGAGGGGGGTCGAGTCCAGGTAGAGAGAGATAGAGTTGTTTGACTGCAAAGGCCCTACTTTAACTGCAACGGGGGATCCAAGATGTTTTGCTTCCGGAAAGGCAATGGCTTTTCCTCTGGTTGCGATTTTTTTTTTTTTTTTTTTGTAATATCTAATAAATATGAAAAAAGATAAAGTCTTAGTATAGTTTACAGTTCATTTTAACTTCAACAAATTTTAAATTAATTTTTGAATATGTCATTTTCCTACGCCTCCTTCAGGTTAAGCGCAATCAATTTGTTTGTTCATCACTTTTCTTGTAATCTTTTAACATTTTTTTTTTTTTTTTGTATCAGAAAAGTAATGTTTTTTTTTTCTTTTTGGTCATTTAAATGAAATATAGCAAGTAAATTAGCATTTAAATCAAATAGTAGTATAGACTTTAAATGTACAAAAGAATCGTTAAAAGGCGCTAGTAACCTTCCTTATTTATTCTATAGTAAATGTTAGCAATGGGCCTATACTGCAATAGCATAGCAAAAAACGGAAAAAATAATGCCTAAATCTAGAACTGTGTTCAGATTTGTGACCCTCAAGATAATGTCGTCTGAATGTAAAATTAAAATAGTGAAGTTTATTTTCATTCATTATTTTTCCTCAACGCTACATCGAACAAAAACAGCTTTTTTTCCTTCATTTCTTTCTTTTTTTTTTTTTTTTTTTTTTTTTTTTTTTTTGCTCCAATTATTTTAATTTTTGGATCCATTAACAAAGTTGTAAACAAAACAAAACCAAAAAAAAAAAAAAAAAAACACGGAACGGATATTTAAAAAGAACTTTCCAACTGCCATAGTGTTTTTCAGTGGTCACGTGTTATTTTTCACGCAAATGGTTTGACAAAAACACATGAAATATTACTGTTTCTTTTCCTTACACATTTTTAATTTTAAACAAAATGTAACTTCAGGTTTTTTTTTTTTTTTTCAAAATATAATCCAATGTATGTTTAGTACGAGAATGGAAAATTTTAATGATAATTTAAACACATTTAAGCGTCCATAAAACTCTAATTTATTCCATCATAAAATGTTTCAAAATGTCATTTATTTTGAAATCCCATTTAAACTACACCTTTGACTCGTATATTTTAAAAGCGTCAAAACCGTTGTTTAGGACGTGAGAAAAGGAACATGTTTTTAAATGCTTTAATATGATTTTTAACTGACAGTTTTCAGTTGGACTCTTAATTATCCTCTCGGAGTTCTAAGCGCAAATGCTTCTTATTTAAATTTCAGAAAAGTATATGGAAATTGACAAAATGTGGTGTTTACTTACGATTTTCTGACAATTTTTACTTTTATATACTTACAATTGTACCATCAGGAATATGCATCTATATGTTAGGGTAGTCCTAATTTATATGGGATTTTTTTTTTTTTTTTTGGATTTCAACAAGTGACACCTCCTAGTTTTGTGACACTTTAATAAAAAATAATATGTGCAAAATTTCAATTCAATTGATCAATAATAACACTTGCCCCTAGGAGGTTGAACGTTAATATTTTTGATAATTTTCAGACAAATCTTCGAGTTTTTATTTCAGACCCCGTACATCGTTTCTTCAAGGTTTGCAAAATATTTTTACAATGAGGTAGCACTAAAATTAACCTTTTTATTTCTTCATATCAGGTTAAGATTTTTCAATGACTAAGAATGAAATAGTGCTTTAGAAACTTTACATTAATCGTACGCTTTTCTCAATGTATCTCAATCGTGAGCATTTTTTTTCTAATAGTCTCGGACTGTCTGTGAAATACATTGCTTTGAGAAATTCTTCGATTAATTGTTCTCTTCTTTCAGTTGTATCGTTCACAACTTTCAGCATTTTAACATATCTCTTCCCTTTAAATAGCTTCCTTCATTTTGCAGTGAATGAGGATCAAATAGGAAAACATCTTTTGGGTGTTTGTAATTTATCAAACAGTTTAATTTACTTGTAATTGTTTCTCCGAAGAGGGATATATTTACTAAGAAAGTGTTTCAAATCATCTAATTGTATCTGAAATTTTTTATACAGTCATCAGACACGTCTTCCGTATCAGTAAGCATTTTTTGGAGTAGTCTTTTACTATCTACAAAGTTAATTCCTTCATCCAGTAGTGGCAACGCTACTAGTTCATCCCCTAAATACCATAAGTAATTTATGAATTTTCCAACCACTGCTTCTGCTGAATGTTTGACATCATTTTGTACGCTGCTAGTTAGTCGTATTACTTAAAAGAGTCTAGATTGGGTTGCAACGAAAAACCATATCTTCATACAGCATTTAACTGCAAAATAACGTTATAAAACAGCATTTACGGGCTTTCTCTTCATGTAAGGTCAATTTAAATTGTTTCCTAAATATATAAATTTTCAACCAATGAATTCCTTTTGCTGTCCATCTGTATTGGGGATAAACTGCAGGTAGCTGAAAACATATCCCTGTAGGAGGAACTTAACAAGGAAATATTATTACAAGTTATGAAAATTCTCTGTAAGCTTTCTTAATTCCGCTTTTTACGAACAATAATATGTCATCAACATCGTCTTTTAGAAATTAAGTGGTATGTGTACTTGATTGAAATGTTATAAGTTCTGAATGATGGATATTTCCGCAAAATTTTGAAGAACTTAAAAAATAATGGCATATCGGGTCTAGAACTAAGAAAGGCAAGAACTTCTTTAAAAGTACACTCTGTCGTACGATTTCAAGTTCATAGTGTTGGCAATCCAAATGTTATGTATCACCGTTCAGGTTTTGCTCTAAAAATTGCATACACGTTATACGGCCTGTATTGCAAGCCTCTGTATCAAACCACTACAGCTTGAACAGTTAGCAATAAAAAGCAATCATCTAAGATATCATATATTACAACTGAAGAAATATCTCAGGGATTCCGAGCAGCTGTTCAACACTAGGACCTGAAACTATCACGGTAAGCTTATCGGCGTTTTTTCTTTCAGTTACGTCTGAATGTAGCTTTGTATCTCAGTGAATAACTAAAAAATTTAAATTTTACCTCTTGAAGATTTTCTCTTGCTCTTTTAAGAGATGTACGATTGATCGCACGGTCATTTGGATTTAAATTTACTGCATTTACATAGGCTGTTAATAAATGAACAGCATCTTTGTCCCGAATATGGCATTTGTCTCACAGAATTGCAAAGCGAACCGATATCAATAGCTGTCAAGCTTTTTTGCATTGTTGTAGACAAGATATAGAAAAAAAGGTTCAACAGATTAGGATAGATACCCATTTCGGTTTCAAAATCTTATGAAATGCAAGACGGATAGAATGATAATAAATGACTATGTACTGGAATAGAGGAAATTAATTTAAAGTATATATTTTTATTTTTCTGATCTGGAATTTTTAAAAATAAGATACATTTATAACTAAAGAGCAACGAATTAAAATATAATTGTCATTACTTATATTCATAGCATTGAAACCTGGCGATCCTATTTGCCACATATATTACATAAACAGGAAATTTTGTAAATCAACAACCCCAAAGCCAGGAGGGGGGCAATTTGTTGTTGTCAAAGATCATTCATCAACGGCCTAGGCGATACATTAATGACCATTAGGACCCCTTGTGTCCATCTTCTTGGAAAGAAATGTCCCCTGCCGCTTGGTTTGAAACGACCGCGGAATAGCGGTATGCCTGATCCGAGGCCATTGGTCTATATGTACCCTCTGTAACATGTAAAATTTTACAGAATAAAAATGGTCGCTCTGGAAGCAGCATTATCTATTCAGGTTAAAAACTACTTTAAATATGATACGTAAGAATATTTTTACTAGTGGAGGAGCAAACGGTAAGATTTTGGCTCCCGTGCGATTTTTGTGATACAATTATGAGAGTTAGTTTTTCTGAAAAGTATTGGCACGAGGAAAATTAATTCTGATGTTTGCACCCCCGAAAATGGTGCAGGAGGCAGGGAGTGGTTATACGTGCGCTTGGGAGCAAGTGGTTTTCCTTTTAATTTTTTTGATACAATTATGAGAGTTTTTCGGTAAGGTATTGGGACGAGAAAACCGAATTTGGAAGTTGCCAACCCCGAAAAAGGTACAGGGGGTCGGTTACATCTGAGTTGGGGGAATAAGTTGTTTTCCGTTCAATTTTTGTGATACAATTATGGGACTTGGTTTTCTGAACAGTATTGGCACGAGGAAAACGAATTTGGATGTTGCTACCCCCAAAATTGCAGCAGGGAGGCAGGGGGTTATAAGTGCAAACATAAAGCAGTTATATATTCATAACTTATCGGTTTAAAACAAGTTTTCAAAGCTGAAAATGCTTAAATCCACTAAAAACTACATTATAATGCCTAAAAATCCGAATATCCCAATGCATTTACTGGATACGACAATACTGGAGCGTTTGCTGGGAAAGGTAAACTATTTGTTGGAAAGCCTTGTAGCAGTGTGATTCAATTATTTTGCAAGCTTTTGGAAATTTAGTATTGTATTCTACGCCCTCTGACGATATGCTTGCTGCATTAGAGCGGTATGTTTGTAAACTTTATATGCCAAACTGCTCAAAATCGGATGTTTGGCTCTATTCGGTTCATTTTATTTCAAAAGAAAATTGCCGAATCAGAGAAAACGATCCTAACACAATCAGCTCTTCGCTATGCTATCATAGAGCACACTATCAAGCCATGATTTGGCAAAATTATGTCATTTTATGTCCAAACATTCCACAGCCAGATGCAGGTCATGGTTGGGAAAAGCATGACAACAAATTTGTTCCCCAGATGACCAGAATGGAACCTGCTCTACAGGTGATATTAAAACTGGTAAAATACTCATGCAAAAAAAGTAAATACTCAACACTTTTATGCAAATGCAAGCGCAGCTGATTTCCGTGCACGGACATGTGCGAATGTTTAGATCTGGGTGTTGCAAATAATTGTTTTAACTGGAAAGTGGATAGCAGTTCCGATGATTCTGACAAAAAAACGGATTTTTAATTGGTGTTATTCATTAGTTTTCCTTTGCTGATTTATTGTTACAAATTCTTGATAACTAAATTCTACTGAAACGGTCAAGCACGTAAAAAACTTCTTTTAATGGTTACTCTAAATGTATATTTTCCTGTAAACATTGTTAACTAAGTGCCTATGTGTTGATATCTACAAGTATAATTCCATAATCTTGTTTTTATTTAACCGTTTTGGTAGCACGTGGTTGTAACGGAACATTTGTTGTTTTTCTGATCTTTTACCTTAAGTTTACAATGTTGGCATAGTAAGAATAATGTTCCAATATTCTTCTTAAATGGTTTTGTATGTAAAAAACTTATTTGAATGGTGAATTGAAATGTATCTTTTCTTTCAAACGGTCTCAAATGAGTGCCTATGTGTTGATCTCTATAAATATAATCCTACATTCCTGTTTTTATTTGAATATTTTGGACAGCAAATGATTGTAACAGAAAACATGAAGCTTTCTGTTATTTTACATAAAATTTACAATGTTGGCACAATAAAAAAAAGTCACAGTTTCAATAAATGTTTTGTTTCGTTAAAAAATATTTTTTATAACCTGCAACTGAAAGAAACACCTCTGAAAATCATCATAAACTCATTCATAAACTCACATCTTTTACAATGAAAAAGAAGCTCTTAATAGTTCTGAAACACGTCTCTGTAACTTAGTTTGATGTTTATTCGTTATAATAATGTTCTTGGTGAGTTTAAGCATTTTACGCTTTTGAAACTTGTTGTAAACCGAGAAGTGTTGAATATATAACTGTTGTATGTTTGCAGTTATAACCCCCCTGCCTCCCGGCAGAATTTTAGGGGGTAGCAACATCCAAATCCGTTTTCCTCGTGCCAATACTTTTCAGAAAAACTAAGTCCCATAATTGTATTACAAAAATTGAACGGAAAACAACTTACCCATCACATAGATATAATCGCCCCCCCCCCCTCCCTCCTGCCTCCTATACCTTTTTTAGGGTTGGCATCAATTACTGAATTAGAAAACTGCATTTAACCATCCGACGAAACTAAATCGATCGGAAAGAAAATTAGTTAAAGGTGGACTTCCTGTGTTCGAAATAAATAGGTATTTGACTGCCATACATTAGTTAATAGTTGTAACTAAGGATTGCAGAGGGAAACAAAAAATGGGAGACTCTCATATTGTTAAGTTACAAAAGTTTCTGAAATGCACAAAATACTGAACATTTAATAAAGCCTATATGCAAATTTGAAAAGCATTGAAATCGATGAGTCAACAGCGAATCGTTTAACGAACTTTTTTTTATTATAAAATGTTTCTCATCTGCAAAATAACAGTAAGTCCTTTCCATAAGTAGGCCAAATAAAGCTTGCGTAGGGTTCAAAGGCTTTTATCTGGCTCATTTACTTTTCTACTGACTCCAAGTTCTACACTAATCAAATGGCTCATTATGAATAAGGAAGTATTCATGTTATATGGAGATGTAAGTTTTTTAAGCAGTTTCTCAAAAATGGTAAGGATTAGCAAAACGGGGACCTAATAAGGCCGACTCGAAAAAATATAATTATATAATAGTAAACTATTCATGCACATATGTACACATTTACAGCACAATAGCATATGATCCTCTCAATATCGCCAATGTCTTAATAAAGGACATCGGAGTCCAAATAAATCTAACCTTTGTATTTATGTGGTCGTAGTCTCTTTTCTAAGGCTAACAATTAACACGAAAAAATGACGTTACTCAGCGGTTTCTGAATTCGCTAACTGCATACATTAGGCTATCAAGAACAATTAATGACTTTTCTTATACTTGTCGCCTATAACGATTAATGAGGAAAAAATCTTTACTGTAAAATGAGATTAAGAAATGTTTACAAAACGTTTTCTGTAATAACGGTTAGTACAATTTTCCTGTTTCTAATAAACAACCCTGAAGTTTCTAAAGTGGTTTGGACGCATTCATACTTCTACAACATTATCTAATATATGTTACTAGCTGCATTGCTCGGCTTTGGACGGTTTACCTCGAAAATAAAAGTTGCGTCAAGTGACGAATGTTCAACAATTAGGCTTCAGTTAAAGAAAAAAAATATTGTGAATTTCCCGTCAAAATAATCATTCTTAAAGTAAGAAACCGGCAAATCTAAAATTCCCCAACAAATTAAACGTAACAACTATAATCCAAAAGAAAAAATAAAAAAGATAATTCGCCAAATAATAATCAAAAGGGAAAGATTTTATCTCAAAACGAAAACACAATTTTATTCAATCACAATCGAGGAAAAAAAAGTGTCATCCTTCTGAATTTATTTTACGCTAATTTGAAATGAGATCACGCAAACGATAAATTTTCGACATAAAATTTCTATTCCATTAGGCTTAATGATGCTATTTAGTTTTTTCCCGGTGATTTTACGCCGTTGTTAAAAAATTCGAATGAAATGAAGGAACTAAATGGGTGTTTTTCGCGAACTTTCGAATGGCGCTAAAATGAAACTGATCGGATAATTATTTCGGGTAGAGAAGAAGGGAATTTTTGAGCTCTAAAAATAAAACTAAACGGTTCGGTTCCTTTTTGGCGTTCAGAGCCCCCCTCCTCCCTCTACGTTCCTTCTGGGGTGCCTAAGTACCTTCTTGCCAAATTTGGTCGCGATCCGACGTAAACTGTGTGTATATATATATATATATATATATATATATATATATATATATATATATATATATATATATATATATATATATATATATATTCACACAAACAGTCAAAATATAAATGAAAAAAGCAAATGAAAAAAGCGATAACATCAAAATGGAAAATGAAAAAGGTGAACCCAGGACCAACACTTTATCAAGGGGGGATTTTGACTGTTTGTGTGAATATGTTTGTACTGTTTTTGTTTCTAGCACCTTTGCGCTGGCATTACGGTACACTTTTGTATTTATTCTTTCAGTTTTTTTAATGTCGTTGATTTTTCAATTTCTTTGAATTTCTATTTTAAATTTGTCTTAAATTGTATCTCTTGTTTTACAATAATGGTATAAATCTAATTACATAGCAATATATGTTTAAAATTGTTACAATTAGCATATTTCTTGGCATTTATAAAATCTGAATAGATTATCTAAATTCAGTAGCGCAGTATACAGTTGGAAAATTAAACTGATGATTCATTCCAGAAAAAAAATGCTTTAAAAACGCATTTACTTTATACACGTTTATACGGGAGTAAAGAATAAAATATCACTTCATCAAATTGAAGGAAAATAAATAAATATAAATAGTAATAAATTGTACATCTCATTTAAAATTGCAAAAAAAAAAAAAAAAAAAAAGATTGAAAACGTATTTCAAAAAATCTTTTCATTTTCCTTTCCTCGATGACTACTATTTGTATGAATCTAAGAGAATTAACTTGTAAATTGTTTTATCTAAACCAAAATGTATTAGGTTAAAAGCCTAAATTTCTTCCAATTGGATAAAACCATTAAAAGTGCATTACTAAATTAGAAATTCCCCTACTAGTTTCCAATAATTTTTCTTCTTGGTTAGCTCATATTCCTGCAGTTGCAGTACTTTTACACTTCCAACATCAATACGTTCACTCTCCAGTTTACCTGTATATAAATTAAACAGATAATAAAGAGAAAGTGTGTCTTGTTGCTGGTGAAACTCAAATCAATATGCATGCAACGCTTTATCTCAATTTCTCTTGAAATTTACGAATTGATGTTTCTGAGAGTGCGAAAATGGGCATGTTTAATTACATGCGTTAATATGACAGTCAAGTGACAGTTTTCAGTTGCAAACTTCATTATTCTTGCGGTTTTCCGAGTGTAAATATATTAAAAAGAGCTTTTAAATATTACAAATTCATGAAGCATTTAGTAGCATTGTAGCTATTTGTATACGTGCTATGTAGTAAAGTGGGAGAAGCATATACGGCAGTTAAATTATATTAACAACTAGTGGTACCCGCACGGCTTTGCCCGTAGTTGAAAATTAAAAGGTCATTCGGTTCGCCTGTATATTTACAAATAATGGATGACGAATTTCTCTCCAATTGGCTATGTTCATTCGCTCTCCCATTCCACGTCATGATAAATTTCGTAATTTACTTATCCATCTTATGATAATTTTGCTCCGGAAAGCGTTCTTAAAATTGAAATAGAAAAAGAACAAAATCGAATTTTCGAAACAGCGCTTCATGATGCACACCCCCATGCTACAAACTAACTTTGGGCCAAATTTCATGAAAATTGGCCGAACGGTCTTGGCGCTATGCGCGTCATAGACATCCTACAGACATCCAGACATCCAGACAGAGAGACTTTGAGCTTTATTATTAGTAAAGATGTATATGTTATTTTAACATTAACAATAGTGCATTAATACTATTTTTGTTACTTTATAAATTTGTTTAAATACAAAGCTAATGATGTTAGTAAGCCTAATGTTGTCATAGTTTTGTTTTGATTAAGTATCAAAAATTTCTGGTTAAATGTTTTGGTTGAATTATTTGATGTGTAATTTTACACTTATCTGAAACACATATCGGGTTTATTGTTTTGCAAGCAAAACTTCATCTATTTTATTTTGCTCTTTCAAATATTTTACGTGTGGACCACATTGCAGCATAGTGTTACAGAAGTAGAAATAAGGTTTGGCTGTTGTTTCCCTCGAATATAAAAAGGACAAACATATTGTAACACAAGGTGTCCGAAAAGAGCTTGACACATTTTAAAAATTCATAGAAAAGCAACAGGTTGTCTTATAAATAATCACTGCATCGTCACAGTATGAAAAAACAAACATCATGTGAGGTGTTTAGTCATGTTATTACGCATAAAGCAACGACTTTTATTACCAGAGTTCAATGTATGTTCCGTTTGCGGACATAGAATGAGCTTAGACGAAGTGGTCCAAAAACGGGCCACCACTATCATTTTCTACCTACTGATTTACCTGTTTACGCTAAAGGGATAATGCTTGTGCCAATAACTCTTAAAAACCTTCATGAAGGTGATCAAAGGGTTCAAAAACCATAACACAAGTTTTAAGTGTTGTAAAACGTCATGATTACGAAAAAAGACAACATCACGTTTTTCAAGAGGTGGTCCAAAAACGGGCCACTTGAGGAAAAACTATTTTATCGCTTAAAAATAATAAAAATCATAAAACTTTAATTCAAAAATTTTATAAAATATCATCTTAGATATTTTTGTGAAAAATAAAAAATATTCAGTTCATTTTTTAGTTGCAGAAGTTACAAATGTAGTAAACTCTTTTTCTATCCCTCACACACTGATGTCTAGGCTTACAGCACAAAATCCACTCTTCTCCTGTTATGTCATCTGAAACGAATCTGTCGTAAAATATGCATTCTATGTTGCCATCATCAGATTTATCAAAAACAAGAACCACCAACTAGTTATCCTATCCTCGTCGTTGACGTCAGTAAAAAAATCAGTTTGGTCTCCTTTCGAGTCTTTGACTTGTTAGCTTGACTTGAAGATTTTGAGTGTTTTCTCTTTTCACGGGCAACCGATTCCAGCTCAAAATTTTCCTGCTATTGTTCAATGCACGCTCCACACTTTTTACCAGTTCGTCTTTGTAAGGTGATCCAGTGATGATGCAAGTCTTGTGTCTCGTGCGACCACGATTGTTCTTTTTCTTTGCAGTAGTGGGGATTGGAGATGGATGAATTTAATTCATTATGGATGATTCATATGGATGAATTTAAGTCATTATATTAAGTCGAAACTTCCAAGTATGGAAAACAGCGTATTCCAAAACCGGGCTTGTCCGCTTTTAGGCCATCATCGGTAGCCTGTTTTTAGACCACGCAGTACTTTAAGATTATGGTTTACTAAACCATTTCTAAACAAGCAAATATTATAAATCAAGTACACTGAAGAAAAAAACCATATAATCTGCTTTGTAAAAAGGTAAAAATCACTTATTTCACTGTATAATCTAGAAAGACTACTTAACTTGTACAAGCTTCGAAAAGTTTGGCGTTCTTCAAAAGCAAGTGTTTCTTATAGAACAGTACCAGACAAAGCACGTGCTTTAGCTATCAAGGTCATTTGCTCATTACGTTTTTGCCTGTTCCTGTTGATTCACTCGGTAGCAATTCTGCAACTGCACACACTTCCCTCATTTTCAGTAGCTGGCCCGTACTTAGACCATGGCCCGTATTTAGACCACTTCCTCTAGTATCGCCTAAGATGTGATTTGGGCAGCATACGATAAACACATTGAACTGAAGTAATAAAAGGTATTGCCTTCTGTTTATTAAAATGCTTAAACACCTCACATGACGTTTTTTTTCTTACTATGACGATACAGTAAACACCTATAATTATAGTTGTTTCTTTTTTTTATTTATTTTTCTTTCCCTTTTTACGATGTTAACATAAAACATTATTGAACGTCTGAAATATTTTAACGCAAACCATATATTCATATGAAAATGTGTTACTTTTCAATGAATTTTTTAAATTTGTCAAAAACTTCAGACACGCTGTAAATTTACAAAGAAATTTAAATGTTATGCTGAAATAAATTAAACTCTTAATTTTTCTTCAATATTTTATCTATCAGACTTCTATGGAATTTATGAAGATGTTCCCCATGACTGAAACTCAAATCATTGTATGAGCTAAGCAGTAATGATGATAACTTATGTTTCGTAAACAAAAAGCTATTAAGTTCTTTTTTTCTCAAGCTGTTCGTTTACGTATTCTTGGAACTCTGAGATAAAAACATAAACTAAGATACGCAGGGGATTTCGGTTACAGGTTTTTGGTTTTACTTTTCAGAGTAATAAAAAAGAATATTATTCGATGTTTTTGTTCAACTAAACATCTTTGTTCAACTAAAACATAAATAATCACTGCATCGTCACAGTATGAAAAAACAAACATCATGTGAGGTGTTTAGTCATGTTATTACGCATAAAGCAACGACTTTTATTACCAGAGTTCAATGTATGTTCCGTTTGCGGACATAGAATGAGCTTAGACGAAGTGGTCCAAAAACGGGCCACCACTATCATTTTCTACCTACTGATTTACCTGTTCACGCTAAAGGGATAATGCTTGTGCCAATAACTCTTAAAAACCTTCATGAAGGTGATCAAATTGTTCAAAAACCCTTCAAAAGCCTGTTGTATATTGTTATTATAATTTTAATGATGTTGGAATACATATTTTTAGCCACTAAAGTTGATGTTTTGATAAAGACAACGGTTTTCAGGAAACCATCTTGCGACGTTTTTAAATTTGTAGTCACGCACTGATATCTGCTCCGAAATGAAATATATATTTAATTTTATTTTATTCTTTAGCTTTCAGTATTGTATGTATTGTTTACATACAACTTGATTAACGCGTATGCCATTGTGTTGACTAAAGTTGAACTTAGTTGATTTTTCACTGTTGTTTCCTCTTTGCTTAAATTTTATTTTAAAATGAAAATGTAATAACGAAAGAAAAAATAACATTTTAATACAAGTCTTATTATAAAAACTGTGCTGCATATGCATGTACCGCAATTTTCAAAGCAAAAGTTATCTTTACTACTCTCGTTTTTGTGAGCTACAAGGCATTTGTTGTGAATTGGATTAAATATAATGTCTAGTGTGGCTGTATATAAAAAAATAAGCAATTATTATTCTAACAGCAAGTAATGTAAAACAATCAATAAAACGTTGTAAAATGTTTTTTTATTCCAGAGCAGAAAAGTACTCAAATGAAGAATTTTTGATTCAACATATTGTTAATTTATAATAATAACCCCTCCAGATTAGTTTTTCACCGAAACGTAATAAATGTTATTGATATTCAGCTTTAGCTATTAATTTTGTATAACGTAACAAAAGTCGACATACATTTATCAATCGAACTATGTTTTTATTCCGGGGTAAATTTACAGATTAACAACTCGTTTATGCAGGTTTGGTTATTCCCATAAAACTTATTTCGAAGTCTCTACTTTTCATCACATATTTGCAACGGAATCACAAAACTACATTAAACTAAATCCGGGAAGCCGCTTCATAAGGGATATATGCCGCACCCCTTGCATTTCTTGTTGTCCTAGATGTATTGCAATTAAATGCTTAGTATAGGTGTGTTCAGAAAGAAGATTTCGTTAACCCAATGTATAACCTAAGTTTAAAAGTAATAATTAGTGTTATTTGTTGAATCTATATTTTTGCCTCTGCACATTATTTCACTCCCAGAAATTATAAGTATACCTCATGTTAAAATAGATTTTTTTTTAAATATCGCAACCGTGCAGGATATCGAAATCATATCTAAGTGTATATACTATAGAATACTGTAAGATAAATAAATACCTTTGTGCTGAACAGTAAAGTAAGACAAAACAACGTTAGATGAAGCACAAATTTGCAAATTACAGCAGACACGTCTTTCGGCGTTACAGGGCACGCCTTTTTCAATGCAAAAAATAATGAGCTTATCGGATGTCTTTTCATCCATAAGCTCATTATTTTTTGCATTGAAAAAGGCGTTCCCTGTAACGCCGAAACACGTGTCTGCTGTAATTTGCAAATTTGTGCTTCATTTAACGTTGTTTTGTCTTAATTTACTATAAAATACTGTGTGTATAAATACGCCATTTTCCTTAGGACAGAAAACTATTATGCGCTGCTTTGTGCTGCGTAAAACAATACGTATGCCGCTCCTCATTGCAGTGTGCGTGCCGCACTTTCCACGTAATACCGCTGTAACTAAAATGATCTTTATCTACGTCTTTTTTTTTTAACGAAAACCGGCTTTTCTTTTACTGAAGTACTGAAGTATATTTTGTGGGTTTGATTAGCGTTATATTTTTTTTTTCTAACAACGACGATTTTCTGGATTATTTTCTTTTGGCGTTAGTGGAGATACGTGCTGGTATTGGAAAATAATCGAAATTATAATGCTTGGTTTATCAAATGGCTTGTGAATTACAGCTGGTTAATTCATCAAAATTATAAAACCCTTATACTACATTGAAACACAGAAAAACTGTACTTAAATATTCCTACTACCATTAAGTCACATGTCGTTAAAAAAATGACTAGTGTTGTACCTTGTTGCTCTTCCAGCAGCAATTGACATAGCATCAATTTCTACAAGATAGATAATTCGTTTAGAATAAAAGAAAGCTCCTTGCTCATTCAAGGAAATGAATATTAATGAGTATTTAAATTAGAAATACATTGCTTACGTGGTGAACCGACTATGAACAAAACAAAGGGCATTAAAACTTTTATAGAACTTAACATTCCCCATCGTTTCTTTTTCTTTAATGTAATTAGCTGCAATTATGCAAATTAAATATACTTTTACTCCTTCCCCAAGCCAAACATACTTATCATGAATAATCAACACTTACAAGAAAATTTCAGCAAGAAGCATGTTAAGGATTATCTTTAAGATAATATTTAAAAAAACATCTTAATTGTTTAAAAGGAAGCGACGAAAAAACAGGAAATGCGCTTGATTTAATATCTGCGGAAGGAAAATCGGATTATTGATTAGCACTGCTGACAAGCCAGTAAGAAAACCTCATTAAAAAGTTCGAAATATATAATATCGCCTAACACCTGCTTTTTTTTTTTTTTTTTTTTGGTATATTTATTATAAAGATTTTTCGTTTCTACTTCTTGTCTTTAGTTTTCTTCTATTTTTTATTTTGTATCTTACGTTTTTTTTTAATTTTTTGCGTCGCATAAAGAAAAAAAAAAGAAAAGTATAAAAGTCAAGTTTTACAAACTGATATTCTTTTTTTAGAGTTCGTAACTTGAATTAATTCTTAGTGATGATGACAGTGTACTTTGGGTGTTCGAAGGACGTCGTAAATGGAGCTTAAACCACCCTGAAGTACATGAAATACACCGCCAGCTCAGTCATTTCCAGCCGAGATAAGATAAATTGCTCAATGTCACTCTGTAAAAAAAAATCCTAAAAGTGTATCCTCACTGCATAAAATAGATGGCAGCTTAGCTGCATCCTCTACTCTGGATTAACTTAACTGATATAACTGGTGTAAAAATACAAATCGCTTGTGGAAGGTTACACCATGGTAATATAACTATAGCGTAAAGCCTCACTAACTTGCGCAGAAGAATTCACCAGTATTTTCTGTATGCTTACAGATATATTGTTTGAAAGGTTAAAAATTAAGCTTCCTTCTGACTTCTTATTTATTTTAACATACACACAAGACATTTTATTGCCCTAAGAGAGGAAATGACCTGAGTGGGGTCTGAACACGCACCGCGAGTCTCACAAAAATGGCCGCTTTTTTACCGCTCGGCCAAGAAGGACGGTTTTCGGTGAGCTAATTATAGTTTGCCAGCTCTGCGCGGATTCTTATCTTTACGCATGCGTTTTGAATTCTATTGAAACCATAGTGCAAGTTTACTTTAAAAATTTGAGGTTTTAAAACAATGATGCTACACTTCAGAATTCGTGTTACATTACATTTATTAATACCGGTAACCCAGCACTTTTTTTTACAGTGTATCTTTGATTTATTTCTAGAATTTTAATTTTCACTATATTTATTTTTTCACCATTGTTCATAATTTCGGAATTATATATTGACTGATACAAAATTACTACAGATCTTCTTGACTCTCTTAGTAGTAATACCTCTTCAGGCCTACAGCACAGTTGTTCGGTATATTCAAAGTCTTCGGATAACTTTTGCACGAAATTGAAAGATTCCGTTTTGTCTTTCATATATGTCATTCATTTGCTAACAATCGTACCTCAGCTTAATTGAAAATTTAGTTCTCAGTTGAATTTTTGAATTCAGTATGTCAAGTAAAGTATTCTTTAAAAATTATGTTCTGATTATAAATATGATGTGTAATAAAAAAAAATTAATAAATGCTTTAACTACATATAGGCTTATTTTAAAAAAGTACAATATTAATAAAGAAATCACACGTATAAATTAAGAAAATCGTGTTGAACATAATAAAATCAAAGTGAATAGTAATGTTTGTGCAATATAAACTATTGAGAAAATTTATTAGAGACATACATCTAAAACTGCTATGAACAACCCAATTCACTAACTAAAACATAATCTAGCAACCCCTTCTTCTGAGCATTATCTCACAGTGAAGTATCCATAAATGAAAAATAGATTAAATGTATGGTATTTAAATTACTTTTTCAGCTGCAGCCGAGGTGCGTTGATTCAAATTTCGTCTTTGATGACCAGAAGGGAACTTTTAGTTCCTGTGAAATCTTCAACCGATTATTAGCAAGCAGAGTGGAGGTGACGAGTCGCTGCATGGTCCCAACAACCTGGGATTATTTTGGGGCAACCTTATTTTGACAACCTGGTTAAAGTAAATGATACACACGCCACATCCATCAGCAAAATAAATCCTAATCGGATAAAAAACGGTTACTTTCCGTATGTTTTGTTCATAAGTAAAATGCTTAGTATGTTTACACTACGTTATATCTTTCACAGCAACATTTGTTACACAGTTAACAAAGTAATACTAGGACAACAATGATTTATTTCTCTCATGGAGAGGGAATGGGTTTCACAGGCTTCAACTCGCTTTGTTCATCAGATTAATTAATCCATTTTAATGTGATCCATTAGTGTTTTTTCACAATATTATTTAGGAATTGTTACAGTTTGAGATGATGTAGTGGTTAGGCATTGGTCGTCATGGAACAGTTTCAGTATAATCCCAGATTTGGCGACAGTTCGCTTGGCGACATTTTGTGATGCGAATCCGTGTTGAAGCACTTTAATTTTGCGGCAACCATGTCGTAAAGGCAAAACAAGAAACAATAAAACACAATTGGCGAGTTATCACCGAAAACAATTGCAAAAAAAAATGTCGCCAACTCGTAGACTATTATACTGAAGTTATTCTGAATTCACTCCCAAAGCGTAGGTTCAAACCTGGCTCCAGTCGGGTGATTTTCAAGATACAGGAAATTTACAGAGTTCATATTGAATGATAAAAGGGCATGTAAAAGCTCCTTCGAATACTCGACTGGGTTTGAAACCGTTTGGTAATATTAAATTTCTAGTGAAGTTTTCCATCGAATAAAGCCAATTTTTCCCCCTCTTGTGCCTGAAGTTGGCATCAAAATTATACTTGTAACTGCAACCGCCAATAAAAGCCTTTAAAGCTATCCAGTTGAAAAATAAAATATGCGAGGTAGTTTAAATCGACCAGTGTCTTCCAAATATTTCTCGGAGACAGTTGATGTTTGGAATTACCGCATTGACCGTTCAATCTTGCCATAGTAGTGCGAGAAATTTCAAATGTCTATTTACAATATTTTCGAGTTAGGATGGCTCATTCTTTGCTAAGATCCATTGCTATTTTCCGCACAATCAATCGCACTTAGATGTTTTTTCTAATCGTTGTTGATGTTGTTTAGTTTGGACTCTGTTTAACTCGAAAAATTTATTTCATTTTTTAAAAACTATTTAATGGATCAAAGAAATTTCAAAACCTCACTGTTGTGCTTGTAAGAGAAAAAAAACCAGAATTATTAGAATTATTCTTCCAGATTAACATCAAAAATATTTGTAATTCCTACTGATTTTCCACTATTTAACTTTATTTTATGTGTAGACCATATTCGGTGTTTTTCTTTCTTTATTGTAACCTAAAAAGCTAACTTTAGCTTTTTATTAAGCCACTGTGGTACATACCCGACGCATATTGTCACTTGACTACTTATTTAGTGGTTAAATTTTCCACAATGCAGTGCTTCATGAAAATAAAATTAAACTCATATGTTTGTTGAGGTTTTTTTTTTCGTCACACAAAAGATTGCCGTCATCAGCTGCAAATAAAAAAAATTCTCCTTGAGAAAAAACAAACATAAAGAAAATGTTTTTTTCTTTGATTCAATTAATTTCTTACAATTTACAGCATTGCAGACCACAAAACAGATTTCAGTTGTAAGAAAAAGTTATTATTAATTTCTAGAATAATGAAATTTCTTCAGGTTTTTTTTGACCCCCCGCCCCCCTTATGGTGGCCACTGAATTGGAACACCAGACAAAATGTGTTTCTATTGTTTTCTAAATGTGCTGTTTAAAAAAAAATATAATAATGCAATCACATCCAGTGTTTCTTCAAAAACAATATAAATCAATATGTCGTTTATTTTTATTGGGTAAAATAAGCAAAATTACGATTATTTTACTACATGAATTTAAACACAAGTGTAAAAAGATTAACTGTGACTCGCACTTTTTATTCAATATTTCGGACAGAGCAAGATGTATGAACATAGCTAAGGATTGTTACATACAAACAATAGAAATTTCGCTAGAGATCCAAAGTATAATAGAAAATATTCTGCAGAACTTTTATCACCTTATTTCTCGTTCTTATGTGCTTAGTGACACGAAAACTTAAGGTAAATGTGTTGTCTTCAACACTCTTATCACTATTGCCTACATTATGGTGCATGAAACAGATAGGTTCCTTTGGCCTGTGAAATAGTCTGGGTTGGAAGTAAATGTGATGTGTAATGGTAAAGACCGGCAGTTTTAGAGTCGTCTAAAAGAAAGAGATTCAGAGATCCGAAATTCAAGTCTCAGGAAAGCGGTGTAAGTTTTTACGTAAGACAGAGTCCATGGTTTTTAAGGTGAGCCTCTGTTAAACTAATTGAATAGAAGTGAGAAAGACACGTTAGGAATTTTCAACGACTTTTATTCAAAAAAATTGATAGAATAAACAAAAAAAAATGAATAAAATTACAGAGAGAGAGAAAAAAACTTCCATTTTCACAACGCTTAATTTTTAATTTATTTATTTAAAATGTCCGATTCTGAAAGTAAGGTGTGATCTTTATGACGTCACAAATGATGTATTTTGGCATATCTGTCTACCGCGTTTCCACGTTATGGTAATCAAGAAGCGAATTAAATATTGCGCACTACGCTTGCTATCAACCCTATCGTTGCCAACGCATGTGAGTGAAGAAGCGAATTTAATATTGTGATCTGTAAATGGCATTTTATTATTTGTGATGTCATCGGGAGAAGCGTTAGCAACGAAAGCGAACCGATTAGTGTAATTAAAAAAATATTAAATAAACTTAGTCAAATTAATTAAAAAAATGGTCAGATCCGATATTTTTTAAGCATGCTCTTTCAGAAAAAAATACTTTTAAAATTTCGGAAAAACCCTCATTACATTAAACTGGAAAAAATTAAAAGCTGATTTATTTTATTAAGAATTGCTCTGGTACAGCAAAGCAATTATGACATCGCTTCCAACGTTTAATTAATTAAAATTTAATAATTTCGCTGATATAGAGACATTAAATTACTAAAGGGACTGAAAAGCATCCAAAAACTAAATGAATTAAAATTCAACTGGACTTAAACATAAATACTTACTCCAAGTCATTTTCTCCAAACTGAGTTAAAATACCAGTCAGATAAACAAATGCAACATGAGCTTTGTTTAAATGAATTCAATTTTTCAGCCGCGTAAAATTGCAAGCTTTATGGATATGGATCCCCAATCAGAGGATGGCAGGAAAACAGTTACTGCAGTGACTTTGGCATGCAAGCTTCCAGGATTTGATTAAGTGACTTAATCTTTAACCTTTGGTCCATTTGCTGCAAGTGAGTGGCAGCCTCCACTTGCTACTTGATAGCGAGAAATCGATGCAAAGGGAAACCGCTGGAAGTATTGGAAAACGTTTAAGATCCCGCTACTTAGACATCACTCTGCTTTCCACAAGAATGGGCATTAATTTAATTAGGGTAATTTTTAACTAAGAGGTAGACGAAAGCTAAATGTATTTTTGAGCAATAAGCTTATTCAAAAATATCGTCGATGCAGTACATTTAGCTGTTTCAGACCAGCAAGATTAAAGCTCGTTAAATGAAGTTGTAGTTTGGTTATAATTATAGTTTATAGGATCTAGCTCTGAAAATTGGTCTGTAGTAAATAATTTGATTATTATATTAATTTGATGGTTTTTAGTTTGATTTCATTCCTTTGTAATTATTTTTTTCTTATTATTCCGAAAATAAGCTCAGAGACAAATATTCAGATATTTTTTTTTTTTTTTTTTTGAATTATGTTTTAATTCGTTCATACAACTAATCGTTTCCTAATTTTCTTTCAAATATATGCTTGAATAACAAGCTGACTTAAGACTAAATAAGTTTAATAAATGAAAAATATGAGTTTGACGTAACTAAAAAGGCCTCAACATGTTCGCAAAAAACAAGTACTTTTAGTATGAAAAGCCGAAACATTTCGATTCAAATTTAGCTTTAAAAATACAATGTCAAATTTAGTCAGTTACAACTCAACTAATGTGATGCTGATTGGTTAAAAATTGTGAAATTTATGTCGAAGTTATTTCGAAAAATATATGCTTTTTTTTTTTTTTTGATTTTTCCAAACTATTTTCGAAAAAAAAAGTCAACTTGAAAGATAGCGATTATATTTGCGTAAAACGAGCTATGAATCACGTCATTTTTCAAGAAACTGCTGTTACGTTCGTAGATTGTAGGTGTTGTTGTTGTGTTGCGGATTTGCCAACCAGGTTTGCAGTTTCAGGGGTGCCCTGCTTCACTTTTCCAACTGTACCGCATTTTCGTTTGAAGTCCAACTTCCGTAGTACACACATGCCATAAAGACCCATTAGGGGAGGCAACCACTCACATTCCAAAAAACACACTAACACGAAGAAATGACAAGGACAGGGGAGAAACTACATCCGTGCCCGAGCCGGGATTCAAATCCAGGATCTCTCCATCCGGAGTCAGACTTCTCTGACCACTGGAAAAGACGGCTGACCATAGATTAATAGTAAAAGCTTGTTGAAATGTCATACAGTGAAACCTGTGTATAACGATACTGTCTATAACGATAACCTGTCTATAACTTTTTTTTTTGGTCCCCCAGTTTTCTGTAACGCTAAACCGTCTATTACGATATTTTTCTTAGATCCCAACAGTATCGTTGAAGACAGGTTTTACTGTATAACCACTTTCCACCGTTGCATGGTATTCGTCACTATTAAAGATCATCGTGCAGGTGAACTCAAACAAATACATATTGCATAGCAGCTCAAACTTCATAAATGCACAGATTTTAAAAACTTTCTGATCTCCTTCTCTTTATTTATTTATTTATTTATTTTTTATTTTGTGAAACTCATTTTTTGTGCCATTCACCTTTTTGTGCCAAAAATATCACCCTCCACCGCATATTCGTTTTTTGCATAAACTGAATTATTGGGGAAAATTTCATTCATACAGATTCGTAACAGTCACAGTTCATTTAAATTGAGTTTCGCTATTTACATCAATACATCAACACATAAATTAGTTCAAGCTCTATTGCACAAAGTTTTCTATAATGCAAATAAAAAAAAAATAACTTTTTTTCAATTATTTTATCAATTATCTGACTTAAATGTGCCAATTATTGGCAAACACTACATAACAGATTTTCATGTTTCTAGACGATACCTTTTTTTCGATAAATACGCTAAGCAAATACAAAGAAATATTTAATTAAACTGTGCTAGATCACCGCCTGTAGCACATATATCTGCCTGCAGCAGCTAGATTCAACATAAGGCGGTATTTTGGCAATGCGATGTCTCGACTTTGCGAGTAATGAAGTCATTCAGAGTTTACAGGTTTATGCGAGAAATTCAAGACATATCGTTAAAGTAGCATCCTTTTTTGCCCCTTACTTTTGGCTAAAAATTGAGCACAAGTCTCCAGAACTTTAGAAGTTTGGTAACTTTTCGAACTGTCATTTGAGCATCATCAAAGACACAAGACATCCAACTGCCAACCAGAAGCTATGTTTAGCAGAATATGCACAGATACGGTGGTATTTCAATAGCTTTGATAGATGATATATATTACGCATTCGGAGACCAAATAATAAAAATTTAATTAGAAAGAAAGTCACAAAATTGTTTTATAGCAATTACAATTTTTTAAAACAGTTCAGAAAAAAAAACTAATATTCTTGTTTCAATATATCTAGCTTTCATTTGATAATGTAACTTGTTCTATGTTTATTTGCTGATGGTAGTTAAGAGAAAGTTTAGCGCAGTTACATAATATGATATCTTACTGGGGACTCCGGGTGACTTGAAATTAAAAAAAAGAAAAAAAGTATTATTATCATTTTTCAAGAAAGGCACAGAGTCTCATTTTATGTTTTCTTGATTATGATCCCACTGTTTTATAATGAAATTAAACATAATAAAATTAAGATAGTTACTTAAAGAATTTTCGATCAATATGCATAACAAAAGATTCCGCATATATTTTAGTATTTACCTAACTCAACTGATTAAGTTACACCTACGTGGCTTTGTTCTAATGTAATTCTAGATTTTGAAGCAGTTACAATTTCCTTTTGTGGGTAATAATGCCATAAAATTAACGGATAAACATAATTCCCAGATTCCCAGAACGGAACGTGAAAGCCTATTTGCATTTTCATTTTCATTTGCATTCTTTCGTAACGGAAACAAGATAGTATTAAGTAATTCATAAAGTTAAGAGGATATGACATTTACTGAGGAAACTGAGAATATCGTTGAAAGAAAAGAATTTTAATTAAACTGCGTAGTTTCCTATTATTATTGTTATTATATCATTATGCATCAATTGAATGACTATTTTTCCTTCTAAAGTAATATATTCCAACAGCTCCATAGTTACTTTGCCCTCATAGAATTTCAGCTCTAAGTGTGTTGTAGTGTTGAAACGCCCACATAACTAATAGTGTCATAAAGAACTCCAGGAGTACTTTTAAAGTTAAATTTATATGACAGCAATTTAAGTATTACTAAGTTATATTATCCTTTATTTGTTTTATTGTATATTGTTTAACATTGTCATACCTATGAATTTTAAAGGTAGCAAAGTGTGTTTTACTGTTTAAACGCCCACGTAACTAATAATGTCATAAAGAACTCCAAGAGTACTTTTAAAGTTAAATTTATAAGACAGCAATTTAAGTATTAATAACTAAGTTATATTAGCCTTTATTTGTTTAATTGTATATTGTTTAACATTGTCCCACTTATGAATTGTGAAGGTAGCAAAATATAGTATGCATAAAAAATAAAAAATAAAAAGTGATCTTTATAGTACATTATAGTAGGAGACATTTTAAGAAATATATAAAATTGCTGCAAGTTTATATTGTTTTTGCATGGAGATAATTTTAAAATCAACTTCGCGCTTGAATATTTTTTTTTTATTTTTTTATTTTGTGAAACTAAAATTTTACATTAGATTAGAAACACATGTATATTTATCATCTAAAAAGGAATTATTTGACGTTTTCACAAATAATAAGTCATCTAATGATTTTTTTAGGATATGCTTCAAAATTTTCCATGATTTATAAATACTTCCCGCTCAGAACCCATTTGTTGTAGCAAACTCATTAAAAATTTGAACTAATGAAAGATGCTTGATGCATCTTTTTATCATCATTTTATTGATTGAGATCTAATAATATTTTGTGCAGTATTTATTTATTATCAAGTTTGTTTTACTTTAAATGTTTTGTACTTTTAGTTGTGTGCATTCGGGGCAAAGTGGATGAGGCAAAGGAATATAGTTCACACTTTTAAATCACTTACGCATTAATTAATTTATTTTTTCAATTACACTGCTTCGTGACAAAAATCACATATGTATTTTAACTCATTCACTTATTTCCTTTTTCATTCACTATTTTGTTCCCTTACTTACTTTTCTGTTTCTGTAACTCATAACAGGTGTCTGCTATTGCATAACTAATTTATAATTCACAACGCGTTGATTATGCTGCTCCAGTCTGTAATAAGTCACTCCATTTGAAAAACAAATCCTATTGTATTTTAATTAATTCACAAAAACTTTAAATATCCATAGATGTATTGATATTTATTAAAATAAAGAAAAGACAGTATACAAATATTTAGAAAACAAAAATATTTAATGCTACTGTATGTCAGAAGGAGCAGAAAGAAAGCAAAAACTGCAATTTCCATTCAATGTTTTTTCTGAACAAAGGATGAAATATGCATATCGTTTACTTAGAAATAGGACACGTATTGTGCATTTATGTTTCCCTCTCGGGTACTTTGACTGAACTTCAAAGCATATTTGTTGTCTAACGGATCACTATCGGCAGCTCTAGTGGAAAAACATGAATTATTCAGACAATACTTTAGGTAAACACAAAATTATTTTCAAAAGACGGAAAATAAAAGTATCTATTCCATTCGCCTTAGTTTCGTTTTCCATTTGGAGACGTGCTAAGATGTGATTTAATACAAAATAAAGCAAAATTCAATTAGTTTTATGCATGTTTATAGTTTTAATTTCTATATATCATATAAAAAGACCCTAGAGCAACTGGAGTCATTGCATAAACACTTGAACGGCCGTTTAAATGACGCTTAAAACATGGCTATAAAAAATATTTTAATGAATTTATTATAAAAGCAAGAAGTTTCATCCAGAAATAAACGAGCTTACTTTCCGTATACTAACATCGACTTGTTTGTATCTAATCAATATTCTCTAAACTAGCTAAGACTGTAAATTATTTCAAACATGCCTTAACATTATCACGTAAAAAGACACGTAAAAAAATAAGCGAATAAATAAAATAGTAGCACCTTTAAAACAATGCAGCTTTTATTATTATTATTATTATTGTTGTTTTTTTTTTTTTTTTTGATGAAAATTTTTTTAATCACTTCCAAAAGGAAAAAAAAACAATAAAAAGCTCATCAAAATAAATACATGATGTAAAACAAAGCACTTTATTCTGCTGTTTCTTCCGGGTAAAAAGGAAGCTCTTTGGATCTTAATTTTATCCCGTCAACAAATAAATATAAAATTAATTAACAAACATGCTTTAAGATATAAATGAAAAATGATAAAATATCCATTTAACTAAGTTATTTTCATAGTTAAAAAAAAACTGCTGCGGAATATTTGATTTTGGGTTAAACGAGTCGAAATCGGAAGTCGAAGGTTTAAATTTTCAAGCGTCGTAGTCGGGGAGGAACTGATTTTCGACAAAGGAATCGGAGGGTCCTAACTTCCTAAACTCAGGGCCGGAGTCGATCATTTTACCTACGACTCCACAGACCTAGTAAAAACCTGGGTTGTGGAGTCAAGTTCGAATTGATTTTGGAGAAATGAATCGGAATCAGGAGCAAAATCAAACATATTTTTTTTCCTTTTCATGTTCCTTATCAAGAGCTTTTTCCAAGAAAGTTTGTTTGAAGAAAATACGACTCTAAGTTTGGGATATACATCGACTTTAAGTTAGCACTCATGTTAAGGTTCTTTGAACTGTTCAAAACTGAACAAAAATTGTTCAATCGAAAAATATATTTTCTACACATGTACTTCATTAAGAGGTTTTCTCATTAAAGTTTGTATATAGCAACTCAGGCTTTGAATTCGGGACATAGATTTGGCCTAAAATTCTTTGTAGGCACCAACAGTAAGTTTTTAAACCGCTAAAAAAAAGAAAAAATGTTCAAATTAAGAAAGTTTAAAATGGAGATAAGGTGTCCTCGCCGAGAGCTTTCGATTTTTTTTACTCGAACTATTCACTCAAAATTTATTGGGGGGGGGGGGGTGGAGAGAGAGACCAAGAGACCGACAGACACATTTTCTCCAAAACCCAAATTTCAAATTTTTAGCTTTTCGATATTTACTTAATTATATTATCTATTTTTGACTTTTTAAGAAGAACTCAGTGACATATCTGGGGGCGCTGCAGTCCCCCTGCCAAGTTGAGCAAAATAAGATAAGTCTAGTAACACAAAGGCAGAGCGTGCTTCTGACCCCCGTTAAACTTAGTTGTGGAAAAAGCTGAAAGCTTGAATTTTTAGGGACTAAAAGAGCATGTGACAGCGAGCTATGATAGAAAATATCATTTACATTAATTTATGTTAGTAGTTTAAGAATTATTGTCAATCGAAGTTCTTGAATTTTGTCACAATGGTAGGATCATTTAAAATCTAAGATACTTCTAGCAGACACTAAAGCTTGAAATCATTAACGCATTTAGCATGTAATGAGGAGAAAAATTGAAACACTGAAATTTTCGTCTCAAAGTGTAGTTTTAGAGCTTTCCCGTTATTGCTATTTTTTACCGACAAATGGTGCTCAAGGAGGTGGAGGACATGGTTTCAAGTAGGAAATCCTTCATTAGAGACTGTTTACAAATAATGTCACGCTTTGAGAGGAGGGGATCTTGTTATTGTGATTTTTCGTCAAGATGAAGGGTAGGGATAGCGAATTTTTAAAAATGTCAGCAGTCGAAGTACGTCATTGAATCTCTGAGTCTGCAGCTCTGACAGAGCTTTGGAGATAGAGTCAAATTTGGACTGATTTTGAGTTAAAATAGTCGGAGGTGAAAGTTGTAAAATTTGAAGAGTCAAAGTCGGAGTCAGAGTCAGTAGGTAAAGAGTGGGTACAGTGAGACACTTAAATTCAGTTGCATTTAATTTTATTAAAAATCACATAAATATTTTTTTTTTCAAATGTTCCTGTATTTTTCAATGTAATAAGCATTATAAGAGTAGATCAAGGAAAAACTACAAATTCAGACAACAATTAAAAGTATACTATTTGATTTAACTACGATTTACTGAAATCAAATAGACTATACTTAATTGCAATAATATTTTCAATGATAATTCATTTTATATGCTTTAAACCTAAACACGTTGAAAAAAAAAACACTAATTTTATGTACTTTTTTCTCATTAGGATAGCATTTTTAATTCCATTTTGAAAATTTCGAACTTTTTCGCAAGATATTGAGAGCATATTTTTATTTTATACAGTAAAAAATCTTGACTGATTAATGATGAAAACTACTTAATACAATAACAACCTTGTCATTGCAAATTGTGCTTTTTCTTCGCCAGTGTGCTTTGATCTACGATATTCGAGGTACTTTTTACAAGTAGTAAAATGAGGCATGATCATAGTTTAGGTTTTTACTTCCTTAAATGCATTAGGGTAGACCGTGTCCTTTTTAAAAAAGAATTACAACTGGAGAGCTCACACCATAACATATTGCTGCTCCGTAGTAAATATCCTCACAAGTTTTTGAGCATCAGTTGAGTTTCGGTCTAGCATGCAGAAAGAATTATCTGTTTTCTACCAAGAAGAGTAAATTTTGAGTTGAACGTTTTGAAGCTTACTTTGAATAAATAATACTAAGTTAAGAAAGAACAAATATATGAAAAATAGCAGAATTTCATCCGTTTTTGAGAATTGTATTCGTATGAACTGAAATGTCATTAATTTTGAATCACGTTAAAAATAATTCCCAACTTGGTGACGGGACAAGTTTACGCGTTGACGCCTGAGCACCTTTACGCACGTTCTTACTGTGCCGTACTTCTAAACGTGCCCTGACGATTTTTTTCACTCCGATCTGCCTCAAAACGTTTTAGTATTTTCAGGCTATTTCGTTTTGAAAATCATCATTTTTTAAAATAAGTTACACATTAGAACTCTATAGCTTACAATTATGTAGTGCTGTCTTAATGCCCGTTCAGCTTTTCTCTTACACTATTCAGTCTGTAATAAATTTGCTTTATTTTACCTATGGTAAGACATTAAGTTCAAAACACTAACAGAACCACGTCAGGTGTCAAACTAAATATGCGGAAACGTGCCGTCCGGGGCAGGTTTACGCAACCGACTTGGACTCAAAAATATTTTTTTTAGCGGTTAAAAACATAAGCTGAGCAACAACTGAATATACTAATTTTGACCCCATTAACTGTTCTGCAATGTCTAAAATTTCCTAAGTAAAAATTTAAAATTTAGAAAATTATTTGGAAAAAATAAGCATAAACGTGCTCCGGTCTACCCTACTTTTCAGCAATATAAATATTCATGCATTGTTTTCAGATGTAAATACCAGCTTTGAAATGCATTTTAAAATAAATTTTTTGATTATTTTCCTCTCATGTATTAAAAATTAGCAGCTATTATGTTTATTGTATTTTTTTTTAAGTGAGGGTTAAACTTTAGAAAGTCAATTGATTAAAACTTTGAATAAAATATTCCATTGCATTTGGAATTCGATATTTTCACGAATCATTATACTAAAACACTGTAAAGTAAACTAAGAAGATTCCTTTGTACCAAGCTTTAGTTTTTTTTTAATTATTGAAAATTAATTAGGTTTACCCTCTCTATCTGGAAACCAATTATGTAACTGACTTTGGGGCAAACCTAATATGGCGACGCCATAATTCTGTTACTAGGATTTGTGTAGTTTTCTTAATGCTGCCACGCTAGTTTTACCTCAACTAGCGTGGCAGTTAGTTAAGGCAGTGCACTATTAGGTAAGACAATGTGAAACATTTAATGGTTAAATATAAAGCAAGTGATTAAAAAAATCACTAAAACTACATATTTGCTGTTATAAAAGATACACCAGAAAAAACATTTTTTAATTAGAAAAATATTTATAAATTATAAAATGTATCTACAGCACAAAAGCATTACGCATTTTTCCACGCATTACCTAGTGCGGTCAGTTATTCAACATTCAAATTATTGAAAAGTTAAGTGCATAGCACTTACGAACAAGTTTTAGTATTAAAAACTTTATGCAAAGTAACTTATGTATGTGTTGGATTTGAAATTTAAAATACATTAAAGCTTTAAATATTTAAGTTGTGCTGTTTGCCTTTTTGGTTAGATTCATAACCGCATATCCATATCCACTACCCGCATGGCAAAACTTCTGAGTTCTTCATAATCTTATTGAGAAATACCTAAAGCTCTCTTAGATAATATATACATTTTCCCTTACGAGATAAGATGGATGCTGTATCGTTAGGGACTAGCGTGAGACTTTTCTTCACTTTCTTTGGGGCTTTAGTAGAGCTTTAGAGCATATTTGTTGTCCAGCTGAGTCCAACCGCGAAATCTCATCGAAAAATTTGAATTATTCATGTTGTATTTTCAGTTCAAGAAAAGATATATCTCAAACTGAAGTATTTATACGTGCACACGATCCTCTCTGTGAATATTTTTGGTTTCCGTTAAATAAACTACACATTTAAATAAGAAAAGGGATGTATTTGAGTTATTGACAATTAGGTAATATTTAAAAAAATTAGAAAATTCATGCCAATAAACATTTTTTTTACGTTATTATTATTGTTATGTGTTTTGTTTAGTTATTTATTACCATAAGTTTAAATTTTTATTAGTTTAAATTATTCCTTTTTTTGGGGGGGGGGGGTTTAAATCGAATATATATATATATATATATATATATATATATATATATATATATATATATATATATATATATATATATATATATATATATTCTGAAGATTTGAATTCAAATTTTGTTTTTCGTAATCACACGTTACGACAGGACCCTACTCAATGGGATTATTGGTTTTAGAAACGACTTTTGTCCCCCTAGCCTGCCTCTCCTCCTGGGCGGCTACGTGTGTATAGTTGCTCATGTGTGTTCATGTGTGTGTATGTATATGCTTGTATGTGTGCTAAGACCTGTGTGTATGCACGTAGGCGCGCGCATATGTGTGTGAAGGCATGTGTGTGAGCGTGAGTGTGTGTAGGACATGGACATCACCACCCAGAAGAAGCGGACTCCGGGGGTCAGTGTTCAGAATCGAAGGAGGCGCACTTGCAGAGGAAGAGGACGGTGTTTGGTGGTCCTGCAGATGCCCTGGTCCAAGCTGAAAAAGGCTCGGACATCAAAAATGGTCAAGTGAGAACAATAAGCAATCGTGATTGCTCAAAAATCCTTCTTAATTTTGTTTTCTTGTTTCGTGATTTTTTCTAATTTGAACTGATTCAAAACTATTTATAACCTCAATTTCCATGATTTGATGTCCTGGCAGCGTTTTGAATTTAAGAATTATTGCAAAAAAAAGTCGACTTAATTTGATGACTTGGCAGAAGTTTAACCAAATGGAAGCTGGTGTATCATGTGAAATATAACATCAGATACGACTACTGAGATAAATCTTTCTTTGCACCCCTCGTTCTGAGTGACTGAAAAGCAATAACAATTGCCCATCCAAGGTTTCATGATAAGAGTGTTCTGTGTTAAAAGGCAGTTGTTTCAGTTAGGTGGTCAGACAAACTCGGAGTCCCAGTGTTTAATTAAGAAATTTGATACTCATGTGTCTGTCCCAATGAAGAGATGGAAGGTTGAGTCGATTATGCTCAACGAAGAGATGGAAGGTTGAGTCGATTATGCTCAACGAAGAGATGGAAGGTTGAGTCGATTATGCTCAACCCGGGGATCGTATTCGACTCTGGGAAGTGTTTTGCGTCATTTAAACTCAATGCGTATATATGTTTTCATCAGAGCAGATAAATTGCTACTTTTGGTTGAATTTCGTTATCTTGCTGAAATTGAAAGTACTAGATTAAATTCCTTAAACTATGTCCTACTGGATTCTTTCAATTTCTTTTGGGTAATAAATTTTACTCTACCGCAATTTTTTCAAACTATTCAGCTATTTTTCTCGTCAACATAAATTTTTTTTGCAAGCCTTGCAATGTCTGATTGGGGAATTGATACCTTCAGTGACTCGTCTTCCTGCGTAGATAGATACACGTATGTGGAGACTGAGAGTTTGAAAGATCGATCTACTTTTCACACTAGCAAAAATGTTGTATAAGTTTAATGATCTTTTTCCTAGGATTACATTTTACCTTCTGCCGTAAGATAATATGACGACAAAAAGGTAAGTTGACACAGACAGTAAGTTGCGCACATTTCGTAACCTAATTTACTACATATGCCAACCCTATGCTATTAGCCTACACTTTTGCTATATTTATGCTACACTTATGCTATAAGGTACACATATATTCTATTTATCTACACTGTATCGAATAAAACGAAACCAGCCCATAATTTATCAGATCCTTATATCCGTAACTGATCATGTTTGGAAAAGGTTGAGAAAGCAATTTCTGTCCTCTTGCAATCCTACTAAACTAGGTGATCAGTGATGACATTTATAACAATATCTACCACAGAATGGCATCAGTACCTAACTAGACTCCAATTTTCTAAAATAAAACGCCTATATAACTGACTATGATAACTTTAAATCCTACTGAAATTAAAACTATTCCTGATGCTACTAGTTAACTTTTATTTTTGGCTAATTCAAAATCATTATTTATCCTTTTGCAAATACTATAATTATTGGTCGTGATTATTTTTTTATCCTAGATGACTCTGGGTTATTTATTCAATATTAGTATAGAACATTTGGAAAAAAATATTTGTTCGTAATTGCTTTCCGAAAGTTTTCATATATTGGACACAAAATGATAAATAATGTACTCTTGAAACGTATGTGCATTTTAGCTGTAATTTTTAGTAACTAAGCAATTTTTTATCAAAAATTTACCCTGTGCATTGATAAATAGATAAACATAAAGCAGTATACGTATATTTGTAACTTATATACAAATAACTTATACAAATACCTTTTGCTAGCTTTTTTTTTAATTTAATATATATATTTCATACACATTTACAGAATAAGTGTTTTATTTAAGTTTCAAAATTTAAAATCCGATTTTTTAACAGCAGAACATATTTTTAACATGTAGATCTATCTTTAATTTATCCATATGACTTTTTATTTATAAATAACAATCTATATACCATGCAGTATATGTAATTTATAAACAGAACTTCTATATTTCTCGGATTCCCGTTGCATGTTCAACCGAAATCTTCTATCTACTTTCATTATAGCTATCCTAAAATTGTGTTCATTAGTTTGGAATGACACGATCAACACTAATTACCTAAAGTTAATGTATGAAGCCACATGGCATTTCGCGATTATCCTTATTTGACAAACTTGATGCACCGCTATACTGAATCTCTAACGAGAAGAATTCATTTATAATTCAAGCCCATATTTGTTTGTGTGTAGTTAGATATTTCATGAACAGTAAACGTCAGTTTATATTTTAACACTAGAATTGCGGCGGGATTCGTATACCTAGAAATACGGCGGGTTCATTTTGACCCTCTAAGTAGAAATCTGCATAGTTCCCTGCATAATGTGATATATTTGTAAAAATTAGGTAAAGATAAACATATTTATATTAAATATAGTTTATTTAAATAATATAGAGATGTTAGTTACATGTACTAAAGTACAGGGTGTCCTGAAAAAGACTGACTGTTTTTAAAAATTTATAACAGGAAAACGGTAAATGATAAAAAAAAAAAATCTTGCAGAAAAAATCACGTGGTGGGTCGTAAATATTTTCCCCCTGATTTCCAAATTTTAGTTCAACATTTTTCCAGTAGATGACGTTGCAGGTAGTAAGCCCGTAAGTCGGGAAAAAAAAGAAAATTACATCATGATTTTTCGAAAATAATGAACAAAAGAAAAAAAAACAATATTTTCAAACAATCGTCGGCTGTAATCCCATGTCGAGGAAAAATCGATGAATTTCAATTCTTCTTTTTTGACTTACCGGCTTACTAGGTGCAGCGCCATCTATTGAAAAAAAAATGTTGAACTAAAATTTGGAACTCTGAGTTAAAACATTTAGGGTCCACCACATGAATTTTCTACAAGAATTTGATTTTTATCATTAACCGTTCTCCTGTTATAAATTTTTGAAAACAGTCAGTCTTTTTCAGGACACCCTGTATTTAAAAAGTGTTAAAATGGTATTAAAATAACCAGCGCTGTTTCAGTTGTATTTCAGAAATTAGTGGCTAATGCTCCCTTTTATGTACAAAAGCATTATGAATGCTTCAAATTGTTGCACTAATAAGTTTCAAGAGGCATTTATGCGTTTCTACTATGTTTCAGCATCAGTAATGTAGTTGGATTTCTGTTTTTCTTACAGAGTGTTCAAAATGATATCTTCCTACGCTTCTGGATATAACCCTATAGTTCGGGTTGAAAAAAAACACACATTTTTTTAAAAAAACCTTTATTTTATTAAATAGCACGATGATTTAGTAAAAGTCAAGAAAGGATTCTGCCTTTTACGAAAATACCTAGGAGCAGTTAGCAAAACAAGTGGACTTGGATTCAAAACGACACTTCACGTAAATCTAGTGTTAAAGCATTAGTAAAACATATAACCATAAATTATATGTACTATAGCAAATTTTATGTAAATCTTATAAAATAAAATTTTGAATCAGAGAACAGCATGTAAAAATGGACAACAAATACTTTAAAAAAATAAAACAACTGCTTTTAAAAATTTTACTTTACTTTTTTCATTACAAAATGGTTATAAAATAAAAATTGAAAAGTAGTTTTCTTACCAGTATAAGTTCTAACAATTTAATTTTAAATAGTTTACTAACTATTTAAAATTAAATTGAGGAACAGGAAAAAAATCAAGAACGCAATAAAAAAAAATAACAAAAGTAATATTGGGTGTAAGCAATAGCTTTGATGTTTAACATTCAATTTCTCAAAGATATAAAAATAATGCATAAGTTTGCGTTTATGTTTGTGAGTCAGGATTTTTCGAAAGCCTGAGACGTTTCGTCGATTTGGTAAAAAAACTGAGTACAAAGTTATTTCGAAACATGTGAAGAGTAGGGAAAATGTATCAAATAAAAAACAAACGTGTCATTCTTTTAATTCAATTTATAAAAAAAAAATCCTTAAATATCTGTTAACCAAGAAAAACTCTCACTGGCACCTGAGTCACTCCAGTCACTTAAAAACTTACATTTTAGAGCGTACAATTGAAAAGATCTAAACCCGACCTTTAGTAAACCAAAAAACCTAAATATCTTGAGCTAAACATGTGAACAACTTACTAGCAAGGTTCATTTCAATAGTGTATGTGATAAAAGCATGTGAAATTTATTGCGGGTGTAAAGTTTATTTTTATATGTTTTTCTGTAATTCGTTCCTTTCTCTAAATGCATTAAGTATTTCTTGACAACTTAGATTAGTAACCAATTTAAAATATTTTAAATTGTTTTTTCTGCATAAATATATCTCTTTTACATATTGGCTGAACTTTTGCTACGATTTGCATGTATAAGTTCCATTCAGCAAACATTAACAGATTGGGTCATATATGCACCCCACGCGACTATTTGTGTGATTTCTGAAACGCGAGTCCTGCCGGGTTCTTACGGAGCGAAAAAATTTTCACAATTTAAGTTATTTTCTATCTTCTATAACTTAAAAGTCTAAATGTTTAGAACTGAATTTAAAAGCCTAAATTCTTCGAGTCCTGCCGGGTTCTTACGGAACGAAAAAAAATATTCACAGTTTAAGTTCTTTTCAATCTTCCATAGCTTAAAAGTCTAAATTTTTCTACAAAGGAGCGAATGTAACAGAAAGTCTTTAGGTTATAAGTACATGACTAATAACTTTTTTTTTTACATTAACAAATTGAATAGCAAGCATAAAGCATTTATGATTAGTTTATAAATTGCCCCAGAGCTTTACATGAATGTGGATTCATCTATGCCAAAAAAATACCTTCTGACGCTTTATTTTGGAAGAAGAAGAAGAAGAATAAACCCTTTTATTTAGCTACTGCGAGAAAGATAAAAACAATTCTGTTAAGTGCCTTGTTCTTTTACTTTTATCTTATTTCTGTGCCGCATCCTTCTTACATATCAGAAATCAGATTAAGTGAGGAGGTGAAGATGTGTAGGAAATGTGTTAGTGACATCACGTTGTTAGGAATGAGCAGAACGGAAGACAGCTTTTACCCGCATCTGTTTTTCCCCTATCAAAGATAGCAAGAAGAAAATTAGCGAAAAGTACTTGTGTCTGATATATGGGACCACTTAGGGCATTGCCTTTTTTAATGTTTGATTTCGACCTAATAGTAAATATTCGTAATACTTAACTTGACGAAAATAATCAGAATATTTAGTTTGTTACGATGCTTTATTACTTTTTGTTGCATAAAAAATAGTAGTTATACTAGTGTTATTTATTTGCTTTAAGTTTTTAATAATTAGGGTTTATAAATGCTTAATATTGGAAATAAACGATATATCATTTGATTCTACCCCATTCTTTGTTAATGGCTACTCATTTGAATCCGTTGAGGAGTTTAAATATCTTGGAAGTGTCATCACTAGAAACAATGATATTAGCATTGAAATCAATTGCCGCCTGGCTATGGCAAACAAATGCTACTTTGGTTTGAAAAACCAATTAAAAAAAATATATTCGCCAAAGTACAAAAATAAACACATAGAAGACAATTTTAAGACCAGTCCTAACTTATGGAAGTGAGTGTTGAGCTTTAACTAAAGCAGAAAAAGATAGATTGGTTTTGAAAGGAAAATTTTGAGAAGAATTTTTGGTGCTGTTCAGAAAAACAACAGATGGCGCACTCTCTATAATTTTGAGATACATAAAAAATTCTATAAACAGCCAGATATTATCCACTTTATTAAAGTTAATTGCATTAGATGGCTGGAGCACCTCTTTAGACTAGGTAGTAGGGACCCAACCCATAAAGTCACCTTCGCAATTCCAAATGGTGCGCGCAAGAGGGACCGCCCACCAACCAGATGGCTCGACTGTGCCGAAAAAGAATTAAAAACTTTTGGTCTCAGTGGATGGAGGAAATCTGACAGGGTGGGATAGAGGAAACTGATTGAGAAATGCTTAATATATTTTTTTACTTAAGATTAAAAATGCCAGTCTTTTCTAAAAAATGTTATTTTTACGTCAACTATATATACGAATAATAGGCAGCCCATGGTGGTCGAGGCCTACTATGTCCATCTCAGTCTTCTGGGGTGATAGGCCTAACGCAAACAGGCAGATGTTCCGCTTAGGTGGTCAGCAGAATGCGGAACCCCCAGGGTTTTGTTTCAAAGCACGCTTGGTGTTCATTTTATCGACTCACTTTAGGAATGAAGAGTTGAGTCGACCATGCCCGACCCGGGAACAGAACCCGGGACTGCGGCGTGGGAGCGCGAAGAGCTACCACTGTGTCACTGGGCTTCATATCTGAAAATAATATCCGATAAATAATATCTGAGTAAATAATTACAATCTGTCTTTAACCTATCAAATATATAAAGAAGAAAATTGGCGAAAAATTGATATATGGGACTACTTAGATCAAATCCCTTTTATTCTACTGCCTGATTTTGGCCCAATAGCAAATATTCACAAAATGTTCCTGGTGAAAATAACTGAAATAAACATAGCAAAACTTCTCGTTTTTATAACGCAAAATAGCATTTTTTAGTGAAAATAGTCATCATACTAGTGTTCTTTAGTTTTATGTTTTAATAACTATCTATTAATTTGTATTATTGCAATTAATGTACCATGTCATCTGAGTAAATAATTACTTGCTAGTCAAATTTGTGAAACTCGGGGGCCCTGTAAGGCTTTTATTTCTAAAAAAAGTTAGTAAATCTGGAAATTTAATTTATGTATCGCGAGGCTAATACAACAATTAAGTACCTACATTTTAGCTTTTTTCGAGAAAAACTCAACATATGATTTTTTTCTGTATTTAAAGAAACTTTAAAGACTTGATTCACTATTTTATTTGACTTTTATTTTATTATCATTTCTATATTTTACTTAATCAAAGTCAATTTCTCTTTTTCCGAATTTAGAAAAGAAAAAAAAAGATAAATTAATTTGAATTTTGACTTCTTGAATTCAAATTATATTTTTCGCAATCACGTGTGTGTGTGTGTGTGTAGGGGTGTGTGTATATGTCCAGGCATGAGTGTGTGGGTGTGTGTGTGTGTATAGGAATTTGTATGTATGCGTGTGTGTTTGTATCTGTATGCAGGCATAAGTGTGTGTGTAGGTGTGTGCGTGTGTGTTGTGTCTGTGTGCAGACATGAGTGTGTGTGTGTGTGTGCAGGTGTCTGTATGTATGTGTGTTTGCAGGTGTGTGTATGTATGCGTGGGAGTGTAGGATATGGGCGCAACGTGGAGACGGTTTTCGCAAGAGGAGCAGCATCGTGAGGCCGCTGGCCGGTCGACGGTGGTGCTGCAGAGGGTGCTGGTGGGAAAATAAAAGATAGGACATCAAAACATTCAAATAAAAGCAATAAGCAATCGTGATTGCTCAAAAAAAAAAACTATAAATATGTAACGAAATTGCAATGGATATTTCTTTTAATGTAATTTAAAACTAAATCTGTGATTACGTCCCCCCCCCTCCCTACGATATAGTAATTGTGCAACCTATTTAGGTAAACTTGGCACAATTTTATTTCCTTCAATATGCTGCCCAATATATTGTTAAACTATTCGTTACAACTTTAGCTTATCCTAATACAAATTCAGGTATTTCCCTCAGGTTATTGTATCACATATACAATTCATCGCGTTTCTTATTATGGATGCACTATCACAGCTTAAAGAACATTCTTGTTTGCTTATGGTTTCTGTAATATTAATTGAGGCTAATATAAACAGAAAGCAAAGAATTATGATAAAAGAGAATTAAACAGTTGAACCCTATTGAAATATTTTTTTCATTATTCGCTAAATTTCTGTATAATAAATATACTCCTTCACTTTGAAAGCAAATAAGTGACTTATTATAGGTACTGTTCATTTTTAGCTTTCGTTTTAGGTACATACTTACTAGTTTATTTGGTAATATTATAATATAAGAATTTAAGCAGAATATATTTGGGGAAATATGATGCATACAGAACGGCAGGTTTTTTTCTTTTTTCAACCTAACACTCTGCGGCGTCGATACTTAAAGTCCTATTTTACATGAAAAGCCAACAGAGTCGCGTACTTGTTTAGCGTCCGGCCCATGGTTGGGAGTTCAAACCTGGATGCAGTCAGAGTTTCAAGATGAAGTAAACTGTCAGTGGATATGCTGCATTATTATGCGACATGTTAAACACCTCTTGTGTGTGAGGTGGGCTAGAAAATATTTAAATTCTTAGTCCAATGTTAAATTCTTAGTGCAGCTAAGTACCAGCCCCGGTGTCTTCATCTGGTGGAAAAACTGTGTGTCAGTATCAAGTGGTAATTGATTTCCACCGATAGCAGTGTCAAATGAAAGAATGGATACCAGGATTTCTAAAATAACTTGTAACTAGTGATTCGTCAAAGACCTGCTTTATATATATATATATATATATATATATATATATATATATATATATATATATATATATATATATATATATATATAGATATATATATATAGAGTTTGGTAAATTTGTTCCCTAAGATCTCAGAAACTACCCGGCAGATTTGGCTGAAACTTTCACCGTTTGTTCAGTTTGGTACTGGGAAGGTTTATAGACCAGTTCGAAAAAAATCCGATTGATAGTTCCCTTTTTATTCCAATTTTAGGCCCAATTTTCGCATAAATGCCCCAATATTGGGGGTGGAAGAAAACGTGCGCATATTAACATTATATGTCCATCGAAAGCGCCAATTTTTCTGCTGAAGATAGCATCAGTTCGAAGTTTCTAAGTTGTATAAAAAACGAGTTATGAGCTTTTTTGTTCCCTGTTCGAAGGCTTTCATCAACCCAAGTCATTATTTAGTGTGTCATCTCAACTCCCAAGAATTGTTGTATTGTTGAATATTTTTGAGTTTCGTCTGACTTTTTGAGGCTTTTCTCAAGTCAAATCTTAAAGTAACGTTTTTCCACAAGATTGGCTAAAAATAAATGGATTTGGCTGATCATTTTACTTTTAAACGGAACTTATGTAATTAATGGTTTATTATTATTATTTATGCTGATTGGACACTTGCTCACTATATCCAACCAACCAGCAGAAATATCGCCAGAATTTTTTCAGAAAGATTTCAGTTGCTGATGCATTTGGCAGTTTTTTCCACTGTCGCTGTTTTTGAGCCCAAAGACTAATAACGTTTCTCAGCTTTCACCATGTAAACAAAATATCGCCAATCAAAGATACTTTAAAAAAAAATACTGTGTAAAAATAATTCAACAACTAAATTAGGCAAATCCATAAACCGCACAAAAACTTCCATTAAATTTTCTTTTTGCACGATTTCAAACAATCGCCAAATTTTTCTACTTATTTTTGGAAACATTTCGGATAAAACCGTTTAGCGCCATTTTTTTTTTTTTTTTGGCCAAAAGTATCTCAGCATCGTGCGACAATATTTCTATAATAAAAATTAGTAAGGAGGGGGAGTATTATCGAAAGTGTCCCAAAATGATTCTCGCAAATTTGGTAAGATTTTAAACCGCACCAAGTGCCCACAAAAATTGAAATTTCCCAAAATAACTAAAGCAAGTGTAAGGGGAACACGGGCGGCTACAGTTTTTAAAACAGTTCGTACATCAATAGCCATACAGAGAAGGTTTTAGATTAAAAAAAAAAAGTACTAACAGATAAATCTTTTTAAACATGTAAAGTTTAATTTCATATTTCGGTAATTCTTCAAATTCGTATATGCTTAAATGTCGTGCTTTCGTTTCTAATTGAATACTTTTCCGTCCTTTATACTTATTGCTATTTTAGTTTAATTAGTAAGGATGAAGCTCGATTTTTAATCACGTCAAAAAAGGTTTGTTTGAAATTCATTCGCTTAAAACAGAAAACAAGGGCAAGTAACGATTGTTTTTCATAATTATTACTGACCCAGGAAACGTCGGGTATTTTTGCTAGTATATATATATATATATATATATATATATATATATATATATATATATATATATATATATATATATATATATATATATATATATATATATATATATATATATGTATATATATATTATTTATAATGACAGGTAGCTAGTCAATCAATTATTTTAATTATTTATGAATCCATATTTGATTGGCAAATGTACCAACTCACAATTGTAAAGCTTACCCGCTTTGCGCTCAATTATAGGGAAAAGCGGGTTTTGCAAATGTTTATAAAGTTTGATAATAAATAACTATTGGTTTTGAAATAATACAATACTCACTCACCGAAATTGTTGCGATAAATATCCAAAAACTACAATTTTCAAACGTTCTTCGATAATCTACCCACTTTGGGCCACCCTCCACTATAGATTAGGAGAAAAAAAATAGTATATTAAAAATCCCGAAAGAATAAAGAAAAAAAAATTTTTGAGTTTTCATTTATTAGCATTTACAATTATATATAATCGCAGTCAGTTAAATCGTAAAGATTAGCCAGGAGGGGTCTTCGTGGCTCTATGGTAGAAGTTTTGCTTTACGTTCCGGATGTCATGTTTTCGATTCCCACCGGTGTCCTATTAGTTCCTCTCTTATGGTAAATCCTTCGTTTGTTTTGTTAGGTGTGAAACAATAAAGAAATCCAACTCTTTATTCAATGCCATCCAATGCTTTCGTATTGCTTTCTAAATATGGGCATAACAGCAACAATGGTCATGCAAAAATATGTACCAATATGAATTTACGCAACGACGAATCGCCTCTTCAATAAAGTTGTGCGAGAGTGGTTAAAACCATAGTATTTTTTTTTTCATTCGAAAACGTCTCAAAATATATTTTTTACAGTTTCTGCATTTTTCTTAAAGAACACAAATTGCAAATGCTGGAGTAGAATTCATATTTTGGTATTCAAAAATATAATTTTTCCACGAGTTAAATTGCAATTTAGAAGCTTATTTATCTTTTTGAATTTTGATTTAAATTTCTTGGAAGAAATAAAAAATTTTAAGACTACCGCTAATACTAACACAAAACGTAGTTCAAGAGACTTAAAAACTAAACTTTATCCCTTAGGCAAAATGTCCCTTCTTAAAAGCTAATCATGCAATTGCATCATTATTTTCCTAATCATCATCAAATGCGCTTCTCTTATAAGCATTAGGTTTTAACGACAACGATACAGTTTAAATCACATTCATTTTATTTAGATTTAACTAAAAGTAAAATTACTCATGGAGAGAAAACAGAACCGTTCTGCCATTAAACATAAACTCTAAGTCTGTGTTTTTAGTGAGGGAGTTTACTTTGAGTTAGGAAAGGCGAAAAATGAAAGCTTTCTGAAAATTAAAAATAATAATACTATTGAAAGCATATCATTTACATAATTTTATGTTTTTACTTTTTGAGTAAATTACTATTTCAAAGTCTTAAGTAATTCCATGTTTTGTTTTTCTTTTTCTTTTTTATTTGGTTTTTGATGTGTTTGACGTTGCAATATTTACATTTGAATGCTTGTTTTAAAAGATAATGTCTAGAATCGATTATTTGAAAAATAAATATTTTTACATATTATTAATTTATCCATGAATCAATTTTAATCAAACAGTACAATTTATGAACTTTAATTACTCTAAAAATAATTTTTTCAGGAAACTCTAAACTATGACTACGTGAGTTACAAAAACAGTTTTAAAAAGCAAAAGGTTTGAATAAACATTTTATTATTGTAATATTTATCGGATTTTACAAATAATTCTGATGCTTATGTTTAATCCTTCTGTTTGTAAAGAAAGAAAAACTCTGCATTTAACTCCAATCTTCCATTTTTATTGTCATTAAAAATCATTCATTTCAATGTTTGGAGGGGTGATTGAGTGTTTTTTCCTACATCAATTGAAGTTTCTAAAATTGCTTGTTATAGCTCGAAATCAAAAACCAAAGGGAAAGGAAAAACCTGTTTCGTAAAAATTGAACTCAAAAAGGGTTTTTATTAACCGTTTCACGTAAGTAGTTTTTAAAAATGCATAAAATTGAGATCACTAACATTAGTTTGAACTGTGTTTGATTGACTATGCAGTGAGTTAAAAGTTGTAGTGAGCCTAGCGAAACATGGTCCAATGCAGCAACGGAAGAATGACATTTTTAATTGCGTTTTTGAGCGTGATGACAAAATTCACCCATAGTAAAAAGGCTTATTGGCGCTATTAATCAAAACATCAGAGTATCGTTAAAGTTCATTTAGAAACGGTTTCCGAACTGGCGTATGTAAACCAACTCTTAGCTTGGATATCAGAAAAAGAACCGATGCATAACAACTACTGTTACCCGGCATGTCTTGTTTGGAATGAGAACTTGGAGGACCTTGACATATTAATGAACATGGAGGATCTTCGACCGGCCGACCAGGTTACAAAAACGCAGCCCTCTGATTACGAGTCCGTAGTCATACCAATCAGGTTTCCACGACGATGGAACCCATAAAGTATAGTAAGATTTCAAAATGACATACTACTATCTTCAGGTTGATTCATGGAGCTGTACATGTGCATTTCTCATCGGATGTGCTATTATAAGACAAAAACATAGGCGCGTCTTTAATATGCACAATAATTACGTGCGAGCTACTGGTAATCAAACCGCCACAAGTCCACTTGCATTCCAAACCACTTTTCTGTGAGTATACAGGTGGATATCCAGAATAAATACATCATATATCTACACCTTTTTAAAAATGCATTAATGTGCTCAAAACTGTTCCTAACATTATATTCGGTATGTGTTTGATTGACTGTGTGATCACATGTTAAAAGTTGTTGTGGCCTAGTGCTCATAACAACAATGTTTGCAACGGAAAATAAATCATTTTTATGGCGTTAATGTGACAAAATTTAGTAAAAAGGATTGCTTCAGAGTATCAGTTCATTTGGAACCATGTCTCCTTGCATAACCTAAATTCACTTATGCTTGAATTTCCATGGCATCGATGGAACCCATAAAGTATAGTAAGATTTCAAAATGACATACTACTATCTTCAGGATTCATGGAGCTGTACATGTGCATTTCTCATCGGATGTGCTATTATACATAGGCGCGTCTTTAATATGCACAATAATTACGCACGAGCTACTGGTAATCAAACCGCCACAAGTCCACTTGCATTCCAAACCACTTTTCTGTGAGTATACAGGTGGATATCCAGAATAAATACATCATATATCTACACCTCTTGCCTGGTTTTATTGTTCAAAACTGTTCCTGGTATACTTCGGTATGTTCGTGGCTTTCTGTCGTGATCACATGCGGTTGTTGTTGGATAGTGCTCATAACAACTTGGTGGTTTGGAATAACTTAATCTGCATGGGTAGAATGTACATTTATGATGCTTCGTTCAATGGCCATCTCTTTCACCAAATTCATTATGCTTGAATTCCCATGGCATCATCTAACGGGCATCATGAACGTATTTTCATTGACACACTGGAAAACACAGTTGCAAGATTATCCAGAGCGGTTTCAAACAGGAATACTACTGTTAAAACAGAAAAAATGTGAATAAGTAGCAACCAAAAGAGAATAATAAAACATGCTTCTGGACGCATAAATTGTTTGTCCATTTGTAACCTTGATCCAAATATTAAGGTCGAATATTGATATGCCGAAATTCTAAAAAGATTTTAGAGAAACCGCAATATTTAGTGGTTTTGGTGAGTAATGGAAGATATCTTTCACGCGCTTGAATACGGTGAAACCGCGTGTAGCTTTGATTTCTAGCTAAGTTTTTGCTTTTTGTCAATTTGTCGCTTTTTTAAAATTTCTGCTGACTTTTAGACTTCATACCTAGATAATGTGGCATTATGGCAAACAAATTTTGCGTCAAAAATGTCTCAATATACTCTTTCAACTACCTCTCTTTTTATGTTTTGTTATTATTACCCTTGGTGTGTGCTTCCCTATTAAGCATGCATCACTGTAGTGCTGTTCTTATAAAATTGTAAATACCAAATTGGTGCTAAACGATTTTAAAAATGAACCCATTTATAGTTAAAATAAGAAAAGTTGTGTGACTGAGAAAACTTAAATTTTGGAGTTAAGTCATAAAAAAGTGAAAGGTAGTAGATACTATCAGCTTTTTTGTTGCAAAAGTTGCCTTGATAGGTGCAACTATTCATCACGATGTGGAAAATTTTTGTAATGGAAGAATAACAAAGATTTAAAACTTGATTGCGCTTTGAATGTTCAAGCATTTTGATAAAACTTATAAAAGTTCACTCAAATTATTTTTTTCTCTACTTCCATGTAATTCATCCCTTTAAGTCTTTTTTTTTTTTGTTACAGTCTTAACACGTCATTTTGGACTAAAATTTTTGAGACATTACGTACATGTTTTAATACTCTTAATAATTAATCCAAGTTTCTTCCATGATCATAGAAGTATCTAAAATGTATAGCAATATTTCAGAGAATGAGCACAAAAAGTAAGATAATAAAAACGTCGTAAGATGTCATTGACATGCCTATCATGACGTCCTTCAATAGCGTAGCATAGGTTAAATGTTAGAAAGCACACAAGAGAGAAATGCGCAAAAAATATTTAACATAATTAGTACTAGTTACGCTCTAAATTTTTACAGTTCATGCTGTTACACTAATTTCTCACAGATACCACCTAGTGATTGCAATACCGGTATACCGAATACCGGTATTTCAAGCAATTTTGCAATTTTGAAAGTACCGGTTTTTTTCGGCATTAGCTGAAAATAATCAATATATTTAATTAAAGAGTTTCCAATTTAACTTATTAATTGTATGCATTTTTATTTTAAGTGTACATTTCTTTTTTCATCATACAGAACCAAAATAAACCTATTGAAGTAAAAATTTGGCTTCAAAAGCACAAACTAATAGAATATCATTAAATACTCGTAAAAGTAGCAAAAACATTGCAATATGATATTTTCATTACTAGATGGTGAGGTGAATCGCACTTTCGTGCTCTTATGTGCACCATGTTTTTCTTCTTTTCAATTTCCCTGATCATTCACTTTCCCTATTGTAAAAATTATTTTTAAGACTAATTTAGAATTAATTTGTCTGATAAATATTTTTTTCCAACCATCAGTTACAGGAATACTTATGTATTGCAGTGAGTTTTGAAAAAAAAACCTGTTTTATTTGTTTGAATAACAAATAGTAATTTCTTGTCATCGGTATTGGTTTGTTCTGTTTCGCTATTTAGCTTAATACTTGGCAAGATAATATTTAAAAATTATATAGTGCTTTTAAAATTACTATAGAGTTAATGCACAATCAACTGGAACATATTGTCCGATACTTGCATAATTATTATTAAAGAATTTTGAAAAGAAAACTAAAACAACTAAAATAAACTAACAAGATCAAATTTAGTTAAATTCATCCTAAATTTTATATTAAATTGTTAATAAAGGCAAACACGAGACCATCCTGATCAAAAGAAAATCGTTGAAGATGAAGTTAATATTGGAAAAGTATCGTCAGTCGCAAATTTAAAACAAGCGATATATTCGAAAAAATAAATAAATAAAAATATATAAATAAATTTAGAAACTAATAATAACAATAATAAAAATAATAATACATACAATTCTAAAGAAACTGACACACACACAAAATAATTTATCCAAAAATAGTACGCGTGAGACTAAATTATTTGAATATGAAGGACAAGATGAAGGACTACTTGAAGATGAAGGAGGCAATTACAGGAGGCGTATCGCGCGTTGGTAACAGTACCAGCGACATGCGTGAATTCAGAAAGAGTATTTTCAAATGCAGAATAGTCATGCACAAAAATAAGTTCCAGGCTTAGAGACAATTCAATAGATGAATTAGGTTTATTACTATCATTGCTTTTAATTATGACATTTGATTATTCATTTTATATTTGTTCTCAATACGTTTTATAAATACAGTTGACTCTCTGTTTAACGACTTTCAAGGGACCACGAAAAATCGTCCTTAAGTAGAAATTGTCTTTAAATAGAATGCTTTTAACACTATAGTGTGTCATCTGGGACCGTAAAAAGCCGTCGTTAAATAGAGAAAGTCGTTAAATAGAGCATCGTTAAACAGAGAACCAACTGTAATACATTTTGTTTTTCAAAATTATGAAGTGTGGCAACGAAACTATGTTTTCGATCATTTTCTAAGAAATTTCTAACACCGGTATTAATACCGGTATTCCGGTATCACGTTTTAAGAATACCGGATACCGGTATTGGATTTTTGGTCTGGTATTGCAATCCCTAATACCATCATTTGACTTATGCAACAAAATTATTTAAATTTGTTCAATTGGGCTCATCAACGTGAGTTTCGCAGGTACGTGATTCACACTAGATGTGCTCAATAAATGTTAACCGCTTGCATTCTTCATGCTCTACAATTTTGGGTAATGAATTTTCTTAGATATTCAATCTCGGCTGCCACCCATTGGCTTTAAGTGCTACGCAAAAATCATCCTGTTAGATGCTGTTTGATGCTTGTCACAGAACTCTTCAAATTTTCACGCAGCCTGTTTATGCGCTCATACATATACAGGTTCACGTTGTAAGTGTCATAATAATGTTGATTAAATTAATATGCATCCTTTTTTTTTCTTTGAACTGCTTCTATTTGATTTTTTAAGTAGTTTCGTTCTGAAAACGAACATTTTTGACTGCATACGTATATTGAAACCAATTACCTAACCTCTAAGTATCTCGATAGCTAAGTAGCTTTTCTTTCCTGATGAGAACTGTTTAATGGTAATCATTGAAAGATTCGAACTCAATAATGAGTCTAAAGTTCGTTCATCAGTTACATCATCAATTCTAAAGTTTTTCTTTTTATTGACATAAAGTGTTTTTCAACTTAGTTTTCCTACTTCATTAAATGCACATCGTTATCATGCATTTTTATGTATTTATTTTACACATTATTTTTCAAATTGATCAATTTATTTATTTAATTTTTTCTTTAATAAAAATTTATCATTTATCAATTAAATGTAATTCAGTTTAATTGTTAGTTAACTAACGTTAATTACTTGGTTTTTTGTTCCTGTTATATTTAAAATGAAACCTTCAAGAGAAAAAAAAAACAGAAGCTTTTGCATGAGTTAATTACAGATTCGAAAAGAAAGAAAACTATATGTTTCTTGCAACCTGTTACGAATTTTTCTCGCAATTAAGTTGGTTGAAAACAGTACTGGATGCAATTTTTTCAGTGCATAATGCTCTGTCTGTCTTACTGCAAAATTTTTTAAACTGGAATCGGTCTAATTGATTAAATTTGAAAGTTGTTTTCTCACAGAATAGATTGAAGAAGAGGGATTTGTAAATATTAAGACAGGTTGTGACAAAGTGACATTTTTTTTCAATATGAATAGGTTTATGAAATGTGAGTGGGGAGAGTGGAGATGGAGAGGCTAAGGTAAAGTGTAACACTATGTGACAAAAGGAGGAGAGGCGTCTAAAAATGCTGAAAACAAGAATTACATCATTTATGGAAGAATATGTTTTTTTAAATGGGGGTGGAGAGGGAGAGGCACTTCCGACCCCCCCCAAAAAAACCTGCTTTTCACGGCATTCCGGTTATTTGTGGGGTATATGTGGATTTTTTCTGCTTCTGGGAGCAAAGCGGATTTTTTCCCAGAATGCATTACGCGAAACAAATTTGTCTACTAGCCGCTAAGGATGCTGGGTAAAAACCGCTTTCTGTGGCACAATGGGAAACCTCTTTTTAGATGGAATCGGGGAATGTTTCAATCGGTTTTTTGCGGAGCCAGAGCGGGGATTTACTGGATCGAAAAGTGTGTTGTGAACGCGGCTTATGTGACATAAGGAGGAGCGGTCTCTAAAAATATTGAAAACAAGCGTTGCGTCATTTATGGACAGAATAGATCTTTGAAAAATGGAGGGTGGAGGTGGAGAGGCTAAAGTTAAGTGTGACACTACGTGACAAAAGGAGGAGAGGCGTCTAAAAATGCTGAAAACAAGAGTTGCATGATTTATGGAATAATAAGTTTTTGAAAAATGGTGGTGGAGGGGGAGAGGCTAAGGGTAATTTGGGAATGACACTTAAAATGTTGAAAATCAATGCGACTTCACAAAAATGCAATAGTTTACGTTAAAGGAATTTCAAACAAAAATAATACAAAATGTTCTAGAAAACTTTTAGTTCCATTAGTATAAAACACATTAATTTTTTACAGTAATGAACTTTGCTTCAGATATACTGATAAAAATCCAATTTGATAAGGAAGTAGAACTTTGTACTACTGAATCGAAAGCATTTTTGCAAAATTAGCTGAACTTTCGAAATCATAAATTGAATTAAGTCAGGTACTTTGCTTCCGTAGTCGGGGGCAATTATCAGAGTTTTGGTAATTCTTGGGAAAGAGGGGAACTGAAAATTTTCTTTATGAATGAATTCGTTACTTTTCTGTGATAACATTATTTGTTTTTGTTTCCTAGTCTTCTAGTATATAATGCGTAGAGCGTGAATACGTAGAATACTGCGTAGATGCGTAGAGCTGTTAATTTAAATTTCTGGAAAAAAAATTATTAAAAATGAAACGATTTTTCTTTTGCTGTGTACATCATATGCATTACATTTGATTTGTACACTGGTACACCTCATGAATCTGATTAAATACATTACATCTGGTGTAATTGATAGACAGAACTAAAATATGAAACTCGGTTATATTTATAAAAATACATAAGAAGATAATGTTTTATAAATATATAGTGTATGTTGCCTTCATAACTGCAGTTTTTTTTTTTTTTTCAAGAAACAAGAGTGCATTTGAAAACCAATTGAGACATGGTTTATTGCTACAGCAGTTAATATAGGGGAACACGGGGAGAAATGAAATGATAAAGTAACTTCAGTTTGCAACTCAATTTGCCTTGCAGTACAATGAAATCCTCTTACAACTATAAGAGAAATAAATTTTAGTCGTTATTAAATGTTCATCACATTGTTTGAATTAAATTAAACGAAATTTCTATTGTACCAAACGAAATTTGCGGTCCCTTGAAGTTCGTTGTAATGGAATTCCTCTGTATTTTATCAAACTTCATAAACATATAAATGATTCCAGTCAAAAAATATATAGCGCTTAAAACCAAGATGCGGTGGCCGCCGCTTATATGAATCACGTTTATTCTCAACAATTTTGATTCCATAAAGCGACTAATTAAATAAAGCGGAAAATTCAATAAAGCTATTTTTTTCTGTTTTCGATGATTTGACTCATTAAAGTGACTGATTCAATTAACTGGCGTCCACTGTAAAAATAATTTTTTCTTTTTATGAACGAGGTGTTGAATAATAGATGTAACTAACTTTTAATATATTGGAACAAAGTGAAAACTTTTCAGAGAAAAATGAAATAATTTACCATAATTAGTAAAATTAATCCTAATGAACGTTGCTTCAAAGGTAAATAAATATGCTGTTTTTTATGCAATAGTTTTAAAACGGGGTAATAGTAAGCGTTTTAAAAACAAGAATTTGATTTTCCAATGCAACATGCAAATGTGGTGAAGGCAAATCGCAAAAAATATGTTTGCTTCAATTAACGTAAGTGTTAAATAATAGTTGTAACTAACTTTAAATTTTTAAAGAGCTTCTTGACAACTTTTCAAAAAGAAAAAAAAAATTGACCCTAAGTAGTAAAATTAATCCTTATGATCATTGCTTCGAAAGTATATAGATATGCTGTTTTTTATTGAATACTTTCAAACGGGGGTAATAGTAAGAATTTTAAAAACAAGAAGAATGACGCGACTGCTTAAATGTCTTCTGACTGCAATCGGGGTCAGGTTGGGAGCTCCTGATTTATTTATTCATTATTTTAATTTGCTCATTTAATTTCATAATCGTTAAATGTACTGCTGTAGTTATATAACTATGTTGAGTAAAAATAATTCATATTTGTCTCTTGACATAGAACATGATATTGTATTCAGTTGAATACGTTAATCAACAGTAATTTGACAGTTTTCGAAGGAATTATTAATCAGTTTCAAACTTGTCAACCCAACCATTGCATAATAGAAAATACGACGCTTATTAATAATTCACTAGGCAGTATAGCTGAGACTCTACAATGAAGAGCCTTAAATTTCAGAACCCTTGAAAACTCTTTCTCGTAATTTTTCTGTACACAAAACTGACTGTTACCCAAGTTGTTTTCTGAAACTAACAAAATGAGAGTGATGCATGTTTGTTTCCATATTTGCTTGGTACAGTCTTTAAATTACTGTAGTACACTGAATTACATTAAATTCATATTCTTACATCAGCATAAACAAGGATAAAGAAATATTTCAATCATTAGAAAAACTAGATTAAAGGAGTCAAAATATTGAAAAATCTAAAAATGAAGTTAGTAGATAGGAAAGTTAAATAAAATACGATATTTTTTGAGTCAAGAATGATTGGGAAAAAGAATCAAGTAATGATTGACTCAAGAAATAAAAGAAATGCAAAATGATACAGTAGAAAGTCTAAAAGTCTAATGAGTCATAAGATACTTTCACGAGCCATTAACGATTATCATTTTTTTAACAATTAGCTACATGTCTCAATTAAATGGCCATGGACGCCAATTATTTTAAACTCACCTTTTTAGAAATTAAAAATGTTAAACATAAACAGCTAATGTCCTTTTTATGTGAAAAAAGTGTTTAGAAAAAGTATTACCTTTTTTTTCCTTATCGTTAATATTTGTTTTTTAACAACAGTCACATATATCCATGTCAAATATTTTAGTCTCTAAGTGTATTCAAATATATCGTTTTCAGAGATAAAAAATTGAAAATATAGCATCTTTGCATGCGGTCCATATTTAAAAAAAAAACTATCATTTACGTATCGAACGTGATAATAAAGTGAAACTTTTAGCAGAATGAGCCATTTTGTGTTTCCGTGGTGACATTGTTTTGATTTTACAGATGTTGTGAATAATTTCATCGAAAGCTTCTCTAAATAAAAATACAGTTTGAACTAAATAATAAGCTTTGCGCTACTAGCATCAGTGAATGATACTTCACCAGTTGGTGTGTCATGTGCAGAAGCGTAAAAGCTGATATTGAATCTGCGCAGAGACTTAATTAATAATTTTAAAATATTAAATTTTGTCAAATTATTGAAATTTAAACATGTTCTTTCAGAAAATAACTTTTAAAATTTCGAAAGCAATCCAATTGAAGGGCCACGAGGAAGAATGATCATAGTCCACAATGCTCAAATTTTCCACATTGCGTTTGTGAGCTTGAAATCTCAAATCGTTTCCAAGTTAGACTCATTCTTCCCTGTTAAAACTCACTCACTATGATGATTCTTGCCTCAATAATATTTCTCTTGAATACTGTCTGTAATAATCTACGTGTTTCCATAGATTAACCAGAGTTTTTCAGAAAAATGGACTTTGATCGTTCTAGCCCTTCAATTGCCTTTGTGATAAATTTAACAACTTCTTAACAATATTTTACTACAAAAGAAACTCATCTGTTTCGTTTAAAAGCATGGAAAGGACTTTAGTTCGGGTAACTGATTATCAGATTTTTGTTTTGGAGTACCTTTAGAAACTGAATTAAATGAAATATGTGAATGGGGGTTTTGTGATTTTTTTTTTCTAATCTACAGTGTCGTTCTGTTTCCAGACTATTCATCTACTGTATTTGAACGTTAAACGTATGAAAGGGTTACTGATTTTGTGCAGACTACTTATGATTGTTGATCTGTTAAATAAAAATGACATGAAAAAAACATCTTAGTGGATATTCTGGTTATTTTTTTTAATCTGAAAACGAAAAATGCAGGTCAGACAGCATTACCAAAAATGAAATGTAGCATCTTCATGGCTACTTTTATTTTAATTTGGATTTCGAACTGGATTCGGTCTATAGTCCCAACCGAATATTTCACAACTACATTAGTCTTTTTTTTTTCAAAGTTATGTTGCGCATTACATATCCCTTAGACCAGAACCAAAATGCTTAAATTTTATAAATGTCAGCAATAGGATAGTGACACGATCCTCCTTTTTGTGAATTTATAATAATTAATGAGTTACAACTACTGATTTACGCGTCGCAAGCACAAACAACTGGAAAGACAATTAAGAACTCAAGGGATCTGCCACTTTAACGCCTTGTTAACACATTTAATTTAACAGTTTAATTCATTACTGCAGAAACACGTATTTGACACATTCATTTTAATTGTGATCGTAGGGACGTTTCGGTTTCAAGTTTAAAGAAAAGAGGGTTTCACAAGGAGAGGAGGGTTTCAAAGAGGGTTTTTTTGTTTGCAGAAACGGATGATAAATAAAATATTTTAGAAGCAAATAAGAACTAGTGAAAGTAGTGCAATTATATTGCAGTAAATCAGCATGTTTAGCAATGAAATGTAAGGATTCGGAAGAAAAAAAATGTATGTTTTGAAATAAGCTAATGATGTTTATACGTTTTGATTACTTCATGCAGTTTTCTGACTAGACGTACACGGTAATGGTGAAAACGGAATTATTTGACTTTTTTTTTTACCCGACGGAAAATAAACTAAGAATTTTTAATTATAATTAGAATAGAATTATATTTTTTTATAGTTTTTCCTGTATTGAACTACATTAGACTATCGTTATATAATATGCTTTTTTTTCTCTTTACCTTCATTGCGAGAAAGAAGGGAGTACTAAAAATTATTGCGAAGGAAAAATAAGATAGGGCCTTTTATCTAGTAAAATTATCAATTTAGCGAAAACATGTAAAATAATAGTAAATTAATTTACTTTATATTAAAATATAGAACATAAAAAAAGGCATATTACGTGGTAACATGCGTATGCTTGTAAATGTGTTTCATTACAAAAACATTGCTTTCAAATTTCCCTATTCAGCGTCATATAAAGACTTTAACAAACGAGCATACCTACTTCATAATATAACTTCTTGCTTCATCAATAAATATTTAGCAACAAAATACGCTTCTTCAAAACTGTAAAGATGTTTTAATTAACAGTTTTAATTATATTAAACATTTTTAGCTTTAAAACTGATTAATATTACCTTTTCCATTTACCCTTCTTTATAAAATCATTCCATTGTGTAGCTTTTCCTCTTTTGCTAAAAATCACGGCAGTAACAAAAAAAAAAGGATGTCTACTGTTTTTTCTCTCCCTAAAACAAAACCCTTAAGGCTTCGTACTTAATTAGCAATTGATTGGATTTTGCTTTGAGCAAACTCTTTAACGTGTTTAAATTACCTATGTTAAGTTATTTCGTTACACTTTTTTTTTTGGAGTCATATGCACGCATGCGAAAAAAATCTTGTTTAATTAGTCAAACAGCTAATTAATGAAACAACTAAAGTGTAGTGAGTGAAAAAACACAATGCTTGAATGGATGCTTCGTGTTTAGAGCTAAATATATGTTTTAAGATTGTGATATTAATATCTTACACTTTTTTTTAAACCAAGCCTTATTATAAAACATATAAAAAATAAGGTTACTTATATTTGAATTTTCAAAAAACTATACTTTATGTTATGCATGTATTAAGTGTTATTAATATTTTTAAGTAATTGAAGTTACTGGATCCAATTTACGATTTGACATGTTACTAAGTTATTTTAATACAGTAGTACAACGGCATTGCCGCCTGTCTAGTGGTCAGAGAAGTCTGACTGCGAGAGGAAGGTCCGGGGTCGAATCAGGGTTCGGGCATGGACGTTCCTTCTCTCTCCTGTCCTTGTCCTTTCTTTGTGTGAATGTGTTGATATGATGTGAATGGTTGCCTACCCTATAAACGGGTCCTTATGGCATGTGTGTACTGTAGAAGTCGGACTTCCCACCAAATTGCGGTACAGTTGGAAAAGTGAAGCAGCGCGCCCCAAATTGCTTGCCAATCTTGCACACAACAACAACAGTAAAACGGCATTTTCTCTCTTTAAACGTAACAACTCTCTCGTACGTCTCTCTACTCGTGTATCTAACTCAAGGCTTTACAGTGCAACGCAGGTCAGTTACCAACCAGCTTTCAGAGCGGTACCATCAACCTTAGCAGTAACCCCTATAAGGTGGTGCGTGACAAGTTGGTATGGAAAGTTCGTGAGAGCAACACAAATAGATCAAATTTTGCTTCTGGTTTCCTTCCTAAACGTTCAAGCTGCTTCAACAGGAGTTTGGGACTGAGTGTCTATACCATTCGCAAGTTGAAAAGTGGCACATGGCCTAAGACCGGAATGCGGTGACTGACAAACGGTAGTCTGGACACCCGTCCTCGGCCCGTACTGACGTGAATTTGCAACGAGCGTGTGAATGTTTGAACATGGAATGGTGTTTGAGTCTCTACCAAGTAGCAAAAGCCATAGACTTATCCGAGACAACGGTGCAACGCATTGTTGCGAAGAAATTGCATTCAGGAATGCCTTTGAGTCATGGAAAAGCGGCTTACAGCAGTGCATTTTTGCAAGAGGTGCCTATTTTTAAAAATATTAGTCAGTTGTACCGATCACCTCAATAAATCTGTCTTTTTCAACGAAGGCTCATTATATTTGTATCGGACCATGTATATACAGGGTGTTCCGTTTTAACCTGCAAGACCTTTATTTTCGCAACCGTTAATCCTAGATGTGTAATTCCAATTGCAAAAATGATTAAAATCAGATGCAGAGTTAAGTTACTGAAAGTTTGAATTAAAAATAAAAATAAGTGAAAAAATACAAAATGTAACTTTTTATACAGGCCCCAGTTCCCCTAACTTATATTTAGGGAAATTTTCTCCTTTGAAAAATCATTCCAACAGAAAAAGTTTGACATTATTACGACCAATATTCACTGAGCTATGAAACTCATCGTTTTGTGTCTTACACCAATTTACACTTGCCATCAATAACACCTTTTTGGGGGGAATATAGCGGTTAACAAGGGTTTAAAATTAAATGTGAGCATATAGTGTGATTTTTAAAATTGTTCGAGGTTTTGTAGTGTGCTTTTGCGTATCATGGATTAACATTTGCATTTATTTTGGAATAACAATGAAAAATATTAATACCTTGTTTTTCTTACTTTGACAACCTGTCATTCCTCTGAAAGAGCGTTAAGTGCCTATCTCATCTTCTGTATGGTCTCATAAAGCTTTAAACTCGAAAATCTCCTTAAGTTTTGGCCCCACAAATGTCAAGTTTTTTACGTCAGTAATAGTTTTTAATTGAGATTCTTTCTCTAAATATTAATTATGGGACCTGGGGCCCGTATAAAAAGTTAAATTTTGTATTTTTTGGCTCAATTTTATTTTTTTTCAAACTTTTAATATCTTAACCCTGCTTCTGATTTTAAGCATTTTTGCAATAGGAAGTATACGTCTAGAGCGAACGATTGAGAAAATAAAGGTCTTGCAGATTAAAACGGAACACCCTGTATATATATATATTGTAACGGATTCGGTGCGACTTCCACTTTCTTGAAATGAAGACACAGTTCTTGATAAAAACACAGGAAATTTATTTACACTATGTACAGGAGAAACCGTTAACAACTGCTAAATTATTCATCAGCAATTATCACACAACACCGTAAACTCAACGTTTACACACGTATTTACTTCCAAATACGAAAACAACACAGCGAAATGCCTCGCTATAAACAGAGCTAATCCACACACTCAGTTCGAAATCTGAATCGAAACTCACTGTTTATCCATCGCTAACGGCTTAAATACACCGAAAAGAATTTTCTCAAATATTCCACACGCTTCTCGAAATGCGTTGACCGTTATCAAATTTTATCAATGAACAAAAAGGGAATAGGGGTCGTATATTTTAGCCATATGAAAAAGGGGTTGTATATTCATTACGGGAAACTATTTACAGGTTACGTTACTACAATAATTACTATTTACAGGATTTGTAACATTGCCCCCTTCCTAAGGACTGCACGTCCCGGGCAGTACAATCCCCAGAAAGGGTGCCAAACTTCTATCACATGTTCACAAATATACACATTAATTAATAACTAACAGATACAGAAAATACAATAATAACAAGAAATATTACTAAACATTAAAAGCAAAAATTATCTACAACTTTTATGTTATCAACCATGGTTGTTTACGTAATACTCATGAACTATGGCCATAGTATGGGGCTAACCGATCATAATGTACAACCCTAGGTTTTGCATTAGGTGATTTCTGGATCCTCACTACGACGTCATTTAGTCGGTTAAGGACTTTGTAGGGTCCATCCCAATGCGACTGCAATTTGGGTGACAGACCTTTCCGTCGGATGGGATTCCATAACCAAACCTTGTCGCCTTCGTTGAATTCATGTCCAGTAGACCTTGTGTCGTATCGGGTCTTCATCTTCTCCGCCGCGATGTTGATTCGCTCTCGTGCGAAGTTATGAACGTCTTCCAACCGGGCCTGGAGATCCTGGATGTACTCCTCAGGCGATGAAGGCGCACCCGGAGGACGACCGAAGACGAGATCACAAGGTAGCCGAAGCTCTCGTCCGAAGAGCATCTGAGATGGGGCAAATCCGGTAGTCTCGTGGACAGCACTGCGGTAGGCCAGCAGGAACAAAGGTAGCTTCTTGTCCCAATCCTGTTGATTTCTGGATACCATAAGCGAGAGATTATTCAGGATTGTGCGGTTAAATCTCTCCACCATGCCGTCCGATTGTGGGTGTAGTGGTGTTGTCCTAGTTTTCTCAATTCCGAAAATTTGACATAGGCCCTTAAACACAGCAGAGATGAAATTCCTCCCTTGATCGGAATGAATCTGCAAAGGTGTTCCGTATCTCGAGATCCAATGTTGGACTAGAGTCTCTGCTACGGTAGTAGCCTCTTGATCTGGAATGGGATATGCTTCCGGCCATTTGGTGAAGTAGTCGATGGAAACAAGAATGTATTTGTTCCCATAGGCAGTTCTTGGAAGAGGACCCAGGATGTCGATCCCAATTCGTTCGAAAGGAGCTCCAACGTTGTACAGATGTAGCTTCCCTCTGCTTCTCTTCTTCGGTCCTTTACGAGCAGCACAGGCGTCACAAGAATGGCACCACTTCTCCACGTCATCCTTCGCCTTGCTCCAGAAGAAGCGCTCCCGAACTTTATTGAGGGTTTTCAAGACACCAAAATGTCCTCCAGTCGCACTACTATGTATTTCTTTCAGAACATCTGAAATCCTTGATCGGGGAAGTAGTAACTGCCACCTAGATGTTTTGCCGTCGTCAGATTCCCATTTCCGGTGTAGCACGCCGTTCCGTAAATGGAGTGAGTTCCATAAAGCCCAGTATCTTTTTGTTGCAGGACTGAAGATGGAAACGTCCTGCCAGCTAGGGCGTCGACTGTCACTTTCCATGAACTCTAAAATTGGTTTAATGTCGGGGTCTTCAAGTTGATCTTTTCGAACTTGGTCGTCACTCCATGGATCAGGTTCTGATGATATTGGAGTCACTGTCACCTGATAGGCGGTAGGGCTAGTCGTTCCATACTGTTTCTCGATTCGGGAACAATAGTGGCAGTTCTCAGGACAGGGTCTCCTTGATAAAGCGTCAGCATTACCGTGAGATAACCCTTTTCGATGCTTGATCTCCATGTCATATTCCTGGAGCCGCTGTATCCATCTGGCTATCTGACCTTCCGGATTTTTGAAGTTCAAAAGCCAAGTTAATGAGGCATGATCTGTCCGAAGCAGAAATTTTCGGCCGTAGAGGTAATGATGGAAGTGTTCTACAGCTTTCACTATGGCCTGTAACTCCTTTCTGGTGACGCAGTAATTTCGCTCCGACTTTGATAAGCATTTGCTCCAGTAAGCGATGACATGTTCATTTCCGTCAATTTCTTGGGATAAAACAGCTCCAATTCCCTCGTTGCTCGCATCAGTGTCCAGGATGAAGGATTTTTCAGGCTGAGGATAGGCGAGGATAGGCGTTGATGTTAAAGCCTCCTTCAGTCGTAGAAATGCATCTTCGCATTCTTTGGACCATTCAAACTTTTGCTTGCTCTCCGTCAGCTTATGCAAAGGTCGTGCAATGTTGGAAAAACCCTTCACAAACTTCCTGTAGTACGTGCAGAGCCCCAGGAAACTTCGCAACTGATGGATGTTTTCGGGACGACTCCAACTCCTGACCGCAGATACCTTCTCTGGATCGGTTTGTACACCCCCAGAAGAGATGATGTGACCAAGGTAGTTCACTTCCCGGCGGAACAAATTACATTTGGACGGGCTTAACTTCAGATTGGCTTCATTAAGCTTTTGCAGCACCTTCCTAAGATTTGCCAGATGTTCTTCGAAGCTGCGTCCCACGATGATGATATCGTCTAAGTAGACCAGACAGGATTCGTAAGAGAGTCCTCTTAACACTGTCTCCATAAGACGCTCGAACGTAGCTGGTGCATTGCAGAGGCCGAAGGGCATCACTTTAAACTGCCATAAGCCTTGTCCAGTTGTAAACGCTGTCTTCTCTCGGTCCTCAGGGTGTATCTCAACCTGCCAGTAGCCGCTCTTCAAGTCCAGGGTCGAAAACCACTTGTGTCCGGAAAGAGTGTCCAAGGTATCGTCTATCCGTGGAAGAGGGTAACTGTCTTTCTTGGTGATTTCATTCAGTCGTCGGTAATCGACACAAAATCTGGTGGAACCATCTTTCTTTCGGACCAAGACGATGGGAGAGGCCCAAGGACTGGATGACGGTTCGATTACATCATTCTCCTTCATCTCTTTCAGAAGGGTTTCAACCTCTTCCTTCTTAGCGAACGGTAGTCGTCTTGGATGCTGTTTAATAGGGGGGTGTTCTCCAGTGTAAATCCTATGCTGCGTTAAATTCGTACGGCCAACATCCTCCGATGTAGATGAAAACAGATGCTTGAAGTCGTCCACCAATTGTTCCGCAGCAGTTCTTTGATCCTTCGATAAGGGTGCACTCCCAATTAACTTCGATGTCAAGGACTCAGAAGACACAGTCTCGGGGGAATTGATTCTTCTAATGATGCAGTTTACTGGAGTACAAGTTGCTAACACTTCACCTTTCCGGATATTCCTTGGCCTTTCACTCACGTTGGCGACTCTCACAGGAATTACATCCTTAGAAAGGTCCACAAGCGTAGATGCTACCAGCACTCCTTTTAGGTAATTGCTTAGGTTAGGGTATTCAATGATTCCAAATCGAAAGCTATTGCTTTCTGCAAGGGAGCCAGGTATTAATGATTCTGACCTTGAGGGAATCGATATATCTGTTTGGGCTATTATTTGATGAGCGGATTTTACATCACTTTCTGCAGGGAAAACGGCTATGTCTTCTCTCATCGAGTGCAGCTCATTAGTCTTGAAGTCGAGAGTGAAGTCATACTTCTTCAAAAAGTCCAATCCGAGAATGAAGGGGTCCGTGATGTTAGCGACGAATGCCGTATGATGGTAGGTGGCATTCCCAAACACTATTTCCAAGTCCACTTTACCGTCAATCTCGATCTTGTCACCTGTCACAGTCTGGAGACTTACGCGTGGCGATGTCCACAGCAGTTTCAATCCAAATTCACGAGCCACATCTGTCCTAATGATTGTCACATTGGCTCCAGTGTCAACAATCAGTCTGCAGGGGTTCCCATTTACATGTGCGTAAATGAAAAGTCCATCACTGCCACTACTAGAAGAGGAAATCTGCAGAGCTCTAGTGGTGGTGATTTCCTTCCCTCGCGTAGCTTGGCGAGCCGGACAACTCCTTCGCAGGTGTCCTTCACTACCGCATTTCCAGCACTTCTGCTCTTGTTTCTTTTGGGCTGTTATGCTGCTCAGATGTCTTGTCAAGTCACCGAGTTGTCTCTCAAGTTCAGCGAGGTGGGACGTCCTGGAATCAGACTCATCAGCTTCCTGAGTCCGGATTAGATGGCGATCCACACGGGTTGCTTCTTGGGCGGCCTCGTATCTCATCGCATACACAACGGCAGAATTCAGGTCTTTGACATCCGCCATCCGTAGAGCTTTCTGGATTTCCGGATCTCGAACCCCGTCGATGTAGTAGTTGAGTGCCAGGTTGTCCCGAACATCCGCAGGACAGTCGCAAAAAGCAAGATGAGACAGTCTTTCGATGTCCGCCGCGTTAATGGACGGTCGAGCAACCGATGTGGGAGCGCCAAACTGTACAGAGCTGCTTTCCGCGGTCGCCAATCTCCTTTCCAGGTCTTTAAAGATGTCTTCTTTAAGTTGATGAAATTTTCTATCTTCTTCTTCCAGTTTATTTTCTACAGCATTGCATCGGCCTTCCACGGAACTTAATTTTTCTTCAAATTTCTCTTCGATAGCATCAACTCGATGCTCTATCTCATTAAATTTATTTTCCATCACAGTCTTTACCGAAGTAAGATCGTTTTTAATTTCCTCTTGGTTAGAAACTAGGTCATTTTTCAGCACCGTTAAATCACTTTTCAATTGGTTTTGATTAGCCGCCATATCATTTTTTAATTGTTCTTGATTAGCTGCCATATCATTTTTTAATTGTTCTTGATTAGCTGACATATCATTTTTTAATTGTTCTTGATTAGCTGCCATATCATTTTTTAATTGTTCTTGATTAGCTGTAAAACTTGCAGTCAAGTCACTTTTTAATTGTTCTTGATTGGCTGTAAAACTTGCAGTCAAGTCACTTTTTAATTGTTCTTGATTAGCCGCCATATCACTCTTCACAGAGGTGATTGCGTCAAGAAGTTGTTTTAATTGTTCATCCATTGCGCGAGTAATCACCATAAAAATAAAGTCCTAATTCAAAAAAGTCTTTATGAAAAAATGTCCAAAGTCACACTTACTCCAAGAAAGTCCAGAAGAAGCCCCACGTTGGGCGCCAATTGTAACGGATTCGGTGCGACTTCCACTTTCTTGAAATGAAGACACAGTTCTTGATAAAAACACAGGAAATTTATTTACACTATGTACAGGAGAAACCGTTAACAACTGCTAAATTATTCATCAGCAATTATCACACAACACCGTAAACTCAACGTTTACACACGTATTTACTTCCAAATACGAAAACAACACAGCGAAATGCCTCGCTATAAACAGAGCTAATCCACACACTCAGTTCGAAATCTGAATCGAAACTCACTGTTTATCCATCGCTAACGGCTTAAATACACCGAAAAGAATTTTCTCAAATATTCCACACGCTTCTCGAAATGCGTTGACCGTTATCAAATTTTATCAATGAACAAAAAGGGAATAGGGGTCGTATATTTTAGCCATATGAAAAAGGGGTTGTATATTCATTACGGGAAACTATTTACAGGTTACGTTACTACAATAATTACTATTTACAGGATTTGTAACAATATATATATATATATATATATATATATATATATATATATATATATATATATATATATATATATATATATATATATATATATATTATATATATATATATATATATATTATATATATATATTTATATATATATATTTATATATATATATTTATATGTATATATATTTATTTATATATATATTACGATGATATGTTAATTCTCTATCATTAGAAGGGATGAATATCACATTAAATGAGTAAAAACGACAACAACGTGTATAAAGTACAAATAAAATAGTAAAATAGAGTTAAAAACTCAGCAAACAGCTGTTTCGGGGCTGTCATATGCAAGCCCCTTCATCAGTGCAAAAAAAAAGAACGAAAAGTCCACACAATGTACTTTATGCTCGTTGTTGTCATTTTTACTCATTCCATAATACAAAGTTTCCGACTGCTTTTTTACAATCACCTTAAATGCTGGCTTAACCTAATGAAGTTCCTTCTGACACCTATATTGTTTTGAAGTTCTGATCTGATCCGAAATTGATGCTACTTCCTTCGCAAAAGAAAGTTTCAAGCGAGAGTATTAAGTAAATATAGCTACAAGTTACCGCCTCAAATGAGGGCTCTAGTATTCTCTTTGTATTCTGCCTTAGCCGCGGCTAGGGTCCATACCTTGCATCGTAGAAGACTACATAATGAATAGTACTTGAAGCACTGTATAAATGTTCAAATTTTGGAATCCTAAGTAAATTAATATTATATTTGTCCTTCACATGATTTGAATTTTTTATTATTTTTAGTATTTTTGAATTGCAAATTTTATATTTACAATCAAGGGTTGCAAACTATAAGACTGATTAAAGCATTTGCTAGTACAATGGGCAGTTAACGTACACAATTATAAAAAAAAAGGTAAATGTTAAAATATATCTTAAATGTTTAATATGCATGCTAGCGCAAGCGCAGTTAGTTAATTAGGTAACAGCTATTACTGATTGACGACCTTGTTTTTGTTAAGTTCCTAAGGTTAGAAGTAACTATGAGTACGATCGAGTAAGTTAAAGAACTTAACTCAAGATTTTGAGGAACGATGTAAGGTTTTTCTAATCACGCGACATAGAAAAAGATTAAATACACTGAAGGTCAGAGTAGATTACCTCACGAATTTTTTCCAAGATTTATTATGTAAATATTTTGTCCTAGAACTATTGTCTAGTTCTTATAAATAAAGAAGTAGATACACTAACGTTCGAATTACTATTTGTGTTTTCCAATAAACTTCTTTTTTTCTTTTGAAGCATATTCATCCATGTTTGACTTGATACTTGCCAAATCCTTTTTCTAAAATAATTTTTCGAAGGTAATGACGTGCTACGAAAAAAAAAAAAAAAATAGATGATGTAAAATTATATGGGCTAGTAAGATAACGTTTGATAATACCAAAACGTCACATGTTATTGTCAGACATCTTTCCGGTATTTAACAATTTATATCAGTTTCCTGTAAAACACGAGAATGAATGCAATACAATTTCCACAATCGATACAAGTCTTATGTATGTAGACTTTTCACAGATGTCAAAACATTTTGTCCACAAGTGTAAAACTTTACTCAGCTTCTGTATTTTGCATTCAGCTCAGTTACAGCTGTTCCAGATTGACTGAGCCCCAAATAATCTAGGGTAAATACAATCTCCGGATTTTGTAGCTTTTCAAGAATTGCAGACAAGTAGGTAAATTGGTTTTTTCTTTCATTTCTGCTTTAGCTTCAGTGACACTTGTTCTTGCCTGGTGCATTTGGAAGGTTCCAAACTGTTCCAATAAATATGTCTCTAAATGTTCCTGAAACATTACATAATTGTTTTGAGCAAGGCCGTATAAAGATTTTTTTTTCCTTCGAGAGTGGCCCGGTTTCGTTTTTCGCACATTGCCCTAGTACAAACACACGTTTTTGTCTCGTTTTTAATGCTCCCCGCTATTTTATTTTAGTTTCTTCTTATTTGTAATTCGGTGGGGGAAGGTTAACAGGAGAGTTGCTCTGTATGTGTCATGTAGAATACCATAATTTCAGGGGGTCCTTGCGTTTCTCCCCTCGGAACTTTTTTGCAAACTTTATATATATATATATATATATATATATATATATATATATATATATATATATATATATATATATATATAAATCTGTATTTTGAGGCCTTATACGGTGGTAATTTAGACTGGTTAAATATGAAGAAAATAGGCAAATAAAACCTTTTAAAAGTTATGCTCAGTGTAGTTGAGTTCAAAAAATTTATCTTGAAAAATATGCTGCAAAAACTCGATAATCGTGATCTTTGTATTTTCACGCAGAATGTATCAAGGAGCGTAATGAGGAACATTTTGGTAATCAGAAACTAGCCTAATCGGAAACTAGGTGTCCGACTGGGCCCGACAGTTGGGGAGTCCCGAAATTGGCGTACAGTAAGTTTTATGTATTGGTCCCTGGATGGCCCTGAATTGAGTCGGGAAAGAGAGCAACAACAAGTGTCAATAAATTTCAAGTATGCTTTGTAGCAAATGAAAACTAGGACTGCATTTTCTGTATTTCTTCAAATGTTCACTCGTTTAATAGTCACACATAATTAAGAATTAAAAACTTTATTAGTTTCATTTCTGTAATAAGAAAGTAAAAAAAAAAAAAATATTTTACGTTGCAAAACATTTCGGGTTTCAGGGGGGGGGGGAGGGGGGTTGAGAATAATTAAGATTTTTTCAGCAATATTCTTCGTTAACTACATGAATGTAATTGGCTTTTAGCACAAAACTATCCAATTTTTTTTTTCAAACTTCCAGGCAGAAATTTTGGCACATTTTCAGACCATACTATACCAGTAACGTTTCAGAATTGTTTTTAGTGTATGAGTCAGGTAATTCTTGTTGGTTATTATTAGCACGGCTCGTTGCATTTTTAAAGTTAAGAAGTCATATTCTTTCTGAAATGCATTAGTGAAGATTTATTGCAGCGTATTTTAAATGATTTTTACTATTCTTCAAAAAACAGATATACCCCTAATTTGGTCTGTAATGTCAAAACAGAATATGCTATGAGTGAAACATGTGTTTACTTCCTTACTCCAGATCTTTTTTTCATATCTTAATAAACTCTTTGGTGGTAGCAACTTCTGATATAACAACATTATTAATGTTTTACTCAAATTTAATTTAAGTTTGATTGGTTGGAACAAATGTTTCATTAAAGTGTTTTTTCTTGCAGTCTTTATAGAACTTACTAAGGACTTGCATTCAAGGTTTTCTAAAGAAATTTGCTTTTTAACTTTAATTGTTAAAATATTGAAGCAAATTTGCTCATGAAATATAATCCTGTCAATAGCCAAGTAGTTCTAAATTTTGTTGCAGGTTTTCTAGCAGCATTTACTCGTACGATAGAAGTTTAACAATTTTCAGAAATTGCACACACATCATATACATATTTTCTGAAGAATTAACAGGGTTTAAAAAATATATATTTGCAGTGATAAATGTATGTTTTTGTATTGACTTTACTTGTGTACGTTTAAGCGTAGTAGGAGGCTTAGAACACACGTTAAAGTTGAATAATTTTGTGTTCAAAAAAAACAAAAAAAAAATTGTTTTGCGCATTTTAACATAAAATTAGTGAACCATCATAGCATATAAAAATAATGGATATGGTATTTTTTCAAAAGACAGTAATGCCAGTAAATAAGTAAACTATCTTTTTTTTTTTTTTTTTTTTGTTAATTTTAATTTCCAGTCACTGCAAGAGTAATTTTTGTAGTTGAACCATCTGCACTTGTTCTTAAACTAAAATGTTTTGAATCATATTGGTTTTTAATTTTCCCCTTATTAATGTCTCTCATTATGGTTTTCTATTAAATTACTGCGTTGAAAAATATAAGTATGTCCTCAATAGAACTTTTTTTTTTGAAACAGAAAGATAATCATCGACTAAAACACTGTTATTTTACAAGCATAAACTGGCAGCCATGTTACTACGTCCAGAAAGATTCTCCAGACATCGTTACTAAACTTCTTATATGCTTTCATTTCTGCTGTAGTTTTTACTTTGGGCTTTAAATTGCAGCTCAAAGTTACTTATGTTTAGAATAATGCATGGCATAATAACAGTACATTACAAACAAAAATAGCAATAATAAAATTACAATAAAATACATTACAATGATAAAACTAATTTCAATCTAGTACGGACATTATGTTTCAATGCCGTGTTCAGGGACTAAAATGTAAAATTCGATAATACATTAAAGAAAGAGTTTATAAGAAAATGTATTTTTAAATGAAAAAAAATATTACTCGCCTATATAAGTTTATATTAAAACTAATTAGTTTCAATGTCATATTTCTGAGACATAATTAAAAACATGAATAATATGCAGTGTTCATTTTGCATAATATTTAACCAACAATATAATCTTTTATATCAATAATTATCTACTACGGTGGTGCCCAACCTGTTTTTAACCGAGGTGCCGGACATCATACGAAGTTGAATCTCGTAGGTCAGAGCATGTATAAACATAATATATATATATATATATATATATATATATATATATATATATATATATATATATATATATATATATATATATATATATATATATATATATATATATATATATATATATATATATATATATATATATATATATATATATATATATATTGCAAAGCAAGCACTATTGTTATCAATACTACATGATTATTGTATTGATACTAAGTTACAATATGTTTTTTAAAGAAAAATTTTAAACTATTTTGCTTCCAATTTGTAAATATGTATAATACCGGACATCATACTTAGTTGAATCTCGCAGGCCATAACATGTATAAACCTAAAATATATTTAAATCTTTTTTTATGGATAACACGGGAATCTGTGAAATGTGAAAGAAAAATGAAAATCACAAAGCAAGTACTATTGTTATTACATGATTATCGTATTGATATTAAGTTGCCATATGTTTTTTAAAGAAAAATTTCCAACTATTTTGCTTCAAATTTGTAAATATGTACAATACGAAATAAAGAATATATGTTGTTTGGAATGGTTTCAGAATATGTACTTTCAATTTTAAACGTGAAGCATAACAACGGGCCACATGAATCGACTTGGTAGATCACATCAGGCCCACGGGTCGTAGGCATTTGCACAACTTATCAATTACATACTTATATAACTTTTAAATTAAAACATATGCAATAAATGGTTTGAGAACCATATTTCAGAGACATAAATGTAAACATTAATATCTTACACAAATAATTTTGCACAATACTTCACAAACAAAGTATTCCTTTAAACTAAAAATAATCCACACAAGTCGAATCTGCCCAGCTCATTCAATCCTCATCTGCATGTGAGATGCGTTATTACTTCTTACGTTTACATTAACGAAGTTTCACTTCGGCGGGAAGGATAAATATACCGGTGGGTGAGTGGAATGCGAGAGGGTTGTTTCAGTTTCAATCCACACAGTCTCTTCTTTGTGGCGCGAAAAGTTATAATGTCGTTAAGCCACTCATTTATATTCTGGATCGTCGTCGGTATTACAGTCGAACTGTTCTAAACAAATTGTTCAGAGTAACATTTGCAAGGGGGCAATTTAGACAAAACTTTTATTCCTGAAACATTCGTAATGGAGTTGCTTCATTTTAGATAGATTTGTTAGATTTAATAATGTTACAAACTTCGGGTAGCGTAAGAGTGGAGTGATAAAAAAAATGTCAGATAAGAATGCAATTTAGGTTTCCAATGTGTCAATCTTAATTTTATTACGGGAATTAAGTTAGGAAGTTAGTGTAAAAAAGTGGTTTTATGTTTCTTGAAATTTAAGTGAGTGTGTTAAGATGCAGTATAAATTTGTTTTTCTTTTCATAAGAATCTGCAAAAAAAAGAAATAAATAAAAAATATGCAGCAATAAATGCGACCAAAATTTTTTAATACCACTCTTGTTTTGACAAATGGGCACGTCTCCAGAAACAACATTTTTTTTTTTTAAATTTTAGTAAAAACCAATAAGATTACATGTTACTAACGGAAAAAGTGCTATACTATATTTGTTTTAATACATAGTTTTAAAATGAGTGCTAGCAAATAATAGAAAATGAGCATTCAGTATATTCAGTTTGTGCCTACAAACATGCTTAAAATATCTGAGGTATCCAAAATTATAATAGTAAAGTCATATAAGGCAAAAATGATCCCCGGAATTTGATATAAGAAGCTGTAAACTGGTACAAACATTTAGTTTGCTTGCTAATCTATTACTTATCTCTAAAGTCTCATAAAATCTCGTGTCCACGTCTTAAAATATCCGAGGTCAAAGTATCCCAATGTCATATAGTTTTATCAGCAATACCAGGAAAATTGGCTTAACAGAAAAATAAGTACGTAACATTTATGCTACCAAATTATGCCATAAATTCTTATATTTTACTTTTCAACAGATTTTCAAAAGCCATTCTTTTTTAAAGTAATTATTATGGTTTTAAAAAGGTTGTTTATCTACCTTATGTTTTGTATAAACTTTTTAGCTTCATAATACAAAACAGAAAATCGAACATGCTTACAACTATAAAAACATTATTTTAGTGGAGGCTGGGGATGCTTGATCCCTGGGGATACATGATCCCATCGCCAAAAATGTACCATGTAATGTTTTTTTCAGCCATTTTGTTTTAGCTCAAGAAATGATTGTCTGAATGTGCCAAGGGAAACTTTCTTTTAGAAAAGCATTCTGAAGTTATTAAAGTTTTGAAGTTATTATCTAAAAAAAGCGACTTAAAAAAAAAAAAATACTGAAGTGTAATGTTAAAGTGTAGACAGTCTTTTATAATTGAGACATATTTTTAGTAAATTGCCACTGATTGTTAATATATATAACCAGTGTGTTCGTAAAAATCGCATATTAGGGATACTTGATCCTTTCGTTTAGAGGGATACATGATCCCAGGGATTAAGTATCCATATGAAAATAGAAACACAATGAAAACGATATAACTGTTGTTTATTTAGTTGACATTAACTTTAAACATTAAAAACCATATTAACATAATAAAAACTATCATAGTATGAGTGATAGATTTATATAATCACTGCAGTAAATATGATAAACAGTAAAAATATCAGTTTGTACTTGTAACCGACGTAACACCTCAAACATCTAAACATAAACTAACTCTACTGATGAATTCTGTTTTGATCAGTCAAATAAGCTTCAACAAGTTGAAATAGTTGTCAAATCCTTGTTTGAATGGAAAAAAATGATTTTGTTATCGTTAGATTTACATCAAAAAAGATAGTTGCCCATTATGTAGACCCATTAGCGAATAGAATGCTAAGTTGGATTTCTTGAGCTTGAAATAAGATTTGGGGCCGTGGTAGCCCGATCGGTAGAGTGTCGGATTCGGGGCCGGAGGGTCCTGGGTTCGAACCTCGATGGTCGAAGACCCCCCGTCGTCATTAAAGGGAACTGGGCGACGTTAAATACGCTCGTGGTTTCAATGTCCTCCAAGTGAAACGATACCTCTGGGGGTGCTAGCACCAGGTAGCTATGAGCTCCTGGACTAGTTCTAAATTCTCATTAACTGTTCGATCCGGTGATGGTGCTGCCATCTATCGGTATATAAAATAATGGAGGCAAGGCACTTAGTATGCAGTCCTCGACATAAATACAGTTGTAGTCAGTTGTGACTCTGAACAGGAATAGGAAATAAGATTTCTAAAGGGAACATGCTTAATCAATCTATTTTTCCTGAAAATTTGACAAAAGACATCTAGATGGGTTGAGCTCAACTTTAAGAACTACAACAAACGAATTGTTTGCATATGACTTTTTAGGTTGTGAAAATATATGATAGACTTTCTATTCTTTTCTATAAGTATACTGATACTTACATTTTTCATTCTTCTTTTTTAAAATTAATTCAATTGATAAAACCCTTAATTTTACTATTGCAAAACAAAAAGCAAATAAGTTGATTTTTGTGCTTGTCGTTCTTTCTATTTTTTATTTGTTGTAATTTGATTTTCATTACGCTACTTTAAAAAATATATTAGTTTTATTTATGAAATATATTGTTCAGAACTGCGTTAGAGAATAAGTTACTGATCAAAAGCATCATAAGTTTATTTAGGTTGTGTACATTTTTTTAAAAATGTCCTAGTGGAATTTAAAAGAATGTCAGTTTGTGTTCACTGTGTTATAATCTAATAAAAAAATTAGAACTAGTGTTATTTTTTAGAAACATTATGTAGAAAACTAAAATTCATAAATAAAGCTAATCTAACGAAAAGTTTATGTATTTTCTCAGTGTGATCAAGTATCCCAAATGAAGGGCTCCTGTATCCCTTGATGTGGGGATATATGATGCCTTTATAAAGTGGTTGAAAAAAAAATTACCAATTTTATATGTTTAATTTCAAGTAAAACAAATACTGTCAGATAGAGGAAAAAATTATCTTTCTCCCCTTCTTTTTTTTGAAAAAAAAAAAAAAAAAACTGCTCATTTGCAGCCGAGAAAAAAATTGAAAATTAAATAGGGGATCAAGTATCTCCAGGCTCCCCTACTGATGATAAATAATCATGAAGTCAACGAAAGAGAAACTTTTTTCAAGAAAACTCAACTCCTGTATTATTGAACAAACATTTTAAACATGTATTTGCAAACGAAAAAAACATAAAAGATACAGTTTCAATGTCAAACTCATGTCCCAAAACGCGTAATATGAAGTTAGCTCGAATGAAAAATCACACCAATGAAGATTTACCTCAGTAGCAGAAAACATAAGAAATAATTTCTCTCTGAGAGAAACTTTTGAAACAATTTCGAGTTTATTTAACTCCACCACATTACCTTCGATGTTATTAGGTCAAATATGGCAAGTTAAGAACTCCATTCAAGAGAAAAGCAATTTCATGTCTCAACCTCATTTAACACGAAAGAACCTTATGACTTAGATAAAGCTCGGATGTTACAGCGCTGTCAAAAGAGACATTAATGCTAAAGGAATGAGCTTCGTGTAAGATGTAACTTTCAAGAAAACATTGTGATAGATTCTGCTATTCTTTCTGAAGAAGAAAAAGGGAATCATATTTAATGTATCTTTTGATCTTATCTGTTATTTTAGACTTTTAGTTATATTGATTGCATTTTGGACGAAACAATAACTAGTTACATATTTCCTAACGTCAATTAAAATAAAAACTACTCATCAAAAATGGAGTGAAACTTTTTACTTCCTTTTACACAGTAAAAAAGTATTGTATTCGCAAAAAAATGTTCACTTAAATATGGATTTAAATTTCCATTTTGTTCATCTTCAAATGAATGTTAAGTGGTTTTCTCGGCCCGACCGTACGTGCATATGTACCTAAGAGCGTATTGGTGCTCGAAATATCCATTTCTACCACGAGATTTCTCGTAACGTCCGCATGTAGGTATATTGTGCGTATGTATCTCGTACAACGGTAATAACGGTATGCCGTAAAGAGTTGAACTTTGGTTTGCGAACTCTTAGTGGGATTTAGTTGTGCACCTCCCCTTTTGGTTGCGTTTGGATGTTCCAAAAATGATCTTTTACACCTCTTTGAGGAAAACCAATGTTAATTTCAATGCAACTTTAAGTGATGTTATAATTTGGTGAACATTTGGTGTTATATCACAAAGTTGGCGACAAATTTGGTGAAAAATTTTTTTTTCGAATTTGGTTTCTATTTGACGCTATTGGCGATAGTTTATTCATTGAATCACGTTAAAATCCTTATATATTATTTTTGTAGCCTGTTTTTGGTTTCTACGCCAGATTTTCCTCAATTCGTGATCGATTTCTTTGATTTACGCTTTATTTTAAAGCTTATGGTGCTGGCTACTGACGAAAAATAGACCCACGGTCTAAAAATTGTTTTTTTCAGCCGAAAAACCTGTTTTAAAGAACCAGAATGAGGTTTTCGGTTAAACTTAAAACTTTAATTTGCGCTATGACCGACAGAGCTGAAAAGATTGATCGGCAGAGCGCTCTCTTCGTAACCAGGAGAATGCGTGTTCGGGCCCACGTCCGGACAATCTGCAACAAAAAATTAGAGAAATATCGCGCATTACATGAACACTTAATTAAGTGAATAAAAACTATGAAGGAATAGAATAAAAGTGAAAGAAATGCTCCTTGCTGATATGAGAACTTAAAGTAACTTTGTGCTAAATTACTTCGGAATTGTATGTTTTTTTTTTTTTTTTTTTTTTTTAAAGCTTTGGCTCTGGTAAGAATATTAAAGCATAATGTAAGCGAAAATATAAGTAACAGGTTTAAGATTTCAGACTACAATAGAATTGTTTTTTGTTCAGAAAAGAATAATAAATCGTATATTGAAATATATATTCTTCTAATGAGGTTTTGACTCTTTGTACAAATAAAAAAATTACTACCTCAATTTGAAGGGTAAAATATATATTTTTTCTTCTTTTTGCAAAAAAACAAATAGCTTATCACATTTTTACTGCATTCGAAAAGCTACGCTTAAAAAAGAGCATAGTTCAATTTATTTTGTATTTTAACCGTGCTGTTAAATGATGAACACGTGCTGCATAACGGTTCAAGCAGCTTGCGGTAACAAATTGTAAAAATTTTCAAGAATAAAAAAATGTTTCTTCAATATCTTATCTTATATTCTATTCCCTTCTCATTTTAAAACTTATCAGGTTGGCTAATGAAGAAAAATAGACTTACGGTCGAAAAATCAAGTTTTCGAAAACGCCCCTTGCTGTTTCAAAACCTTGATGCTGCCTGTAGTTCTTATGCATTTTTTAAAAGCAAAGTTCTAATGCAGTTTTCCATTTTTTACGTCGCTTTAGGCAAAAAAAAAAAAAAAGCCTGTGTGTGTGTTCATATTTTTTTAATAAAGCTTAAAAGCACTGGACTTAGTGTTCGACCTTTTGTACAAATGAAAAAATACTACGCCAAATTAAAACTACGAGTTTCACCCAGTAAACCTTTAATTTTTTATTCGCGCGAATACGATATAAATCATTAAAATTATTATCAACTTCATTAGAAAGAAATCATTTTCTACTCCCCTGCTTTCTACTGAAAAAAAAAATACATTTTGTCTACGTTCGAAAAATTGCACTTAAAAAACGGACTCAGTTCAACTGGTTTTGGTTTTGAATTTTAAGTGTTCGATTAAAAGAGAAACATGTGCGGGCATTTAAGCCGTAACTGTTAAAGCAACCTTCTATGTGAAATAGTTTAATATTCAAAAATGAAAACACTTATTTTCAATCTAATTTATTACTTCTCTAAAATGTTCGTTTCAATCGCTACATGAGATCTTCGTCATTCTTTAATCAAATTCCATGCTTTTCGAATAATTTTAAATCGTATCATGATGGTTAATGACAAAACATAGAAGCATGATCTTATTATTATTATTATTATTTTTTTTATTTTTTTTTTGGCAAAAACCTTTTTTGCTGTTTTTTACTACGCATTCCTTCAATGAATTGCTTTCGAAAAGGAATGCGCAATTGCTAGGTTTGTTGGGGTGTCGGGCTGGTAATCAGAATGGCGCCAATTCGAATCCGTGCCAATAAATATCTCTTTAATGTTTCTTTTTTTCCCGTCCGATGCTCACATGGGCAGGACTGTATTTGCCACAACCTGTTTTTTTTATGCACAATTATTGCTTTTTCACGAGTCACTACTCAGCCACACTTTTAATGATATTTATGTTTGAATTGAAAATATGTACGACCAAAAGGTGAGCGATGATCAAATTATCACAACGTTGTATTTAACGAGATTTTGTTACTGATGTCTTTAAATTACATGCCTTCTCTTCTGCGCTTACTTTTTTTTCGGTTCTTCTTCATAATGTTCTTCCTTTGAAATTCTTAAAGAGCGAAATACCTTATGAAACGATTCGAAGCACAGTGCGGAGTTCCGCACGGGTCGACTAGTTGTTAATATTCGGAAACGTAATATCTAAAACGCTTTTCTGCATTGGTTCGAGACATCTAGTTATGCTTTTAGATTTCTTAATGTGAGTAACACTCCCGAATGAAGTAAGGTTATAGTGTTTTTCGGGAAGTGGTGATTAAAAATCATTAAATCAGCGTAAAAGCAAGCCATGTGGTGCGCACAACTTTTTTTGAGCAATCAGAATTGCTTATTGTTCTCATTTGACCGTCCTTGGCGTTTGGTTCCTTTTTCAGCTTGGACCAGGCGCCTCTGCAGCATCACCGCCCACCGGCCTCTGATCCTGAGCACCGTCCTCCGGAATCCACTGCTCCTGGTCGGTGGTGTCCATGTCCTACACACACGCACGCTCATACACATGCACACTCACAGACAAACTCACACACACGCCTACGTACATGCGCACAGGTCTACGCACACACACAAGCATACACATGTACGCACGCACGCGCGCCTTTACATACCACTATACACATGTAACCGCTCAGGAGGAGGGGCAGGTTTTGGGGGACAGGAGCCGTTTCTAGTAACAATAACTCCAATGAGTAGGGTCGTGTCGCAACTCGTAATTGCGAAAAATATAATTTGAATTCAAAAGTTCAGAATTCAAATTAATTTTCTTTTTGAGCACTCACTATTGCTTATTGTTCTCATTTGACTGTTTTGATTTTCTATCATTTTATTTTTTTCTTCTATCAACGGTGTAAGCTAAGGTTTTCCCACATTTTTAATCAAGGGCCACATTATAAATTTTGAGAGGCTAATATAGAACTATATGTCAGTTCAGATAGCCTTAGTTATTTAATTTAATTGAGCAGTCAGTGACGGTTTCTAATATTTATCTATTCTTAATTACCTTCAAAAAAAATTTTTAACGGAAATATGTTGCCTTTTTCTTTTTAGTTTGTAAGCTTTCCTCGGCCCGGATTTTTTTTCGTGAACCGGATGTTGTCCACAGGCCAAAGACTGGGAACTCCTGGTATTAGCAATGATTGTCAAAATAACAAAATCTATATTTTATTTCTGAGTTTCTGGTTCTCAGAGGTAAACGGAGATTTTTCTTTCTTCGGATAAAAATGAAAGCGAAAACTCTTGAAATAATCTCTTATTTTAAAATACTTTTTAACCCAGTTTTTTTCACTGATTAACATATTTGAATTTCAAGGTTTTATGCTACTGCGAATTGTGCAATACATAAAATAGCTTTACCTCCATTTTTTTAAAGAAATTGTGTTTTGCTCGTCTGGATTATATTGACTTATTAGTTTTTTTCTTTGAGGACAGACGAATCTCAAATATTCATAGGTAAGTAGGAACATGTATCGTAGAGTAGTCAGATCACCCCAAACAATTTTATACCGTTCTGAAACAACTTTACGCATCAAAACTCCAATAAACATTAATTTGAGTTCGTTAAGTATATGACTGATGGCATCGGGTAAGGAAATTAGTATAGATGCAAAAATTTATTTTAAATTTCAAAATTTAGGAATTAGGCTTCAAATTCGAAATTTAAGAAACTTTGTTTATCAGAACATTCATCAAATTAACAATTCAGAAAAGTCCCACTTGTCTCAAGAACACTTTCTCAAAAAAAAAAAAAAAAAAATTGGTTTTTCGTATGTTTAGTAAGTTGGGGTAATATGATCATGGGTACCATTTTCTTATAAGGATGTATGTTATAAGCTACTTAACAACGTTAACCCTCGTTTATCGCGATTAATTCGTTCCAGACTTTACCGCGATAACTGAACTTCCGCGAAGTAGGATTCTGTATTTATTAACCGGATATTTTCCTAATTACAGCGCATGAAACTTACTTTACGATAACTTAAATAGGTTTCTAACACAGTTAGAGCTCCCTAGACATGAAACAGCATCCTTTGCCACCATTACATTTGTATTACTTAATATATTGCACAAAATTAGACGAAATATATATCACATTGTTAATCATTGAGAAATAAACTATACACACACATGAAGTTCCTTCAATCTATCTACTAATCTATGAAAATAGCTCAACTTGTTTCATGATGAATTAATTGCCAGTAAGTGACCGTGATGAGCCCTCGTCCTTTCTCTCTACATTTATCCTCATTAAAGGTATTAAGTATGACCGTATACAACTTACAAAACTAGTACATTGTTGAACACCATTTATAGATGCATTTACATCCCCCAGTAATGATACGATGATTTATACTTTCCAGTTAGTGTTTAACGGTTAAAACGATATAGCGATTCCCTTCACTTTCTTCGGTGATTTTATACCTTCACTCCCTCAACTAGTACAACTACACGCATCAGAAGAGCTCAGCTTACTTAAAAAGACATGCATTGTTATTCTTTTGTAGGAAAAAGTTAACACGAGCGCACGTAAAAGGCTAGTTACTAAATTTGAAAAAAGAAAACAAAAACTGAAAAAAAACCACGAAGTAGTGAAGCCGCGAAAGTTGAAGCGCGAAGTAGCGAGGGATGACTACTTCCTTCTTCTGAAGTCTCTTAATTTTAACCTATAGTGCAGATATTAGTTCATTAGTTTTACTAAAATGTATTGATTTTAAAGTAAACAGGATTTATTATAGTCCAGTTTAAATAAAATATATAGATTGAAATGAATTCAGAGTTGTATTCCTATAATGTTTGTAAGATTGAATATGCAACCACAGCTTTCACTTCATTCTAGTAAAATTACTTCTGTTCCAAATAGTTTGTACTGTATATTAATAAAAAATAAAAGCTTACATCTATGTAAGTAACCCATGCGCATTAAAAAATTAGATGAATCTTGATTTTTTATTTTTTTTCTTCTTTTGAAATAAATAACGTATTTAACTGAGCTCTGTTCTGAAATAATGTGTTTGTAGTACATAATTCAAGTACTTTAGACATTGTGCAGAGGCTATCGTTAATACATTTTTTTAAAAATGTTGGAAATTGTAATCATTCAAACATTGTAACTTATACCACTTTCCCTGACAAAATTAATGAGAACGAAGAAAGATAACTTTACTTCAAAATACTTTAAGACAAATTTTGACCATGGTTAACCGTCCCCAATGTTTAATATAAATAAATCTCACTCCAAGTCGTAAATACGCATCAAAAATAAAATCTCATAAGTCTACTTAAATAGATTTCCGTTTTAATAAAACTATGTGTAATGAGTTCTTTATAAATGCAATATAGTTTAACAAGGCGCAACAACAAAGAAACTATTTTATATTTAGCATGCACTTCAATTGAAGAACCTAGATTTTATGATCAGGACCCCTGATACTATACATTACTTTGCGTTTGAATATTAAAAATCAAATGGTAAAAACTCAAAAACTCGGTCATCTACTAAAGTTTATATAAGATTCGGAATAAACACTTATTAAGTGCACGTCATAAATGATAGAAGAGCATTTTATTTCGTGAGACAAGAAACGGAAATCGACAATCCACTCAACGCATTGGAAAACACTTATTTCCATGTAATGCCACTTGAAGCTGCGTCTCTGCAAAAGCATTTATGACAAGGATTTTGATAACGTGTCATGGTTAGCATATGTATATAATACGTGTGTAATGTACATAAACGAGCATATTTGAGTGTAACTATGTAATAAGAAGGGAAACTCCTGACAAATTGGATTCAGATTTGTACAAAATGTCCTTACATTGATAGCAAGTGAAAATCTTCTCATAGTTTATTTTCTTAAATCCCCTAGTAATTATATTTTTTGGAAATAAAAAATTAAAAAAAAAGGAATTGGAAATATATAATTAAACTTTTATCATTTGAAGTATCAGATAAATGAATGCATGAAGTTGAACTTGTTCTAAAACTCTAGAGCAAATGTTAGAACGTATGCTATAGCTGTTAATTCCCTTTTAAAGAACACGTTTGGTATTTTACGTTATCATTACCAATGAAGGAAAAGGGGGCGGGGTAACTTAATCTTATTTTCTAGTCCTTATGGCACAGAACATGATATAAGAGATCAATGTGCAAGAAGATTGAAGGAAACCACTGACAGAGCACATTTTCAGATGGAAGAGAAAAGAAAAAATACTTTAGGCGGACTCGAGCAAAGCATATTAGCCTTCAAAAAGCTTCAAAATTGTTTCTTTCTTCTCCTGCCAATCTTCTTATTATTTGTGTTATGTTTTAGTTCATTGGATGCTGTCGACGTATTCAACTACTATGAGCGCCAGTGGCGCAATAGCAAGATGAGCGACAATTGGCCAAAACTATTTCGAACCAATAGCATTTTTTAAAGAAAAATACTTAAATGATTTGCTTGATAACGTTCCGCCCCGGAGGATTCCATTTATGTTTTTTTTTTTTTTTAAAGGGCGGCTTGTTGCCTCCCAAAGTAAAAATAAACATTTTAAAATAGTTTTCAAGTAAAATAAATGTGTGCAATATACACTGGCCTCAGAAAAATAAGGTACAACCGGTTTTTTGCTTCTAATTTGCTAATGAATGAATGTAGAAACAAAAAACTTGGAGGATATGTGCATTAAATAGTTTTTTTTTATTGAATGCGTCATAGAAATTGTACTAGAGAATTGTAAAATTAATTTTAAAAAAAGCAATCTTTGTGGAAAATTCCGTTCTTGAAGAAAACAGAACATCACAGTATTATGTAGTAAATGTCATAGAAACAATACAAAAATGGGTTCTAATAAGTAATGTGTCCCCCTATAACTTGAATGCATTAGCGACATCGACTTCCATGCTGTTTATTAAGTTGTCGGACACCGGAAGGAAGCGAAGACCAAACACAGAGTAAGTTTCGTTCCAGTTCATATAACGACATTGGAAGATAATTTAAAGCAGCAACCTGTCTGCCAAGATAGCCCCAAAGATGTTTGATTGGATTCAGGTCTGGAAATCGAGCTGACCGTTCCATTCATTCCAAACCGTGGTCCTCAAGACACTCCTCAACAATTCGAGCTCGGTGAGGTCGTGCATTACCATCCATCAGAATGAAGTCATTACCAATTTCACCAGAAATTGTTTGCACATATGGATTAAGGACACATGCAGGTCAGTGTGACCACCGAGCGAGATCCCTGCCCATACGCAAACCATTATTCCACCATCTCTATATCTGTGCCTTTTAACAGTGTTTGATTGATAGTATCTAGTGCGCTGTTCTCTAAAATCAGTAGACGCTCTGAATCACTCTCCAATGTAAATCTGGACTCGTCTGTGAACAGCACAGAAGCCCATTGCTGCTGGGTCCAGGAAATATGTTTGCTTGCTTAGAATAAGCGGATCCTTCGCTGTGGTTTGTTGAGCGGAACACACACAACTGGTCGTCTTGCATAGAGACATGCATTGTGACGACAATTTCGCACCGTAATAGCAGGGATTCTTCTTCTTGATGCTACAAAGTGGTCTACAACGAGTTGCAGACCAGTAGTGGTTCTTCCCCTTCACGACGAAGAAACTGGGAAACGATATTCTACAGGTGTTGTAGCTCGTGGTCGGCCTGGAACATGTCTTCTGGACACAGAACCTTCTGATTGGTATTGATCTCAAAGTCGCTGAACAATACTACGAGACACATTGAGACGTCTCTCAGCATCAGCCTGAGACAATCTCATTTCCATCCATCCAACTGCCAGCCACTTTAACGAATCGGGCAATCGACGCTACGCCTCTGAGACATTTTCTAAACTCTGTTGATTATTGTCTCCGAAACTGCCAACAACAAATGAAAATCAACACAACTTACACACAAAAGTACGAAAGCTTGATATTTGCATATTTTTTTCTCACTGATTAAAGATGTGTTCTTTTCTATGAAATAAAAGTGGCAGTAATCGTTTTTTTATAAATGGTTTTAAAGTTCGTTATTATCATTCATGCAAACTATGCATTTTATTGTTAATACCATTTTTTAATGGTGAACTTCGAAAAACGTATTGTACCTTGACTTTTTGAGGCCAGTGTATTAACTATTATTGTTTAAAAGGGAAAAAAGCTCCTCTCGATTAACGCTACCAGAAGCTGCGGACTTACAGCTACAAATTCGAAGATTTTCTGTGCAGCGTCTCTAACTCATTGCACCAACATCATTAAAAATCGTCTTACATTTCGGCTTCTCCTTTTAAAAAGTACGAGGTAGAACGCTCTAAAAATTACATTGCTCTAATATCGTCGAAAGTCGGCCAACGTAAGTGTTTTGGGTGCTTAAGTTTCGAAAAATTACCGGACCTCTAACATTAGAATTTTAATTTAGAAAAATTTCTTGGTAACTGCCACAAATCTCTTCTCTTTCTATCACCCAAACATCCCCCAAAATCCTCTAAAATTGGGCTTTTAGAAGTAAAATGTTTAAACGCTGTCCCTTAACATAGTTAAATTCAATTTACAATTACAATTTTGAGTTTCAGTTCTAAAAAAATTGCTGACGGAGGACCTCTCACATATCCTTCATTAAAACTCATTATTGTCAAAGGAATTCTAAAAACTGCGTTTTTAAAACAATAATCCTGAAAAATCCTCGTGATAGCCATCTCTGGAATAATAAGCCCCAAACTTAAGTCTTAGGTTTTCTCTTGCTTCGATTGTTTATTTTAATATAAATATTTGTAATGTTTTTATTTTTGTTTTTAATTTATACGTTTTCTTTTAAATGTATTTTGCTGTGAAAACTTTTTAAGGCGCGTTGAGCACTTTTGAGGTGGGAAAAAAACCATCCATTTCAAGACACTAGAAAGCCTTCACCTTACCAACACCAGAATACAGCGCATGCGCGGTTTCTCTGTATCTTTACGTGTGATTTTTTCGGTAAGAAAATGAGGCTCAGTGGCACAATCGGCAGCGCAGCAGTCTTAAGAATCGAACAAGCTGCTCACTTTGAGTTCGGTCTTCACCCTCGAATGTTTCTGAAATGAAAAGTTCGATAGGGGCTGGGTATTTTTTGAGATGAGAAAAAAATGTTTTTCTGATATTGGTGAGACATTGTGTTTGCCGTTGCCACTCTTAAAATGGACAGCTAATTCTTATGGTTGCGGTTTATATTTCAGTGGATAAGTCTTCAAGCGCAATACGAGAATTTCTATATGAAAATTTATTTATTTATTTTAAAGACGATCTTGCATTGCTTAAAGATAAAATTCGGAAGAGCTCTGCTGATTTGCCAATGATTTTGAGAGGGGATTTCAACGTCAACTTTCCAGATGATAACAATTTACATTTAATTGAATTTTTAAATGGAAAATATAATTTAACAATGTTCGATTGCAATCTTAGCGCAAGGATAGATAAAAGTGCAGTTGATGCATTCTTTAAACGATATTTAAACAGATTCATTTTATTTCCTATTTTGGTTACCTTAAACCTATAGGATCAGTTTTGGAATCCTATAATGATGATGATGATCCTGGCATAAAAAAATCATTATATTGAATATGAATGATATATATAGGTTTGAAAAGATTTTTAAAAAAATTATTTTTTTTATTTAAATCATATTGGTTTTTTTTGAAATGAACGCCAAATTATCTGGCATGCCTCAAAATTCGAGTTTCCCGGCATACTGGTCAATCTCACTGCATATCAACTTTTCAGCCAAATCAGCTATACAGGGTAAATGCAGTAAATTAATTGCGTGGAAAGTTCAGTTCGTGTATTTACAGTAAGTTACCGCCCTATAGCCAGGGCTAAGGCAGAAATACGTGAAATACGGGCTGATGAGTGCTAATAAGCACGAAACTGCAGTCCTCGGCTGGAAATGACTGAGCTGGTGGTGTATTTCACGTATTTCTGCATTAGCCCTGGCTATAGGGCGGTAACTTACTGAATATACCTGCCTTGCCTTCAAAATTCGAGTTGAACCGAAACATTGCTTCGGTCACTCGTCTGGTCAGTGCTAATTCTGTATCAGCTACCAGTTTTGTTTGGCACTCTTGGCTTCCTTAAGAGGTTTTCCATCTCCAGCTCAGTCACTTTCCTATGCCGGGCTGATGAGTGCTAATAAGCACGAAACTGCAGTCCTCGGCTGGAAATGACTGAGCTGGTGGTGTATTTCACGTATTTCAGCCTTAGCCCTGGCTATAGGGCGGTAACTTACTGAATATATCTGCCTTGCCTTCAAAATTCGAGTTGAACCGAACCATTGCTTCGGTCACTCGTCTGGTCAGTGCTAATTCTGTATTAGCTACCAGTTTTGTTTATCACTCTTGGCTTCCTTAAAAGGTTTTCCATCTCCAGCTTAGTCACTTTCCTATGCCGGGCTGATGAGTGCTAATAAGCATGAAACTGCAGTCCTCGGCTGGAAATGACTGAGCTGGTGGTGTATTTCACAGTTTGTGTATTGTTTGTTATTTTTATGCATGGAAAACTGAATAACACAAACTAAGAATTTATTTTCTAATATTTCCTATATTCGCATCAATATTTACTTTATGAACGGACAGAAATAGACTAATCAAAATGTATATAATTGATACTCGCATTGCTGATAAACGTTAAAACTAGACTTTAGTTGATGTTTAGAATCTACAGATTATAAAACTTTATTTTTTGAAACTGCAATTAGTGTTAAATGAAAATTAAACACACGCAATACACACGCACGCGTGCGTGCGCGTACAAACATACCAAATTTCTTTTGTATTATTAAGTTTTAACTTTTGTCGGCAGACCCATGACAGCCTATTTTTTGTACAAAACTGTGCATGGAGCAGCGCGTCATCCCTAAATACTGCGAGGGGTGTTAGGCCAATAGATATGCCACTGCTCATATATGACAAATATGTTCATCTATGCTCTCAATAGACTTTAATAACTTCATTATCAACTAATTAATTATCATATATATAAAGTGTGTTTAACTTTAAAAAAAGAGTCCTTGCTACTTCTCAGCTACGTCTTCATTTATGTGCCATTTAAAAGACGTTCTTGACCTTCACGTTTAAATGTCAAAGCACTGTTTATTTTTCTTAAAGTATGTCATATTTAGCTGAAGAAATATATATATTTTTTTAAATAAATATACACGTAAGAAGAATGTTAATAACGTGAAAAATGAAATTCACTTCATCGCTAAACCTGGCAATCGTGACATACCATATTTTTATGAAAAAATAAAGAAACAAGATCAAAGGTACATCAACCTACATTCCATTCATGGGGAACTTTTATCATAAATTTTCATCATACATTTTAAAAGGATCGATTTTGGAACACGCTGTCATGTCAAAATGAAAAAGCGGTTCCAAACAAAAACATTCTATATTTTTTTACGTAGGAGGGAATCGAGATTGAGACTTTATGTGATGCAATATGTTTCACAGGGAATTTTGAAGGCTGAGTCTTTATTATTATTTTCATTCTTTTTTCATTTCAGCTTTTGTTTGTTATTTTGTTTGAAACTTGGAGTAAAAAAATCGTTCCATCATTAACAATAAACAGATCTAAATTTTAATCGGTAGTAAATGTTTATGGGCTTTCGGTCGCAAATTCGGTCGTTAAAAATTCTGAACATTTCGATGTCAATTGTAAGTTTTCAATGGCTGCTATTATTTAGACTTAGTGAAGCATCGTTTATACGTTTCTCTTTTATACGTTTTTATCAATAATACGTTTTTAAAATTGGTCCCTGCAAAGTCTAATACACATTAACCTATACGTATTATACGTTTTTTTTTCGTTTGTACGCTTTTTTATACAGTCCCTTCAAAAACGTATAAACGGTGCTTCACCGGTTATAGAATAAGAAACATAATAACTTCTAAAAACATTATATTCGATGAAGCAGCTAAAGAATTACTTTGCTTCCATTTGAAAAACCTTTTACAAATTTATGTTCCTCGTTATTAAACTAGGTCTGAATTGTTTTACGTTTTCATATTAAGAAAAATATATTATTTTATTTATTCTCTTTGTGAGTTTCCGGTCAATATAAGTAAAGGGAAATGTATTTTCAATGTCTCATATTTAGATCACCTATTTTTGAAAACATTTAAAATCAAAACTTGTTTAGATAGACAATTTGCATAAAAATGTTATCACATGCTAAATTTATGTAAATTATGCCCAAAATTTTTGCGCTATTTATCGAAATTTAAACAAAGTAGGACGAACAACAAACTTGGTGGGTTTTCAATTATCCTAAAGCAAAACATTTATAGGGTTGAGGAAAGGGGGGCACAAGTGAACATAATGTGTTATACTAGGATAACGTACGTTTGAAAGTGCTCCAATGGTTAAAACTTTAGAATCATTGGTGCACTTTCAAATTTCGTTCCAACTTTCCTCTCCATCTCGAATCTTCATAAAAATCAGCAATTATGAAACAAGGCAGAGTCAAATGACAACTCTTCGTGGTCAGAATTTAAAAACATATGTCTTGATATTTACTTTTCGAGTTATTTTTGCTGAGCAATTTAGGTGTTTTCCTTTAACTTGAAAATATTGTTCTCTAGGGTAAAAAAAAAACAATAAGTGATTCATTCTTCCTTCTTTCCCGAAGAGTCACTTTTGATGTTACACCTCGTGTGTAATTAAATTAAATTCAGGGCAAAATTAATTGCTTGCTTGATTTTTTTTAAGACATCAGATAACATTTGGACGATTTAGCTGTCTGACTGCCACCTATGGAGCACAAATTAATTATTGTTACTGTAGGTCCTCGTAAACTTCTAATTTGTTGTACATGTTGCGTTTGTCTTCATTGGGATTGTTTCATTTGGTCTGAGATATAAAGAAATGCGCTGTAGTAAAAGGAAACATAATTTCATTTGCAACATAAGTCATTCTATCCAAATTGTATGTGATCCAGTTGCTCCCAGCGAGTGTAATCTTGAACACAGTGCAAAAAATTTTTTGACTCAAATCATCGAAAATAAAGTAAAGTTTCTCAAGTTTAAACGCTGAAATTTCTTTCCCAACTTACCCCACATTAAAAAAATATATTAAATGATAATACATTCCTGAAGAAAACTGTCCCCCCCCCCCTTCTTTAAAGCGAAATATATAATAACCTTACGCTGTTGGAATGAAAAAAAAGTACTGGTAAAAAATCAAGAAACTACTTCAGAAGAGCTAAATATATTGTAAAATGTAGTTTAATGACTTTATGGAGGAAGTTCTTGGACAATAATTACGAGGGTTTTACTGACGCAAACATGGTTCGCCCAAACTACACAATTTGGAAATTTTCTTTTCCTATTAATGCAAACATGTTAAGCTTTATTAAGGATTATTTTATACATGGCTGATTCATAATTTTCCGTTTTTTTTTTTTTTTTTTTTTTTTTTTTTTTTTTTTTTTTAACTTGAATTAAAATATTGTTTATTTTTATTCAGGAAAAAAGGGATGACATGTTTTTTTCGAGGAGTAAAAATAAAGAAAAAAATATGAAATATTTAAGAGCGTTTTATGATTAAAAACGACTCTATCCATATAAAATTTGTTTTAAATATGAGAGGTAAAACGATTCAATTTAGTGTAATTGGACGATAGAGATAATTCAAAATACAAATTAATCATATTTTGTTATTAATAATGCTTCTGTTTTTAGTATCTATATATTGTTAGGGTTAACTAGATTTTAAGTAAAGAAGGAAATCTCGTTTCCAATCGCTTGTGACAAAAAATTTCATACATTTTTAAAACTATTATTGCGAACAGATTTCGATGTTTTTTTATATTCTACTAGCTGCGGTGCCCGGCTTTGCTCGGTCTACCTCGAAAATGAAGGTTATGTCAGGCGAAACGTGTTCAAAAATCATGATTGAACAAAAAAAAAACTAACATTTCCTGAGAAATTGCCAAAAAACAACCGAAAAGGAAAAACTTTAAATCCCCGATAACAGGAAAAGCCCTCAAAACAAAAGCCAGAATTTAATTTGTTCATATTCGCAAAAAACATGTCAACATATCAGATGCTGAAAAATCAGGGAGTTTCCATGAGTGGGATAAAAGTGGGAGAGACGCCATATTTTTTTGTAGAAATTAGATAAAAAAATAAAAATGCAATATAAATCAACGTTTTATGTTTTATTTTAAAGTTACACTAGTTTAAATTAAAAATAAAATATAATTAAGTATGAAATTTATCATGAACGAGCTTCAGACTGTTGTAAGTTGACAACAGGCCATCTCTCCCGTAACGTGTGAGAGAGACGCCATATAGTGTGGGGGAGATGCCATCTAGGTTATTATTTCTTGTTTTTGATATTTTTGCTGATTATTTCCCTACCACAATTATTGCTGTACATTGTTCAAGATACATGATGTCATTTTTAGCAGAAACAACATTTAATTCATTCAGTTTTTTTTTTTTTTTTTTTTTTTTTTTAATAATAATTTTCCCACCATTCCGCACACACAAGTAACTCGTTTTCCCTTTACTGTCGAGCTAGGTTGTTTTGGGATAGGATAAGATTTCTCAGGAATTTTTGTAGAGGTTCCTTTACTAGTTGAAATAAGTAACAAGCCAAATGAAACATTACCACCATTATGGTATCTTTGTTAAACATTTAACACTTGTTGAAACCAAAGCCCCTCAAATTTTTCGTCGATGATCACGCTAAAATAATCATTATGTCATACACACGCCACACTCGAGCGCAGTCGAACAAGAACTAACACTTAACCCATTAAACGCCGCTATATAAACTACATAAAAAAATCTAGAAAAAATTACTATTTTCATAAAAGATACATATTAATAGTACGGTGCAGTTGAAATTTTCAAAAAAACTGCAACCGTTTAGAAATTATAGGTTGTTCCCGTAGTGGGAGCTTTGGCGCTTTGAAGGGGGAAAATATCCGCTGCCTCAACTGCGTTTCTACCGCGTTCGGTTTCGTTTCTACTTCTTTTTCCGATCGCGTTTTAAAAGAGCTGCGTCTCAAATATTATATTCTTGTTCTTTTATGAAGAAATATAGAAATTTATCACAAAAATGACGTACCTAGGTGTATCTGTGCATAATCTATTCCAAAATGGGAGCTATATTTCATTTGCATTTCAAGCAAAAAGAGAAGCACTAAAAGTAAACAAACTATAAATAAAAAGAAAAAAAACTTATTCAATTGAGTGATTATCAACATTTTTTTTTTGAAAAAATCCGGTACAGTACTGATGCAGCATTACATTGCATTTTTTACCGCTTGGTTAGAGTGTTCTTTTTACACTATTTTATCGATCTTGTTTTTCCGTGCTTATAATAAAATTTTTTACTTCAAAAAACTTACAGTAGAGTTTACTGGTCCACAAGGCCCTGACTGGGGATTTACGTAATCTTCCTTTGAACTTTTCATTAAATCTGCAGTTAAATCCCTTAAAAATGTTAGTTGCGTCATTTCCCGCTGGAACTCTTTGTGCATTCTCCAGTCTGTTACTACAGCCATATTTCGTGTGTTCGTAAAAAAAGGCCACCACCATTTTTTTCTTTTGATACGAGGCCTGTACGTACTTAGATACTGATCTAAGAGATCATACCACCCATATTTTTATTATATGAGAAAATTAAATGCGGTTGAGGCAAATCCATTCTCTTTTTTCTTCAGAACACTCTCTTTCGACAATTACTAAGGGAGCTTCTGTCTCCAAAATTCGAAGCTAAACATACTTGCTATCCTTCCATTTTACACACTGATGTTCTCACAGTTTGAATGAATTCGAAACACCCTCTTTCATTCGTTACTAATAACGTACTTTTACTGAATGGGCAGTCTTTTAGTATATTTTCTCTTATCAGTCAAACTATCTTGAGAATAGTGGAAACATTAACAAAACATAGTTCCAAGAATCCTTTTTCGAAAGACCCAGAAAGGAGTACACATGCTTCGTGACGTAGGTTGCCCCTTTCTGCCTAGCAGCGTTCCTTTCTTCACTGTAAGCCCTTGCACATAAAAGAGGAAGAATGCTACCGGTCGCCGCCAAAGCTCCCGCTCCGGGAGCAAAAACTTTAAGCGCTTCTAGCATTGCTTTAAACTAATCGTTTCATTCCGGGTTTTTCGTATGTTATTTGTTAGAATATTTGCTTTAAATATGTAGAGCACTTGAAACAAATTAAGAATCCAATAATTTAGTTTTTTTTTAGTTTTTTGCATTTTTGTAAAAAATGCAAAGTTCTATTTTTTGAAAAAACGTAGAAAAATGTATAAAATTCAAACTTTTTACTGAATTTTTTTTATAATATACTCCGTTTTGTTAAAATTCACATGGAATGTATTTTTTATAAATAACTCCAATTTCTTTAGAGAAGAAAAATTTAAAGTAGATGTTCCCGCAATGGGAGCTTTGGCGCTTAATGGGTTAAGAAGGAAGGGTCTAGAAGTAAATAAAAACAGTGAGAAATATAGCATAATCTTTCTTAACCACTGAATTTCCGAAGGAATGTAGTCTTACCTCATATGGCGTCTCTCTCCCACACTTACCCTATTTTATTCTATTTTTTGCACTCATATTGGAAAAACGCCATTTTTGGATATCTTCAAATTAAAAATATAACGGTTAGGTTCTTTTTGGCGTTCGATTCCCCCCCCCCTCCCACGTTCCTTCTTAGATGCTCAAGTACCTCCCTGCCAAATTTGGTCGAGACCGGACGTGAACTGTGGATTTTTATAATAGGGAACATAAACACATACATGTAGATATATATTATACATGCACTCATATTATTTGTTTTACTGATACAAAATGCTTTGAAGAATTAAACATTTGGTTTACGGTTCATTTTTCTTCTGCGGTTGACAACTGCATCATGAGATTGTTGTAAAACTAACAGCAAAGCTGCTGGTATATTCAAAGAAGGGTTTCCTAAGTGCTCTAAAAAGTGCTACAAGAAACTTGCCACAAAACTTTTGTAAAGAAGTGGCATGAACAATTGTTCAGAAAAATATTCTAAAATGCACTGCAGATGGGTAAAATGTGTATTGAACCAAATTACTGATTTGAGTACAGAAACGTTTTAGAGCAGCAATTCCTAAAAAGTAAAAAAAAAAAAAAAAGAATGTTCTTAAAAGTTGCCAAACAAAGTGTCTAGTAAAATAGTGCCTGAAGATTTACAGTGTAATTTACGTGACCTTGATGTCTTACTTTTTTTTTTTTTTTTTTTTTGCCGCTACAGCTCTTAAACATTTAAAAAATCATTAACTAGAGTTAGCATACATAGCGCATTCAGTACAAAAGCATAAATAGAGGTATGACTTCATTAAAAGTTTCAAAGATATCTTGGATGTCTCAGCAAGAATCAAATAAATTACTTTTATTCGGACATACGCACTTTTTAACCAACAAATTCCGAACCGATGTTCAAACAAACTCCTTTGAAATTAATTTGTCTTAATCGTAGTGCATCTTTGACGAATAGCAATAAACAGCAAACAATAGGACGGGAATAGCAAAGGCAGTTGTAAAACGTCTAAGCTATAATTCGTTTTAACCGTGCTCGAACTAACGAGGTCGGATAGGATAAACGTTGTTTTGCAGTTAAAAATCAAGAACATGGACAGCACTACCATTGAGAACACCTACTATAACTGAATATCATATGCATTCGAGAAACTACTGCGCAAACATCAAATATTATGAACAAAATAAAAAAAAAAATCGTAAAGTAAATATACATCATTGTTCATTATTTCTCACACAATGGGGTCGTTTCCAAAATTTTAAAAGTTTTTTTTTTTTGAAAACGCATGCTTAAAAACATAGAATCTGACCATTTTTTAAATAATTTCTTCAAATTTACTATTTTTAAAAAATTACTTAAATCGGTGCTCTTTCATCGTTTAACGCTTCTGCCGATGACATCACAAATGATGAAATGCCATTCAATGTCGCCATTCACGGTCCAAATTATTTAATTTGCATCTTTACACACGTGTTACAACGATATGGTTGATAGCAAGCGTAGAGCGCAGTGTAATTCGCTTTTTTATTATCATAACGTGGAAATGCGGTAGAAAGATGCGCCATAGTGCATCATTTGTGACGTCATAAAGACCACGCCTTGTTTCAAGAATCGGACAGTTTAAAAAATTAATTAGAAAATAACTGTTGGGAAAATGAAAGTATTTTCTGAGTCCATGTTTTTTTTTTTTTTTTTTTTTTTTTTTTTGCTTATTCTGTCAATTTCAGTGATAAAAAGTAGTACTTTTGACTGAAGGAAACAACCCCATTGTGTATTTCATCATAAACAGAGGCAAACGTGGAACACTTTTGGAACTTTTAACCATGAATACATAAGCAAAAGAAACAGTTAAATTGTTTATCTATAAAGCAAAAGAAGTATAAGTATGAAACTAGTAACGTTTGTTATTACTTTGTAACGAGTCATATTTATTATTACCTTACTATTTAAAAAATAATCTATTTTCTATGAGCCTCAGATTATCGTTAAAATACATCCATCACAAATTCAGAGATTAATATTTGATATTCACCTCATATTTGTCCCTAAAATCAAACCATACTCCGATGGTTTCACATTCCTGCTCGTTAAACATGTTTTACGTCTGAAAATCAATGTTGATATTCATCAATTATTAAAGAAGATATCCTGTGCAATTTAGCTTTCATTAAGTAAAAGTGAAGCATTAATAATTCAGTTTGTCTGGCTTAGTGGAGAGATATACTCTTACATTTATATGTGTATAATCACAAGTTAAATAAATATTAATATCAAAGCTGCAATGACATTTGCAGTAATATTTTTAGTTTTCTCTTAAAATTTGATGTTGTACATAACGTATGCAGGAATATAAATATTTTGTTGATAATTTACAGGCACATAGTTAAAGTTGCAGATCTAAAAGTAGGTTTTTTTTTATAAATACATTTTTTGTTTGAACTAAAAAGTGTACTGCATGAAAAGTAGTAAGGTAGATATTTATGGATAAAAAAGGTATTTTATTTTCAGATTTGGTAAATGAGCAATACAATATTTTTGGAAAAGTTCAAAAGTGTTTCATTATATATGTTTCCGGTTAAAAGATGGTTCAAATTTAGGTTTAGTGGAAAAACTTTTTTAATACTGATATTCTGATAAACACGAAATAATGCTTACAAAATTTTATATACACTAGACATATATTTTAATAATTTTTTTTCTATGCAGAAATCACAAATCACATATTTCGGATTTGCCCTCAAAAATGTTTATGGTCCAAAAAGAGTCTAAATATATGGAAAATGGTCTAAACATAATGGAAAATAAATTATTTTTAATACTGTCGTTTTAATAGATGGAAAACAGTGTTAACAAAATTTAATACACACTAGATTTAACTTTAAAAAAAAGTTCCATTCTTACATCATATTTGACATACTTGAGGTTTTATAAAAAGTTATTAAAAAAAGATTTTTTTGTCAAAAAAAAAATCATCTGGTTCAAGGTACGAAAGAGTTTACATATATTTTTTCGTCAAGTTATTTTAATTAAAAAATAAATCTAGCACAGCGCGTACTACACATTGCATATAACATTATGGAAAAACAAACACCTTTAAATTTGTAGTAACAAAATGTATTTCTTCTCTTATCAATCTTCTTCCTTCCTGACAAAGTTGATATCATCAACTCTGTGAAGAGTTACTTTAACGATGTGTTGCGGTCTAACTTTTGATTTGTTTTCATACATACTGCGTGATACTTGGGCTATAAATATAAGGAATAATCAACATTATAACTTATACTAGTCGACCCGTGCGGAACTCCGCACAGTGCTTCAAATCGTTTCATAAGGCATTTCGCTCTTTAAGAATTTCAAAGGAAGAACATTATGAAGAAGAACCGAAAAAAAAGTAAGCGCAGAAGAGAAGGCATGTTATTTAAAGACATCAGTAACAAAACCTCGTTAAATACAACGTTGTGATAATTTGATCATAGCTCCCCTTTTAATCGTACATATTTTCAATGAAAACATAAATGTCATTAAAAGTGTGGCTGAGTGGTGACTCGTGAAAAAGCAATAATTGTGCATGTGAAAAAACAGGTTGTGGCAAATACAGTGCTGCACATGTCAGCATCTGACGGGAAAAAAAGAAACATTAAAGAGATATTTATTGGCACGTATTCGAATTGGCGCCATTTTGACTAACAGCCCGACACCCCAACAAGCCTAGCAATTGCGCCTTCCTTTTCGAAAGCTATTCATTGAAGGTATGCGTAGTAAAAAACAGCAAAAAAGCTTTTTGCCAAAAAAAAAAATAATAATAATAATAATAAGATCATGCATCTGTGTTTTGTCATTAACCAGCATGATACGATTTAAAATTATTTGCAAAGCATGGAATTTGATTAAAGAATGATGAAGATCTCACGTAGCGATTGAAACAAACATTCTAGAGAAGTAATAAATTTGATTGAAAATAAGTCTTTTTATCTTTGAATATTGAACTATTTCACATAGAAGGTTGCTTTAACCGTTACGGCTTAAATGTCCTCACATGTTTCTCTTTTAATCGAACACTTAAAATTCAAAACCAAAACCAGTTGAACTGAGTCCGTTCTTAAGTGCAATTTTTCGAACGTAGACAAAATGTATTTTTTTTCAGCAGAAAGCAGAGGAGTAGAAAATAATTTCTTGCTAATGAAGTTGATAATACTTTTAATGCTTTATATCGTATTCGCGCGAATAAAAAATTAAAAGTTTACTGAGTGAAACTCGTAGTTTTAATCGGGCGTAGTATTTTTTCATTTGTACAAAAGGTCGAACACTGCTTTTAAAAACATCTAAATTTTAGCATACAATAAAAATGTTTTTCTGCACAAAAAGGATTTCTTAAGGTAAATCTAATACTTTTTAATGCTTACATTATGTTGAGTGGTCTCGATGTAGTCAAAGAACACAGTTCGATTAACAATCAACTTATCCGAATGATAACTGTAGCTGGCATAAAGGAGTCGAAACACCAAGTAGCATTCCCACTGTATTTATTTTATTAGGTGTGTATGTTATGAGCACATGTAATGCGTAATACTACTATAAATTTGATGTTATGTCGGACAGCCCAAGCTTGCCCGAAGTTCAGATAGTTTATAGCCGAGCGCTCTACCGAAAAAAACTTATCAATTAAACCGTACAACTAAGTCCAGTGCTGTTAAGCTTTATTAAAATATGAACACACACACAGGCTATTTTTTTTTCTGCCGAAAGCGACGTAAAAAATGGAAAACTACATTAGAACTTTGCTTTAAAAAATGCATAAGAACTACAGGCAGCAGCAACGTTTTGAAACAGCAAGAGGCGATTGCGAAAACTTGAATTTTCGATCGTAAGTCTTTTTTCGTCATTGGCCAGCCTGATAAGTTTTAAAATGAGAGGGGATTAATATATAAGATAAGATATTGAAGAAAAATGTTTTTGTTTTTGAAAATTTTTACAATTTGTTATCGCAGGCTGCTTAAACCGTTATAACTTAGATGGCAGCACGTGTTCATCATTTAACAGCACGGTTAAAATACAAAATAAATTGAACTATGCTCTTTTTCAAGCGTAGCTTTTCGAATGTAGTAAAAATGTGATAAGCTATTTGTTTTTTAGCAAAAAGAAGAAAAAAATATATATTTTACCCATCAAATTGAGGTAGTATTTTATTTATTTGTACAAAGAGTCAAAAACTCATTAGAAGAATATATATTTCAATATACGATTTATTATTTTTTTTTTTTTTCTGAACAAAAAACAATTCTATTGTAGTCTGAAATCTTAAACCTGTTACTTATATTTTCGCTTACATTATGCTTTAATTTTCTTTCCAGAGCCAAAGCTTCAAAAAAAAAAAAAAAAAAAAAAAACACGTGCAATTTCGAAGTAATTTAGCACAAATTCACTGAATGTTTTCATATCAGCAAGGAGCATTTCCTTCTCATTTATTCTATTCCCTCATAGTTGTTCTTCATTTAATTCAGTGTTCATGTAATGCGCGATATTTCTCTAATTTTTTTGGTGCAGATTGTCCGGACGTGGGCCCGAACACGTAATCTCCTGGATACGAAGAGAACGCTCTGCCGATCAAGCTACTCAGCTCTGTCGGTCATAGCGCAAATTAAAGTTATAAGTTTGACCGAAAACCTTATTCTGGTTCTTTAAAACAGGTTTTTCGGCTAAAAGAAACAATTTTTAGACCTTGGGTCTATTTTTCGTCAGTAGCCAGCACCATAAGCTATAAAATAAGCCGTAAATCAAAGAAATCGATCAAGAATTGAGGAAAATTTGGCGTAGAAACCAAAAACAGGCTACAGAAATAATATATAAGGATGTGGTTACACATGCCAAGCACGAAGTGATGCATGTTTGGTAAACATACACTGAGAACCAAACTACTATTCGGATGTCAATCTAATCGTCTCACTGATTTCTTCTTCCAATCAGTGTTATAACAATGAACATTTTATGTGTCCTGGATAGAGTTTAAAACATTTTCAGAGATCGGATTTACTGTTTTAAAAGTAACACGACATTCTGCCCAAAACATAAAAACGTTTTCGATTAAAAAATGTTACAAAAAGGTTTGCTTGAATATCTAAATTACATTCAAAAAGACTCTTTTTGAAAAAAAAAACAGCAGGTTTCTTTTTATTTTCTTCACTTATATTTCTTTTTTTGAAAACCGATAGAAAGACAATGAAGAATATAAATTGAGGAAAAATCTGCTGAAATGTTACATCCTAAAAAACTTGCAATAAAGAACGTGAATCTCAAAACCGTACGCCTTATTGGAATGAATGAAGACGAGTCATGCAATTTCTGCGAAATGAAGTAAAAGCAAAGACAGTGGTCTGAAACTCAAGATCTAAAAAAAAAAATCAGCAAATTTCTCCCAGTGGTAAAAATAAATATGTGGTTGGAATTAGGCTACACTAAGAGAGAGATTAGACAAAAAATAATAAAATAAACAGTGGCTGTTTTCGGGGTTTGTCAGTGTGCATTTTAAGGGGCCCTTTTGTCAATCACTTAACTATGTAAAATATACAGGGTGTCCGAAAAGACTTTGACACATTTAAAAAATTCATAGAAATCCAACAAATTGTCGTATGAATTTGCGGTTTGCACCATAATACTTAACAGGTTCAAGAGTTTTTATGACATCGAAAAAAAAGTAACTTATAAATCGTTTTTGTTGACATGAGAAAACGCAAAAAGGAGTGAAAATTACTAAGGAAGAATTACAAGCATAGCATATACTGACACCCTGGCTCCGAAATGCCTTTTTTCTTCTTCTTTTTTCCCCTTTTCAACCCCCTCCCCCCATTGTCATAAAAACTCTTGAACCTGTAAAGTATTATGGTGCAAACCGCAAATTCATGCGACAAATTGTTGGTTTTCTATGAATTTTTTAAATGTGTCAAGGATTTTTCGGACACTTTGCATATCGTGCACAATTTTATATGCTCCTTAAGGCTCCTATGCTAGTGGGGGCTTTTTACAATTCCGACATTTTTAACATCATAAGTCCGCCACAGTACATAATTATTATTTAAAGTTAGTAAAATGAAATTTTACATTTCATTTAATTATTTATTTCAATTAAAAATACGGTAACAATGAAACATCCAATTAATTTTAGATATGTATTATGATAAATATGTCGTTGTAGTTAAAAGTTTTATTATTTTCGCATGGTTTAACCTTCTGTATGGGCCTATTTCTCTGCATGTGACATGCATTATTTCCCTTTTTTGATGGGAAAAACATCGCAAACCTAATTGTCTTAAAACAGAAAGGCTTTTCAAGCACTTCACTCAATTAGGGTTTTTGTGTATTAGTGAACCGCTACCCTCTCACATGTAATTGAAAGAGAAAAGCAATCATGTTCTCCTTTTTTTTCGAATTCACTAATGTACTTTATTTTTCTTATTTAACATTTCATTAACTATTTTTTTTAATTTTGTGTTTAGAATTAAACAAAACCTATTTCTTATAGGAAGCGTGTTGTGCACTCTTTAAATTTGATTGATTTTTCTTACATTAGCAAATTTAGGGGCAAAATAAATGTTTTAGCGTGCTTAGTTAACGTTACATTAAAAAATGATATATGTATTAGGGTGGGCCGAAAAAAACTCCTTTTTTTATTTGGAAGCTACAATAGCGCAGACAAGTTGCGATTTTGAAAAACAAACAAAGAAAGAAAAGAATGCGGAAATCGATTGACATCTTCCGTTCACGCATGGGGCCTAAAGTTTGACAAAATATGAAAAAAGCATCTTTTTTGATTTTTTTTTTTAATTTTTTAATTAGATGTTTTCTTATTGTAATAGAGTGTAACGTCTTTAAACAGAGCCTCAAAACATTATGTTTAAATTTAGTTTCGATCAGCTAATATCTTTGGGTCGCGCATGGGCCCCAAAATTATCCGAAATACTGAAAAAAAATATTTTTATGGGTTTTCTGCATATGATGAAAAATCAGTATTTAAATACAATAGACGAAGTATTTCTTCAATCGAACTGAAAATGAGATAGAAAAAAAAACTGTCAGGTTCAGTCAATTTTTTCTGGTAGTGCAAAGTCTTAGAATTTCTCGTGCGCAGACGTCGGACAGCAATGCAGACCACGTCACTCGCCTGGCTGAGGACGTTTACCTCCACGCTATCTCCGCCTTCCTAGAACCCCAACATTGTTTCTTCAGTCTGCATCTGTCAGTAGTGATCTCAGTAAACTATTATTTAGTTCAATCTAGCTGTTTTCAATCTGCAACTCTTGTAGTTTTCTGTCATGATATATGCCTGTGCAGTGGGGAGTTTGTCGCTTCCATTTCAATGTGTTGCCGCAAATTTCGCCGCAAGTTTAAACTCTTGGATGGCTAGACAACGGAGCCCACTACCTCTAAAGGGACAATTGGTCTTGGTGAAATTTTTTTTGACCGTATGGGACATTATTTTCAAGCAATTCCCAGTGCACACGCATACTATTGATTACTGCGCATAACTCGTCACGGTAGTCTCAGAAAAAGTTTGTGGAGCTGAATCTCGAGACGGATTCATAAGAACTATTCTACTGTCCAGATCATCCATGCCTAGCTTCACCAGCAAATAGTTCTTCAAAGTCAGGGATTGAGTCACTGTCGGTGTGTAATTCGATGGCGTTGTCGTCGCTGATTTATAAAAACAATGGGGAAGAAGATAATTTACAGTACATCCAGTTGACCATTTCTGAGTATTCTTGCACATAGATGATGACTTTTGCTTGAATGTTATGTTTTTCTTCTTGGATCTATCTTTCTTGACTTCATAACTCATCGAGCCCCGAAAATTTATGTATTTATTGTCATCTTGAGTCATGGCTAAACAGTACATTTTCTGGGTGAGCGAAAAAACCATTCCGTTCGATCGCAGGGTTGACAGCATAAGCAAAGGTTTTGGAAAGTACCTGATACATTGTATTGCCTGGTAAACAAGTTTTGGGCCGTCTTGAAAAGATTTGATAGAAAACCACATTGGCAAGAGTGATTTCTATATAAACTATACTAATTTTTGAAGTTCAAATGCGAAGCTTTCATCACTTATATACACAATCTGAGAGTTCTATTTGTCTTTGTCAACCACCTCAAATGTGATAAACGTCAAGGATTTCATGCAGTCAAATCTTCTTTACAGGTTCCTGATTCAATTGCCTTAAAAATACCAAGATAATGAAGCTGACCTTTGCTGAACACGTTTTGGTCCATCTCTGGGACTTGGCAATCAATAGTCTAAAAGTTATCAACCGGAAGATTCTGGCAGTCAACTAACTTTTCCTCATTTGACCCTCTAGAGGTACAGGGCTCCGTTGTCTTGTCATCCAAGAGTTTAAACTTGAGGCGAAATGGCAACTCATTGAAATGGAGGAGACAAACTGCCCATTGCATAGGGCAGTGACAGAAAACTACAAGAGTTTTATCATGACAAAAACTAAAACGCAGCTAGATCGAACTAAATAATAGTTTACTGAGATTACTACTGAAAGATGCAGAATGAAAAAAGCAATATTGGGAGACAGCTAACGTGGTTCTGGGATGGCAGGGATGGCGCGGAGTGGAGCGCCACAGCCAGGCGAGTGACGTTGTCTGGATTGCTGTCCGACATCTGCGCACGTAAGTTTCTAAGGCTTTGTGCTACCAGAAAACATTGACTAAACCTGACAGTTTTTTTTTCTATATCGTTTTCAGTTCGACTGAAAAGGTACTTCGTCCAATATATTTAAATACTCATTATTCATCAAATACCGAAAACCCATAAAAATGTAACATTTTCATTATTTTGGAAAATTTTGGGGCCCATGCGCGACCAAAAAATATTAGCCGACCGAAACCAAATTTCAACACATTGTTTTGAGGCTCTGTTTAAAAACGTTACAAACTATTAAATTAAGAAAATATCTAATTGAAATTTTTTTTAATCTCAAAAATGATGCGTTTTTCTAATATTTTGTTAAACTTTAGGCCGCATGTGCAAACAGAAGATGTTAATCGATTTCCACAATTCATTTTTGCTTTGTTTGTCTTTATAATTCGCAACTTTTCCGCGCTATTACAACTTCGAAATAAACAAATGAGTTTTTTCGGTCCTCTTGCGGCTCCACGAAGGACTTACGCAAGTGAGCTGAAAATTGCAGGAAATGTAAAGTAGGGCTTGATATGCACGTGATTAGAAATGCAGACCGGTAGCGCATGCGTATGCTACGCAGCGCCCTCTGAAGGGCGGATCGAACCGAATATAAATATACGGCTGTAGCGAGGCGTGTATGATTATCGGTGGTTATATGCTACAGTAAACGCTAACTCGATCTTTACTATGCCTCTTCGACGAAAGAAAGCGAAATTTGAGCAAATTTCGGAGTTTGAAGGGGAAGAATCGCCGGCCTTCGTGAAGCTGAATTTTCTTATCGTGCAGTAGACGCTCGTGTGCAGCGTAACACCAGCACAATAATGCGTGTTTCAAAACAGTGGACGGACGAGTGTCGGACAGCTTGAAAATCCTGGAGTGGACCCCAAAATGTAACGTCAGCTCGCGATGACTGAAACCTGGTGCGTATGGCGCTGACGGACCGCACATCTCCTTCTAGACAATTGGCAGCACAGTGGTCAATAGCTACAGGTGTTTCATAGTGTACTTCATCAATTCGGAGATGCAGCATGGGCTGCGCGCAAGGATTCCTTTATACAGTATTTTTCTTACGCAAAACCATCGCCGCCTGCGTCTACAATGGGCCAATGCGCTTAGAAGCTGTCTGATTGGCAGCAAGTCATCTTTTCTGACGAATCCCACTTCAATTTGTGGCACCATAATGTCCGAATTCATGTCAGGCGCTATGCCAGTGAGAGGCACATTCCGAAGTGCATTATCGAACGCCACAGTGGACGAACACCCGGAGTTATGGTCTGGTGTGCCATTGCATATCATGGACGATCACAATTGCTACGAACTGTGGGCAATTTGAACATTACGTGATACATAAACGAAGTTTTACAGCCCCAAGCTATTCCTTTCTTTCAATGATTGCCAGGGGCTGTATTCCAGCAGGATAATGCCCGTCCACAAGTCACCAGGACTGTCAAATCCTACCTTGATTCGCAGCAGGAACAGCTTCTTCCTTGATCTGCATATTCCTCGGATATATCACCGATTGAACATGCGTGGGAAATATTTGGGAGGCGTCTCGCCCGTGATCCTCGCCCTGTTGCTTCGACAGACGAACTTTGGTTGCGCATACAAACAATATGGAATACTTTTCCGCTGGCAAATATTCAAACTTTGTTTCTCTCCATGCCGAGTCGTGTAGCAGCTCTTATTGCGGCACGTGGTGGCCACACAAAATACTAATTTCTATCTTTTGTTTGTTTGGTTTGAAAATGTAATCATTTATTTGTACCATTACCACTCAACTGTGTATTAAATTTCATTCAACTATGATGCTTCTTTCATGGTGTTGCAATTTTCACAAACAGGAGTGTATATGCTGAATAGGAATTCTTGTTCGGTATGTATGAGTGAGTTTTAAAATATTACGTTTTCCTGATAATTTTAACCTTTGTTTTAATTCTTATTCTTCATCAAGAGCTTTTTAGTAATTATGAGTTATATACCAGTAAAAATTTAACTCCTTCATTTTCTTTTTTATACTCATCGTGCTGTGTTATTGTACACTTTCTAAATTCTTCGGAAAAAAGCAAGCAATTTATTATTATTGTTTCTTTATTACTTCGTTTTTCAAAAAAGGAAGCATTGTATTCACGAAAAAAATTTCACTCAAAAATCGACCTTAATTTCCATTTTATTCACCCACGAATGAATATTGAGTTTTTTTTCTGACTCGCCCACACGTGCATAAGTGCCTAAGAACGTATAGACACGCGAAAAATCCATAATGATGATTCCAGAGTTAATTACAACGAATTTTCTCGTGACATCTGTATGTACGTATGTATGTGCGTATGTTCGTATGTGCGGATGTATGTCGCATAACTCAAGAACGGTAAGTCCTAGAAAGTTGAAATTTGGTACGTAGACTCGTAGTTGAGCCTAGTTGTGCATCTCCCTTTTTGGTTGCATTCGAGTGTTTCTAAAGGGATCTTTTGCTCCTTTTTGTGTGTGTGGGGGGGGGGAATCATTGTTAATTTCGATGTAAACTCAAGTGGTGTTATAATTTGGCGGACACTTGCCAATATATCAGCAGTCTTTTGGTCGCCAAATTTTGTCGCCAACTTGGCGACAAAGTTGGCGATTTTTTTTATTTCAATTTGTTTTAACTTGGTCACTGTTGGTGATATTTAGAGAGTTAACTATTGAATCACATTAAAAGTGCCAGTAATGGGGAAACGGCATTAAATTGAAGTAAAATGAAGTTATGTGATGCATACATCAGGTCATATTTGAATATATAGATACAGCAAGACCCAATAGAACTCTTCTCATAAACACCACTTTCAAGAAAATGTGTTTTACAGTTAATTTTTAAACTTCGTAATCTGACGTATTTCTGTTTCTTGATATATTTTCAGAAGATATTAATTTTTTTTTCCAGGTTCTGTAAAACTATGATGGAGAAAGACGATAAAACATTACATTTTTTTTTAACTTTGATTATTAAGAATGGTTTTAGAATGAAGTTAAAAGGTTTCTCCTACGTAATCTAACATTATTATATAAGTGGCAGTAGTCTTATAATTTATATTTTACACCAAAATGCATACAAAATGAACACACATTTAAGAGCCATTGTCTGTAAGGATCAGGCAGGTTGTGATTGTTGACATTTTTAATTTTCTTTATTTTTGCAAATGTTGTTCCTTATCATGAATGTAATGTTTGTGCCAAATATGAGCTTTGTCTGTCTTACCGTTTTTGGGAAATTAAATTTTTTAATTTAGTTGGCGTGGCACATTTTTGCGTGTTTTTCAAATTTGCAGATTTTAAAGTTCTTGTTGCTTTAAGCGCCCCTATAATGATATGGATTTTTAAATTCTGTACTATTATATGGTCTTCTTAGATACTATTACAGCTGTCAAATCGCTGTCACTACGAGGGCGACAGCCACAAACTCCGTTTAAAAATGACCGAAAATGAATTTTTTTTACTACATTCAATGCCAATTTTCTCAAAGCGCCTTCATGATGACACCAACGTTTTTACATAAATTCCTAGCAACACTTGCATACATCAAAAATATGGAATAAAATTGGTGTCACTATAAGGACGCCAGAAAATATTGGAACTTTTATGTGATGAATTTCACAAAAATGCAAATGTTTAAAACCTAACTACTACTCTCGCCCTCATAGCAGAGATCTAAAACTAATTAAGTTTGATAACCAACATGTTCGTCTAACATATGAACTAAAAAAAACGGTGTCACTCCTATTACTTTCGAAAATATAATCATTCGAAATTAGTACGTTATGGAGTTATTTAAAAAAAAACTTTTCTAATTTTAATGGCTTTTTGCACGGTTTGTTTTAAACTTTAATATAAAACTACTGTAGTGACACCTAAAATAATATGTCTCTAATGCTTTTTATAAAAAAAAGCTTTATAAAAAGCATTAGAAACACAGTAAATCGATATAGGTACAGATGGACGTATTGTGTAATGTGCATTATAAGCTAAAATAGTCGTACTAATATTCATATTTTTTCAACCATACTATTTTTTTATCTTTTATTTATATTAAAAATGCAATTATTTACAACATAATGTCTTAAATAGTTATAAACATAATATATTATATAGCGAGCATTCAGAATCTGAAACATAATTTGAGGATGACGTAGACTAAAACAAAGAAAACATAAAAAACCAAATCACCCAGTTTCAGAAAGACGGACATCTGTTATTGATATCTGGTAATTTTTTAGCACTAAAGCTTGGGAAAACATGGTATCCCGGAGAAGTAGTAGAAGTTGACCATTTGCTTATCTGAATACAACTAACCCCCTCATAGCAGAGATCTGAAACTAATTAACCAACATGTTTTTCTAACATTTGCACTAATAAAATTAGTGTCACTCCAACTACTTTTGGAAATATTATCATTCGAAGCTAGTATGTTGTGGTGTATTTTTTTCATTTATTATTATTTTTTTAAAATTTATTTTATTTGTTTATTTATATATTTTGTTAATTTAATCTTATCACACCCAGATAGTGTTTTTGACCATATTTATTTTTAATTTATTAAAAAGAATTAACGTTTAACATAAACAGCTTTGGGCAGTAAGAGCGTCTTTATCTTGAATAGAAAATGCTCGTTTTGATATAGGTACAGGTGGATCTATTGTGCATAATATGTTTAGATTATCATACCAATACTCGCCTTTTTTTCCCGTGAAATAAATTTATTTATTCCAATCCTTCTTGCCATGCATTTGACCTTTACTTGCAAATGGTCAACTTCTACTATTTCTTCGGGATACCATGTTTTCCCAAGCTTTAATGCTACAAAATTACCAGATAGCAATAAGAGTTGACCGTCTTTCTGAAACTGGGTGATTTAATTTTTTATGTTTTCTTGTTTTAGTCTACGTCATCCTCAAATTATGTTTCAGATTCTGAATGCTCGATATATAATACGTAATGTTTATAACTATTTAAGATCTTATGCTATAAATAGTTGCATTTTAAAAATAAATAACAGATAAAAAATTAGCATGGTTGAAAAATATGAATATTAGTACGATTATTTTAGCCTATGATGCACATTACACAATTCGTTCATCTGTACCTATATCGATTTACTGTGTTTCTGATGCTTTTTATAAAGTTTTTTTTATAAAAAGAATTAGAAACATATTATTTTAGGTGTCACTACTGTAATTGTATATTAAAGTTTAAACAAACCGTGCAAAAAGCCATTCGAATTAGAAAAGTGTTTTTTAAACAACTCCATAACGTACTAATTTCGAATGATTATACTTTCGAAAGTAATAGGAGTGACACCGTTTTTTTTAGTTCATATGTTAGACGAACATGTTGGTTATCAAACTTAATTAGTTTCAGATCTCTGCTATGAGGGCGAGAGTAGTTAGGTTTTAAACATTTGCATTTTTGTGAAATTTATCACATAAAAGTTCCAATATCTTCTGGCGCAATAATAGTGACACCAATTTTATTACATATTTTTCATGTATGCAAGTGTAGCTAGGAATATATGTAAAGACGTTGGCGTCATCATGAAGGCGCTTTGAGAAAATTGGCATTGAATGTAGTAAAAAAAATCATTTTCGGTCATTTTTAAACGGGGTTCGTGGCCGTCACCCTCGTAGTGACACCGATTTGATAGCTGTAATAGTATCTAAGAAGACCATATAATAGTATAGAATTTAAAAATACAAATCATTATAGGGGCGCTTAAAGCAACAAGAACTTTAAAATCTGCAAATTTGAAAAACACGCAAAAATGTGCCACGCCCCCTAAATTAAAAACTTTAATTCCTCAAAAACGGTATGGCAGACAAAGCTCATATTTTGCACAGACATTACATTCCTGATAAGGAACAACATATGTGAAAATAAGAAAAATTAAAAATGTCAACAATCACAAATGCCGTAAACTGCCCGATTCTTACACACAATGGCTCTTAAAGCAATTATTTTTTATACCGAACAGTACTAAAAAAAGAATAATAAAAATCAGAAAGCCGAATAAATTTCTCAAAACTCAGCATTAGAAGAGGTAACGGATTATTTAATAGACTTAATCCGTAAATTTAGAGCTCTTTATTTTTTACGCAAATATTTAATGTGCAAATGATTTTATATTTGATAGAAATGCTTAGTCGACTGAAATTATTTATTTTTTAAACTAAACTTTAATATAAATAATTTTATTTTCTACGCGGAGAAAAAAAAATTATATTCCCTGTGGAACAAAACATTGCGTGCTGACTATTAAAAATATTTATGATTAAAACCCTATGCAATGTGCTGTAAAAATATATGTTTCACCTTAATTATTTGTCCATTTTAAGAGTTCTATATAGGAATTAATGCGTAGGCAATACATTTTGCTTCATTTCAGTTACGGGTTTTCTTTTTCCTACACATGTACATTCGCAATTTAAAGCAAAAAAGTATTAAAATAATTCTATGAATAAATGATTAATAAAAATTATAATAATTTTGAAGACCTTAAGCCTTACTGTTTAAATATATTACTATATTTAAACAGTATATCATGAATTAAATATATATCACGTTTTTTTCATAAATATTTTCCTAGGTATAAGGTAGGTAACATAGAAGACGATGTAATGAATTGATTTAGCATGTGAAACAATAGCTAAAAGTGAAAAGAAAATCTTTTTTTGTAGCAGAAGTTTACAACTTTCAAATCTGTTAGGATATTTTAGCTTATAATCACCTAAGAAGGCGAAACTTCAGTCTCTGGTTGAAGCAAACTAGTTGGTATATAAAATACACAGTCAGCTCAGTTATTCAATCCGAGGACTGCAGTTTCGTGCTTTTTAGCACTCATCCGTCCGGAATAGGAAATAACTGAGCTGGAGGTGGAAAACCTCTTAAAGAAGCCAAGAAAGCCAATAACCTGGTAGCTAATGTAGAATTAGCACATTAGACGAGTGAACGCAACAATGGTTCAGTCACTCGAAGATTGAAGGCAAAACTAGGTATTTTGCAGTAAGTTACCGCCCTAAGCCTGGGCTGAGGCAGAAATACATAAAATACACCGCCAGCTCAGTTATTCCATCCGACTAGTTGGTATATGCTGGTAAGTCAGAATGCGCTTCGGCTAGAGACGGTTCTTTGCAACGGTATGGAACTTTGGGTCCGTTCAATTGACAAAATCTCAGTTCTTGAAAAAAAATGTCTTTAATTTTCTTTTTTTGACACTAGTACACCACAATTTAAAGAAAAAAACGTCTTCAATATTAGATTGCTTCAATGAAAAGGGCACGGTATAGAACTTAAGGTGTTTATGCTCGGTCAATTTACAGGATCTGTTTTTTACATAGGTTTTGAATTTTTGTCTTATTACTGGAATTCGTGTAGGATTTAAACCAAAAGCTGATATTAGACTGCTGCGTAAATAGGAACCGTATGCAGTATTCGATGTCTCTATTTGGTAGTATTCGGTCATATTACAAAATCTGTTTTTCCGTAAGTTTTGCATTTCCTTTTCCTACGCCCAATTTAGAGAATATCCGTTTCTTCCATATATTCTGCATGTTCGTCTACCTCTTCATGTACGTTTACGATTTAAAACAAAAATTTGCTTTGAAATTGATCTCTTCTATGAAGAAGAGGGCACGAAACAATGAACGCATACTGATTAAATATTAGGTCTTACAGTTTGAAGATATTAGGTAGTTACCAGTTTTATTCACTAATATTTTTTTCTTACATAAAATAGGAGAGATCAGAGTTAAGAGTACGTAATGTTGTTCACAATGCTAAACTTTACAAAAGAAAAGTCCTTAAATATATAATTGTTTGTAAGTTGTGGTATTTTGGCCTCATGCAAATTTATAATATTAAATTATAATATTGATTTATATCATGAATTATAATCAATATTGGCAAAAAAAATCTAAGTTTCTTTTTCACTGCATTTTTAATGCATCAATGATTTTAGGAGGTATGTCATGACTTCATTAATCAATCCCTTTCTTCACCTTCTTTACCCACCCTAAACAACAAAGTACGTAAAATATTTTCAAATTTGTGTGTCGAGACTTTTTTGGATCATTCACGCTTTGTTTCACGCTTCCCTTAACTTTTCTGAGGGACGCAGTTTCTTTTATTTTTTTCGATAGTTATGAATTAGAATTATGACTTTTCAGCGAAAGGTTCTTTTTTTTTTTTTTGAAAATTATTTACAAAGCATTACATTGGGTGTCAGATGTGTAAACTTTCCTATTGCTTTCAAGCCTGTTTTTAACAGTACTTTTTTGTGCGTTTTTATTTATTTATTTATTTTTTTTTTTTTTTGGTGCCATGAAAAAATCCTGACGAAGCATGACAAATAGGGGTAAACGTCTCCTTTGTTAACTTGGGTATGTACACCAGTAGCCTGCCAGTTTCCAGAAGTCGGCCACAATGTCACTGAAACTTAAAATAGTATATATCTGAGATAAAGAAATACCTTTGTGCAGAACAGTAAAGTAAGAAATAACAACGTCAGAAAAGCACAGAATCCCAGATTACTGCAGACACGTGTTTCGGCGTAACAGGGCCGAAACACGTGTCTGCAAAAAATCTGTGAATTTGTACTTTTCTAACGTTGTTATTTCTTACTTTAGTATATATCTGGTTTAAAATCAAGCATGACGCATTCCCACGTTCACGTACCAATCTGCAGTTATCATCCTATATGCGTAGTTTTTTTTTTGAATTATTTAACAGAATCATTTCAAGCATTGTGCTCGTCTTCTAGCTTTCTATTCCACTAATTTTTCTGTTAACAAGAAACTAAATCCTTAAATAACAGATGCTACTTTGTTTTCCAATCTACTGTTTAGTTGTAAGGGAGTATTTGGATCGAGTTGTGTTTAAAGGAGTGGGACAACCTCTGGATTTTTGTTTCTTCTGCGTTTCCAATAGTCAGTAATGGCAATCTTATTTTTTTATGCTGTGCTATTTCGGGTGTTTTGTTGATTGCCCTGTAGTCTTGGAGTCAGTCACGTTCTAAAACTGACTTTTAATGCTCATCAAATATTAAGTAAATTTCAGTACGTAGATAAAATGATAATTTTACAGTAGAGAAGAAAAACTTTTTTTCTGTTGCATGCATCGGATGGGACGCGTGCTTTTTTAACCATGGTAAAAAAAATTGAGAAGGATTTTTTAAAAAAGGATTACGTTCACATGGCTCGTTGCGGGGTAGGCTTCTACATCTATCTCAGTAATAAACAGAAATTCGCATTTTTTGGACTTACGTCTTTCTGGCTCTGAGGTACAGGTATTATTTCTTTTCAAGAAAAAGTTTAAATTTTGTGCTTAAAACCGTTTTTGGAAAAAGAGTCAGTTTGAAACCTTATTTTTTGCTTATTCAGCAGTTAATTCAGGAGTTTGGAAAACAAGTATTGAAAATTCAGTCAATTCATGAGTCAACAACTTTTGTATCAATACTGACTTTTTTAGTACCAAAGTTGACAACAGTGGCTTGATTAGGAAATTCGTAAACTTTTCAAAGTAAAAACATCATTAAGAAATGCTCTACAATTACGTGAGCTTAAATTATTCCAATGAGTATAAATTTTGTGGTTAGATTTTCAATTAATCAGTACGCTCATTTTTTAGGAATTACCAAAGGTTAAAGGGGCCTATATTGTAAAAGGGATGTTCAATTGCAGGTATTGGTCCTACTTCCTATTACTGCCTTTAGCCAAAGATTTTATTAATTGGTTATTAAAAGTAATGATAAACGTTATGAAGGTATCAGGAGAAGAATAAGTATTCTGTAAACATTACAATAACTATTTCTGTAAGTATAATGATGCGTTATTTTTGTCGCTTCAAATATTTTTAACATTCATTAACTTATAACCTTTTAGACTGATAAAAGTGAAATGGCCCACCACTGGATTAAAAACTGCCGAGCCCTGGATGTCTATGGTTGGCTACTGAATCATATGCTTGCAGCAAAAATAGCTGGGTTTTTTGCGGAAATATTTTTTGTTAATTCTGAAACTGTTATTTGTACTACAATGAGACAATCATATAATTTTGTTTTGCAGTGAATCTGCTGTAATACTAATTGCTGAAATTCATTCTTATACAAGAATTTAGTTTTGAACTCCTAATAGACGACAACTTGTTAATGTTGTACTCTTTTACATCAAAAAAAAAAAAAAAAAGCCTTGTGTTTCGCAGAAGAATAAAAACTGCACAATAGTCATCAATTTTATGATATTTCTTTCTTTGTGATTTATTAAAATTTTCCTAAACGTTTAAGAAACTTTTTGAATCTCTTAAAATAATAATCTACTTATATGTTAACATTTGTTTTAAAAAAATAACGTTTTTTATTCAAGATTCATGGAAATAAAAAAAATGAATGAAACTCATAACGAACGTCGAATGAAATGCAGAAAACAGAATGCGGGTGACATTAGAAAAATTTGACTTGTGAAAGAAATATATAGAATTTTTTTTTAATACTATGCTATAGTGAAACGTAGAATCTAAAAAATATTAAATTGAAGTGAAATAGCATTTTAAGTTCACTTAAATAACAATTTAAGTTTATTTTAGATTTTTTGTTCCTTTTTTGCATATGTTGAAATTTTAATTTTGTGAAACATTTTTGCGTGTTACGAAAACATAAACAACTTGCCCGTAATATTCGTAAAAAGTACAGAATTATTGCTTATTAAAGTTAAGAAGCATTACAATATACGAACTTTTACAACTAAGTATAATGTTTCAAAATCAATAATTGTATACGGGGCAAAAATTGGTGCTATATTTTCAGGATTTTTTTTGTTCTTGTCTCCAGTCATTTTCGATATTGTAATTTTCTAGCTCATGTAAAGTGTAAGTAAAATAGAGAAAAAAATACTTAAAACAATAATATTGAAGAAAAGTAAAAATAATAATTACATATTATAATAAATTGATGTATTAATTAGTCATCATAATAAATAAGAAGAAGAATAAAAGTAAGTAAATAAACAAAGATCTTAGCTAGTCCTTTTAGATGATCAAAAAAATACTTTATTGACCGAGATTTTATTGTTTCTCCATTTTAAAAATAATAATTTATAAATAGCATAACAATTTATTTTAATGTTACGTTCTACAGGATCTGTTTTTTTTATACGTCTTTCAAAAGGAGAAGAAAAAAATCCTTCTTTTGAGTATCACATGGCGATTTATATGTCAATCAAATGATTTTTTTTCTGGTCATAAAAATTTAATAACGTTTTTTCATCAACTTTGCTGCGCTTTTAATATAAAAAAATGTCAAGAAAAAGTTTTTTTCTTTTTTTTTCATTTTTCAGTTTCTGAGTACGGATGATTAAACATTGTAATCCAATTTGATTTCTTTGATGAAGAATGAAGTGGCTTGTTAGTAACTTACTTGGCAAATGATGATTTTCAAAAAAAAAATAAAAAAAACCTTCATTATTCATTTTTTCTCAAGTTATTTTTTTCTTCTCTTTAAGTCAATGAGAAAACATGTCACAGAATTGGAGAACTTTTATCAACGTGTCAAAGCTCTGAAAAATAATTATTGTACGTTTTATGCTAATGCTCAGAATTATTTGAACTTATTGGTCAAATCATGGTTTGAAATCGTAATTTTTTATAATATTCTTTTTATAAACATATTTTTTATGAATGAACTCAGCTACAACACTTAAACAGAAAATAGTTCAGAACTGAACAAGTCTACTTTACAACATGCAACCACTGATTCTGGGACATTATTCATTTATCCTGATTATTTTAGCCACACTCTTTTAACTGTTGATAACGAAAACACCGTTTTATATAAAAATGAACCTATTATATTTTATGATATCATTTTTAAATAAACTGCTTAGTGTTACTCAATAAAATCTGATAATTAGCGTTATTCAAGTAGGGACTATTTTAGTGGAGTACTTTTTTTTTCTTTAATATCTAAGCACGCAAACGTAGGGCACCTCTCTTATCTTGAAAGCCAAGGTGTTTCAAAATAAACCTCTAAAATCATTAAATAAGCTACCGTTGAGAATTTCATGTCTACTGAGATTTTTTTTTTCTTTTACAAACTTTTCAAACTTAAAACAGAAATGTAAGGAAAATAATAAAGAATCAAAAAAGGAAAATCGTTATATGAGGCCGTGAGAAGTAAAGGGATGTAAGTGGCAAAATTAAAAAATTGGAGATAACCAACACAAATGGTAGGTGAACCTCTTCTCTGTCTTGGGGAAAGAGATGGTACTAGTAGCCCTGGTAGTTACTGCTATACAGCATGATTTAGAAAAAAAATTCAATGGAAGTCTACCTAGGATGTTATTTTAAAACGCATTTTACTCAAAACTTGAAAATGTCCACTTACATCCCTTTGCTTCTCAGTACCTCATATGTGCAATTTTTCAGCTTTTTGAAGCAACCGTTTCATTTCTAGCCTTAAAGATCTTACAAAAAGAATGACTTTAAAAGTTTTCGAAGATAACACAGCATTAATGGCTTTTTAACTATTCTAAACTAGACTTAAAGTCATATTTTTAAAAGGTTTTTTGTGATGTTCTATGTGCAGAGCTCTTTTTGACAAAATCGTCTCAGCAGAATTCTTTAAGCATTGATGTTAGATTTAAATTTTTCTGCTGATTATAACATTTTGTTTTTTCACGCCAGAAGATAAATGAAAAATTAATTAAACCTGAAACATCGAGTGGTTACCCCGGAATAAACCTACCCAACAAAAGAGTTTTGTTATAGTAGGATTATTTTCAAGATAATAATAATAATAATAATAATAATATAAAATGTATTATTATTATTAATAATAATTATTATAAGCTACTTTATCATTAATAATAATAATAATAATAATAATAATAATAATAATAATAATGTAAAATGTATTATTATTATGAAGAATAATTATGATTAGCTAATTTATTAATATTATTATTATTATTAATATAAAATAATAATAATAATATAATAAATAATAATAATAATAATATAAAATGTATTATTATTATTAAGAGTAATTATTATTAGCTAATTTATTATTATTATTATTATTATTATTATTATTGTTGTTGTTGTTGTTGTTGTTGTTGTTGTTGTTCATAACAACAATGTGAAGAAATTCCATCTGACCAAGCGACATATCTGCTTTTACCCATAGGCCTATTTTTAACAGTTATGTTTTTAAACATTAATAGAAATAACATTTTCTTGACTTTCTTTTGTTTAATGAGACACCTTTTGAGCTACTAAAGCTACCTTTTACATTTTTTTTTCTTTTCCTTTTAATAATGTAATTTTGTAAATTTTTTAACGAAAACATAGCTTTAATATTATAACGACATAACTACACACACACTTTATATTTTTTAAGAATCTGAATGCTTATTACAACTTGTGAACTAGCCTACACAATTTGTACGAATATACATAGCAAAATGAACTTGGTTGTATCTAAAATGAGTATATTTTTCTTGAAAAGAATCCTTTTCTTCAATTACCCATTTTCGTTCACTGTGAATAAATATTTTCAGTCTTAAGATACCTTCTATTGTTGCAACACACGTAATTTTGCAATCAACAGGCGTAGAATAAAGGAACCAATTATGTCCTCAAATTTCTAATCTAGAGATTTTTTCACAGTAAAATCGTGCTTTGTTTTTCTCTGTTAAACCTCCTGAAAAATAAATGTCGGCAAAAGACTTTGATTATCTGTAATTAAAGCTCTTTTGCATCTGTCCTTCGTTAGCTGTTGAAATGGTTGATGGAATTCTAAATTACTTTTAAAGCGGAAGAGTACTCAAATTCATTTGCTTAAATTAGAGGACTTGGTCAGAGCTTTATATGTAATTAAAAGTTTTATAATAGATTTGTCAGACTTTTTTCTTTAAACTTTAAGTCAAAGTCTTTTCATTAGTAGTACTTTTTTTTATAGCTTTCGTCGGATTTTTTTTCCCTTTGTACTAAGAAATGGCTGAAGCAATCGTAACATTACTTCTAGAGAAAAAATTACAAAAAAGAAAAGTATCTCAAAAAGTAATGCTACAATTTTCACAATATTGGAACATTGGTGCGCCTCAACGGAAATAAATTGGTTAATTTTGGGAGCAAATCGTTCCTGCAGGAGTAGGGGTATGTATTCGAATGTTTTTTCTCGTAAATACTGTTACTAAAGTTAATAATTCATGGAACCACAAAAAAATAATATTGTTATATGCAACTAAATGGAGACAGGAACTGATTATTTTTTGTGACAATTGTCCTAAAGAGGGAAAGGAAATGAAACTTTTTTCTTTAAAAGCAAGAGTGCTATTCAGTTTTTTTGATTCAGCAGTTTTGAGTAGTTGGAATTGCTGCTGTAAAACTAATTTTCACAACCGTACTTGAAACAATACTTGTATCGCTGTGCTAAGCACAAAAGTCGTATCTATAGCGAAGTTCAAACTGATGAATTGCTGTTTAAAGTTTTACGCATCAATACGTTTGATTCAGATGCAACTTTTTTCAGATTTTTTCAAAGCACATTTCTCAGTGACAAATTGCTATAAAACATTATATTTAGGAAAAATATGGGACAAAAAACCATCTGGTGACCATAACTCAGTTTTGATAAAAATTAACATACGACATTTGTGCTTAGCACGGCAAGTAAATAATGCAAAACAACAAATTGTACCATACGTTTCCCATAATTCGATACTTTTAGATGCCACCACGTCACCTAGACTTGGTAGACGCTATAATGAGATTCTAACGTGATCTAAGATTCATATGATACACATAAAGGTATTCCGTGGCGGTCACCACATACTAGTTTATGCTTATGTAAGGTTAATGAACATGGTTCTTATCTGCTTGTTTTTATGATGAGTTTCTGACAAGTTTCACTAATCTACATGTTGGAAAAATTTCCAGCATGATCATTTACCCTTTTTTTGTATTTAATATATGAATAGATTCTTGCTTTTATTACTTTTATGCGGAACACACTTTTTGAATTTAAGGAATATACCGTAAAATGGTACAACTTTGTGTTAAGGGAGCAACAATGGGCCACTATTGCCATGGTGATGATTTTGCTCTGTAGTGGCCTCTTTTTCAAACTCACAAATTCCAAAAAAATTCTCTAGTTAGTGTAACTATTTAGGTAACTAAAAACGCTTAATCAGAGAGTACCATTGTTGATGTATAGCTTAGATAACGTAGTCGTCCTTAGGGCGTGATTTGTTCCCGCGTGGAAGAGCCAAAAGTATCCTTTGGACAGACCACTTATACTGTTTTCCAAGATCTGGTAAGTTCAGATTTTCTTTACTATTTTCTCAGTTACGAATTAAGCCGCATGTTGACTTTAAATGTTTCATAGATTTCACAAGCTCTCAACATTTATCAAAAATTGGAATGTTGGGGTACAACAAAGGGCCACCTATTTTTCAGGGTTTTTAGTGGCTTGGAGCTTTATTTTATTCTCTATAGGGATGCTTTCGTCATATTTTGTGTTATTTATTGTAAACAATGGCAAGAAAAAACAGAAGTAAGCTTAGGGATCACCCTTTCGCCCGTATTCATAGGAGTTTTTGCTGAAGGTGCAGACTGAAATCCGGACCAATTATAAACTGAGATAATTTTTAAAAATAATTTATTTTGATGAGGTTTGGAATGTAAAATATGATTTCACATTTCAGTTTTAAAATTTTTTTATTGATCTCGTTTAAAACTTGACAGACTTACGTATGTTTTGAGAACTAAATGTAGGTACCTAGCCTTTAGTTTATGAGATATTTCTAGTTTTCTAATGTTTCTATGTCAAACCCTAGGCAGTTAATAAAGAACGTTACTTACATTTTCCATATTGAACTTTATTAATCACTCGAGATTAACTCGAGTGATGATTAAACCTTAAAAAAATAAAAAAAAAATAAAATGATGTACTCAAAAAATACTTTATGCACTTTTAAGCAGAGGGTAACATGTAGCCTCAGGTCATAGATCAGATCAAGTTTTCAATGTGTTTTCTAGGCTAGAATGAGGTGGCTCATAGTTGTACCTCGTAGGGGCAGAATTATGGGCCATGGGGGAAAAATTCCCCTTCCTCTACTTTCGAACTCAGATTTTTTTCAAACATTTCATTTGAAAGACGAGATGTATAGCTACCATTGCTTAAGTCCTCAAACTTCTAAATCAAAAATGTACCCGGAATTTTCATAAAAACATCGAAAAATGTCCCATAGTTGGACCATTTTACGGTAATATTTAGTATAAGTAATACAACTAAACAATTTTTAATTGTCTATTTCAAACGAAAAAGTTTACTGCGGACAGAAAATAATTCTAATAAACTTCACAAGTGTCTAATGTCTGATATGGTAAAACGAAATTGCTATATAATCCATGATTACTCACAACTGAAAAATAATATTAACTCGCTTGTATTATTTTTTCAAGTCTTGACTTACAACAAGAAGAAATCAGGTTTCTTTCGCTAGTTTCACGCAAAACGTATCAACCATTCGTCGTTGTTGAGTCACGTGACTCGGAATGTTAGCACCAGCTTTTGCTAAGCCAATGTTTGGACTTGCTCCTTCCATTTATATTCCTGCTCTAAGCTTTTACGAACTGAAAATAAAGGGGACTTGAACTAATGTACACGCGTTAGAATTATACTAGTAATATTTTTTTTACTAAGTATTTCCAAACCAATGAAAATACGTTACAATATACCAACTTTCTTTGTCTGCAACTTTGTCACGATTACTTAGTTTATTTAGTCCAGTAGGCGGCAAAAAACATGTTGATCAGAATTTATGACAATAAGTTTGTCATACCAGTTGTTTGTAAGGTAAGTTTTTGTTTGCATCACAATAAATCTTTCATTCATAGTGGTGTTTGCAAGTATTAATAATTTCAAAATCACCCATTTATTTTTATTTTTCTATTTTGACTCGTTTAAAGCTCATTTTTGAAATTAAAACTCGATTTTAATAATTCCTAGACTTTGAAACACTAGAGAGTAACATAGTATCAAGCGTAAAAAATACGCATACTAGTACTAAATGTTTAAGAAAAACGAGTTAGTACATTGCTTCATATGAAAACAATTATGTAATGGAATATTGATACGCATGATGCGCTCTTGATGTAATCATCATATGTATTTTTATTCTCCTTTCGAAATATTTCTAAAACTGATAGAACTTCGTCCACGCATGAGGTTTGATTAGTTTCAAAATTCTTTCCACATGTTCTATTCTTGATCGCTGTATTGAGATTAAAAAAGCTGATACCAACTAAGCTATTTATTTTTCACCAGCTGAAATAAAGTTAAAGCAGTTTTTGTTGTATTTTTGGATTATCTGAAAACAATCTTGTTCCAATTTGATTGAAATGTGCAATCTACTTTTTTTCTTATTTCCATCGTTCAATCGAAGCAAAAAAGTGTTGCTATTTTTATCATCGGCTATACAAAGAAAATTCATTTCCTGCTGATTACAGTTCGGAGTTTCATAAACTCTCAATGTTGTAATTTTTTTTTCGCTGAAGCGTAGAGAAAGGAAAGTAAGAACAATATTTTTATCATGCCTACTTTCGTGTGAATTGGAGTTAAGTTGATTTCAAAAGCGAAAGAAAATATGTTATCCTACAAGGAACGCTTAGGTTTTGAACCGGAGCGTACGAACTTGCAGTTCAAAATATTTTTATGTACGGGGTGCTTAACAAGTCTTGCATAGATAAAGAAAACACATTTTTTAAAAAACTACCACCAATCACCCAGAATACTGTTTTTAAAAATCTTAATCTCAAAATAATAATAAATAAATAAATGAATAAATAAATAAATAATAATAATAATAATACATAACGTTAATACACTACAACAACTTTGTGTAAGGATTATCAAAAAGGGAATAGCTAAACTAGACACCCTATAACTTTCGATGTGTCGTCCCCTCAGTCGAAAGGCGCCGCGAAGTGTCCATGATATCATTAGATATATGTAATAGTCTTGAGTACGTGAGAAAAGTCTGACACTTGAAAGGGTACCACGAGTGAGAAAAGCTTGGGAACGCCTGACCTAGTACACTTTTTGTAGTTCTGAGAATATTTATACGATTTTCGACTTGTCGCTAGAAACTTGCGGAGACAGAATTTTCTTTGATGCCCCCTCCCCCCCCCCAGAAAGCAAATTAAGTTTGTAGGTGTGAGATAATTGAGCTGTGAGAGTTTGGTCGCAACAGTCATTATGCCGGTATAAGCTGTTGTATATGCATTCTGCCGCGTGCAGGTAAAGGGCAGCAAATGCGAATTTATTTATATTTATTTATTTATTTATTTATTTATTTTTATTTATTTATTTATTTATTTATTTATTTATTTTTATTTATTTATTTATTTATTTTTGCATTTTTGTCATCTATTGTACGTTATCTTTACTGTAGAAGCAGGCTTTTTTGGTTTCTGCTGAAAAAACGGCGCCATAAAAAACGTTTGCTTATAACATTTTCCTATTGTTAGTATTGAATAAACCACACATTTCTCCAAATGTCTCGAAAACTCATTTCTGCAGATACTGCCGTTTACCTGCACACGGCAGCATTGGCAAAGTGTGTTGAAAATAAAGGTTTTGGTGAAACTGCACTCAAAACCTACTCTCATGGCGCCCTTTGGAGTATTTTTTTCCTGAATCTCATTTACAGTTTCGATGTTAAAGAAACCAACAATGAGATAAATATTTAAATAAAAAATAATTATGTACGCATCTTTAAAAGGGTTTATTTTTTTTTAATGATGGTTCTTTAACAGTACAAGACTTTTTAAAAACCATGCATTATCCTTGGAAGCAACGGGTGCAGAAAAAAAATACATTAATAACGAAATTAAAACCATAACTGCACTGAACATGAAAGTAAATTGCCATCTTTATTTTAATTCCGATAATCACTCCTATTATTTTAGTAAATGCTGTTTTCATTTACATGTTTAGTTAATATTTTCATGTCTAAAACATTTTTTTTTTGTTTTGTTTTGTTTTTGTTTTTGCTTCTTACGTTAAAAAATCTAAGCAAATAAGAAACAAAAATGTGCACACATTTGATGTAACAGAAAAACAAGCAATATATGCAAGTCAAAACAAAAGCACTACTTTCTAGAAATAAACATTGTATTAAATGATCTCAATTCCTGGTGATATCAGTAAAATTCTGTTCCCGTTACACGGGTAGCCAATTAATTTTGGTAATTTCTCTGCTTATATCATCATTTTTATGCATATAACTTATTATTGTATGATCCACCTTTACTTACTGCTATGTAAGCGTGATATAATGACTTTTGCGGTCGGATAAAAATTTTAAATCAAGCAACTTCTTAGAGCATACTTTGCAGATTACCTGCAAGTACAAGTCTGGTGCACAAAATGCAGCGCTAAGAATGATTCGAGACATCGTTCCATTCGCAGGTTTCATGTTGTACAAAGATCAAACGATTAAAATTGCAGCCCCGTGATGTGTGGATGATGACAAAATCAGTAGTTAGTGAAACCTTCATTGTTGGCTTTAACTATTGCCACACGCATTAGCATAGAATCAAAAAGATTTAGGATCTATCCTTGAGTTATAGCAGTTCATGCGGCTTCCACATATTGCAAAGTTTATGTGGTGTAAGAGCGGGTCAGTCGTTGTGCAAGCATGGACCAGTTGTTTTCGATTAGCGATAGATCGGGAGAACAAGTAGGTCAAGGAAGCAATTCAATCCGATGGGTAAAGTAAAACTCTTAAACATTGCGTGCCACGAGTGGTCACGCATTCTCCTGTTAGAATATGGCCTTTTCCTGGCGCTGAATGTATGGAAGGACAACAGTCTCCCACTCCTCAATGATTGAAAACTGCTAATCAGTTTGCCGGTGAATCCAAATCCATTCCAAACCATACTAACGTTTGCTGGACCAGTGTGGCAATGCACACGGCAAATGTTCAGCCGCATCTCACCAAGGTGCCTCCAAACTCCATTACCTCCATTTACCAAGGTGCCTCCTATCGTAGTGTTGCAGAAAGAAGCAGCATTCGTTACTAAACACAATGTGTTCCGTTCTTTTGCTCATGTCCGTCGCTCCTCGTACCATCGGCTACGCAGAAACCGGTGGTTTATGGCCAAAGGTAAACGAAGCAATGGACGCCTTGTGGTCCTTTCATTCTGCTAAAAACGGAGTTGAATGGTACAAGCGGACGCTGGATGATGCTTTGCAGACTGAAACTGATAAGCTATGTAACGATCTAACAGTGTAATTTGCAATTTTTGTGTACTAAAACGTAGGTAATTCATTCATTTAATGTTGTGCTATGGTTCGTGATGTGGTTGCATGGTCCATCACTGCCATGCGCACATTCTGTCTGTTATCAGGGGCAGTGGTGCAACGGTGTGGTGGCGTACGACTTCGTTGGTCCGTCGTTCTTTCTTGCATCTAGTGATTACAGTTCCTTGTGTCACATGTTCTAGGTTTCATCAAAAATGCTCACTTATTCAAACTTATGGCCACCGAAAGTCAAGGAAAAAAATTCCCTATCTCGCTTTTTAGCGAGTTTATATGCATTCTACACAAAAAAACTAAGAACTCACTTTGTGCTTCCAAACTTTAAGGTTTCCAGTGTAATAAATATTTCTGCAGCCGTAGCATAAAAAAAGACAGTTTGTCTCCCAATGCTGATCTGCCATTTTGGAGCAATTTTTGGGAGATCCTAGGTTATCAGGGTTTTGATCTCGGAAGCTGAATATGTTTGTATAGGTTACTTTAAAAGGCATCTCTGCACCTTTATGAAGTTTTATCCAAATAGGAGGTAGTCGAGCTGGCACCCCTAGATCACTTGACATGGAATTACTAAAAAGTGTTTTAGGAAGGATTGTAAAAACTTTTCCTAAAAGTGTTCTTTATAGTGTTCTAAAAAGTGGGTAGGGGTTCGCGTAAAAAAGGTTTTAAACTAGCAGAATATGTTTCTACTTTGACTAATATTTTTTTTTTTTTTTTTTTGTTTCATGAATAAAAGTTTGATATCAGTACGATTGGCTAATAAGTAAGTATATTTGCTTAGAATTTCGTTTGTTACATTTTCTTTTGCTTGTTAAAAAGCCAAAGTTATTTTAAATAAGAACAAAAAAATAAATTTATACATATACAAAGCGTTTCAAAAAATCTAAGTATACTAGTATCAACCGAATGCATATACCTTCAAGTGAATAAACAAGATTAATATAAAAATCTCACAACAAGAAAGTTTATTTTTAACTTCTTTGCATATCAAAAGAAGTAAAATTTAGAAACATTTTCTAGAGAATGAGGCTTTGAATTCTAACAAACTAATTAGCAGATTACTTCTAACTCGGGCCAATGCTGTTTTTTGAATACACATATTTATGAATAACATTGTTTACCAGCCTAAGGAATCTTACCTAAAAATATTTGGCATTTCGGCCAAGAAGCAGGAATTATTTTAGATTAAAAATCATCATGATTTCTATAGAGTCTCAGTTGCTCAAAAGACGTGACCTTCTCATTAACAATTACATAATTTTTATGTTTATCTTAAATTACGGAATTTTTAATTAGCAAAAGAAAAAGAAGTAAATGCATTTTTAGAGAAAAAAATTAATCATCTTGCTTTATTTCAATAAAATCCTTTTCATTTTGTATTAATGAATATGTTCTTTAACATTGCACTATAAATTTAATCCTAAAGAAAATGTATCTGGTTCATGAAAATATTTTTAGCCAGGTATTATGTTCAGGGTTTTGTTTCATGACGTACGATTATATTAAGCTCCTTATATCACCTCATAGACTAAAAACCAAAGAATGGGATGGACATATATCAAAATATTTAATAATTACCTTACAACATGAAGTAAAAATCTCGGCGCAAATTATTTGTCAATACTTTTGATTTTATATGAAGTATGTCTATACGAATATTTTTCATATTTGACAAATATCTTCGAAAGACAGTGGAAATAGTGCAAATCCAGATATGTCAAAACAATTTGTCACAGATGATAAAAGAGTAACGTAGCTTTGTCATTGATGAAATATTGCTTTGGCTTCTGGCGTTTGTGGCCATCGAAACAAACTTTTAAAATCTTCGTAATCTTGCTTTAACCTCTCGAGCCTATAACTTTCCTTTGGTCATGCAAAAAAGAATAAATAGTTCTTAAACTAATATTTTACAGAATTGGTTTTGTTGAGAAGAATTTCAAAAATTAAATTTATATTTCTTAAATATGCTTTAGTCATGTCAAAAAACATTATTTTTCTTTTAGTGAAGTTACAGTATAGTTGGCAAGAGAAACTTTCTAAAATACTTGAAAATTAATTTAGGTTTTTTTTTTTTTAACAAAGGAGTCGTCTTTGAAAGTCATGAATTTAAATTAGTGCGCTTAAAAAAGTAGAAATTTCAGCATTAAAGTTCATATACATAAGTATACTTCACTAAAAACTGCAGCACAACAAAGCCTAAAATTATTCCAAGACCAAAGTTAATCAGTCAGTTGCCGTTTATAGTAACTGCAAGCAAATTTTATGTGAAAAAACTCTTATTGTTTCGCGTCATCAAACACTTAGTTTGCTTTTACATTTCTCTTTTTGCATTTATTTGTAACTAGTGGCATCGGCACGGCTTTGCCCATAGTAGAAAGTTAAAAGGTCTTTCGGTTCGCCTGTATATTTACAAATAATGTATGATGCATTTCTCGCCAATTGGCTTGCCCATGTCACGGTTCCACGTTATGATAACTTTGTAATTTACTCGTCCGTCTTATGATAATATTGCTCGGGAAAATGTTCTTAAAATTGGAATAGAAAAAGAAAAAAAATCGAATTTTCAAAAAACTCGCTTCGATGTGCACACCCCAATGCTGCAAACTAATTCTGTGCCAAATTTCATGAAAATCGGCTGAACGGTCTACGCGCTACAGAGATCCGGCCAGATATCCAGACAGAGAGACCTTCAGCTTTATTAGTAGTAAAAATAAAGATACACCAACTCGCATGCTCCCTATGAAGTAAAGATGATTTTGCATTAGAACGCGTTGTTTAAAAACTTGTCATTGTTAGGAGAAACTAAAGGATTACTGCATTGAATTTTTCAGTAAGACCATGCTTCCATACAAGCTTTAAATTCGTGCTTAAATGTTATTTTTGGCGATATCGTCTACGTTTTGTAACTTATAACTCTAACTATAAGTAACTACTTCTAAATCTAAAGAGTATAATGTAACTAACTATTATACTCTTTAAAACATACTAGAGGGCAGATAAGTTCTTAGACATCACTAAAAACGTGTTTTGGAGTATATCTATATGTCTTTGATAATAAGAACAAAATGAAAACTTTTTCATTGTGGCTAGTAGATGTAGCAAAATCCCCATTACATTTACTACACTTTTCAATGATAAGGGGTGAATGCAATAGTGCAATTTTAAGTATTTTAAACAATAATTATGAGATATAGTAAACTATAGTAAGAAGATCCTAAAAAGGGTAAACATGCGTGCAATGTTTTTCCCAGGTTTAACCTATTTTATTAGTTATGATGGTTGCCTGTCAAATAGCTTCAGTCAACTGCCTCTACGCTATAGCATCAGTTAACGAAAATTTCGCGAGTGAGTGTTTTAGTAACAGTTAACTTGCCGTAGCAAATAGTCCTCTCATACGTCAAATTTTCATTAAATGTATAAAGAAACTGTATCTAACTTAAGGGAAGGGCAATAAAGCACTGCATAGAAAAGTTCAAAAGGATGTATCCCCCCATTTCGAATTATGATTATTATTATTTTCATTTCTACTGTTGATTTAAATCATTACATTGTATCTCATTTAACATGTAAGGGTTGCCCAAATGAAAAGTAGACAAGTGCGATAACATCAGAATGAATGATTCGATTACAGTGCCACTGCACAAGTATATAAAAGGTAGTATGAGGTATGCATCTCAGATGCCGTTCAGCGGTGAAACCTTTTTGCAGTAGAGGAAATTGTAAAAAAAAATAAAAGTAGTGATATCCATGGATGGGCGTCCAGATCGTTACAACGCGCGGTAGTATGGTTTCTGGATGCGAAAGATGAGCGTAGTGTGGACATCTGTCGGTAAATGGTAGCAGTTTATGGCGACTACTGTTTAGGTTATACGGCTGTAAACAAGTGGTGTAAAAGTTTTCGAAAACTTTATATATATATATATATATATATATAATCAATGTCAAACATATCTCGACAGCTGCAAGTAGCGTCCAAATTGGAAACACGTGAAGTGATTTGATTTTGTGGGCAAACTGATGGTGCAAATGCACTGAAAGAGAGTGAGAGAGAAATATATGGGAACAGTAGCATGAAGTGCATAGTGAAAATGCAATGTCATGTTAAGCGTGAGTTATCATATCGTGAAATGGTGTAACACGTTTGAGAATGGACGCAGTGATATTGGACAACGTTGAGCGCGAGGGAAGATCAAGTTCATGTGGTAAGTGTGAAGTCACCTTCCCTAGCCGCCTAAACCTTTCACCTTCTGACTTCGATGTTTTTGGTCCCATGAAACAAGAACTTTCAAACCGGCGATACCATTCGGACGACGAAGTGAAAGCAGCGAAGTTTAGCATGTGAAAGCAGACCCAACAATAATTATTGGACATTGGACGGGATTTCTTTGCTGAAGGCATCGAAAAACTTTCACCAAGTCTCGAAAAATAAATTAATAACGGAGGTGGTTATGTTAAATGGTAGATTTTGAATGGAATTTTAAGATAACAATAACGTTATCGCAAAATTTCAATTCTTTTTTTTTCTTGAGCAGTGCAACTAACTTTCTGACTGACCCTCGTATATATATATATGTACAACGTGTACTCCGAAAGTAATGCAATTGAATTTCCCAGGCCGCTTTTATTGGTCAGAGTGGAATCGAACAACTTGTGTTAGGTGGAGGAGACGCTTACTTTTTCCGGAAAACCAGTCTCTGTTCTCCGAGCTGTGGAAGTGGCCGGACGTCAGTTAATGTAAACCTCTGCTCGCCCACCGTGTCACGGAAAAAATGGTATGCTATTAAGTTTAGTTGCTTAATCAACAAAATCTCTTAAGGAGAATTAAAAAATGATTCGTAAGGCTTATGGGGACTCTTATCTGTCCTACTCACAAGTTTTGAGTTAGTTAAAATGCCTTTAAAGAGGGCCCGACAGAGGTTCGACGCAGACAACGCTCTGGGCGGCCGTCAACCTGCAAAACCGACAACAATTTGCCTAGTGTTCGTCAACTGTTAGACTGGTTAATTGACTATCAAGGTTGTTGTGACTGAACTGAACATTTCGTCTACTGCTGTGTTTCGCATTGTTACTTAAGATTTAGCGCTGCGAGTCTGTGAGTTCCTACCTAAACACCAGGTGAAAACGCTGTCCCTCCTATAATCCCGACTTCGCTTCCGCAGATTTCTTTTTGTTCCCTTGGATTAAGGCAGACCTAAAAGGAACGCATTTTTCTTCCATAGAAGTGATCCAGTCAGCCGTGACGAAGACCTTGGGAGGGATTCCGAAAAACGCCTTTCAGGGCGCTTACCAATCATGGCAGAGATGCTGGAAAAAATGTGCAGAGGCCCAAGGACTTTGAAGAACTTTGACTGTTTGTGTCAATCTGTTCAATAAATTACTTTTGAAAAATAATTGCATTACTTTTATGTGTGTGTTTTATTCATGCAATATTTTAAACTTTATTACTATTGAAAATTACGATGCATACGTTCACTGACACGGAATGAAAATTAATTGTCATGCAAATTTTGGAGACTCCAGATGTTATTCCATACTTTAAGAATGCATACTTACCAGAAAGAGATTTCATTTCAGTTTCTAGAACAGCTGTGGGATTCTCATTCGAAATTTCCATTTATTAAGTCTTTAAATAATTGTTTCTCTTTCAAACCGAAGCATTTATACCTATTATGGTAATCAAAACTTTGGGGCAAGCCCATTCGTACTGAAAGCAAGATAACTAGAGATAACTCCAAAATTAATAGAATTGCGTCATATCTTGGCTTACTTTCATTACTTAATTTACATCATTTGCGATATCATAAAGACAATACGTTTATTTTATTTAAAGGTATAACTACGAAACGTGTATATCTAAGATGTTATGTTACATAAATATATATATATATATATATATATATATATATATATATATATATATATATATATATATATATATATATATATATATATATATATATATATATATACTAGCTGACCCAGCCACGCGTTGCTGTGGCGAAGTAGTTGGATTAAAATATTCTTTTACTCAATATTTTGATAGAATCTAATTATTATTTTTAGTGAAGTTTAAAATAGTCTAGCCAATTTTTAAACAAATGAGATAGATAACGGGCGTGTTAGGCTGGATTAAGTACTTATTGAATTTAGTAAGTACTAACTAAATTTTCAATGGTTAAAGCACTATACTTACGCTTATTAAATTTTGCAAGTATGACTTCGGCCAAAAATAAAAGAAAAATAACTTGAGAGTGATAGTAAATATCGAAAATTATTGTAAACTATTAGAACGTAGAAATTAAACATAAACCAACATACACTTTTAGAAAGTGCACTACATTTCATTCAGCTGAGATTTATCTATAGTTTGTAATCAATAACGTCTTTACAAAATACATTAACTAAATTAAATCATATAAAAATTAAATTTTATAAAGGAGGTAGATAACATTGACTTCGAACTATTGTTTCTATTATTTGAAAACTGAAAATTATCTAAGCACTAAGTTGTGCACAATATTCTTGCTTAACCTGTCTTTTGCTAACACGAATAGGTATGATAACTTTCCCACTTGTGAGTAGGCGATAGATAGTTGCAGATGAGAGAAACATGTTTGTTTCAAGTCCAAACCAAAGTCGACATCGTTTGGTCTTGAGGTCTATTTATGGTCTTTTCAAAAGCTAAACAAATCGGAAATTGAAGCCTTCCAAATGTGTTTGAAAATTATGACGCTATTAATGGCTTACGTGGCAACACAAAAATTTCTCCTTTAAAATTTTCCGTTAAAATTGTTAAAATTTTGATGAAGAAACGTGTGCCGTTGCATAATCTAGGTGGGTTTAAACTGTGAAAAAGAATAATTGGTGAACGAATTTTCAACCGAAAATCGTCTAGTGGCATTCCTGGTATATCCAGAGAATTTAAAAATTCAGTTGGAATGTTTACGGCTTCGTTTTCATCGACAACTGTATAGCCTTGTTTAGCATCAACGGTCAGCACAACCTACATTAACTAAATTAAATCATATAAAAATTAAATTTTATAAAGGAGGTAGATAACATTGACTTCGATCTATTGTTTCTATTATTTGAAAACTGAAAATTATCTAAGCACTAAGTTGTGCACAATATTCTTACATAACCTGTCTTTTGCTAACACGAATAGGTATGATAACTTTCCCACTTGTGAGTAGGCGATAGATAGTTGCAGATGAGAGAAACGTGTATGTTTCAAGTCAAAACCAAAGTCGACATTGTTTGGTCTTGAGGTTGTATAGCCTTGTTTAGCATCAACGGTCAGAACAACCTGATTATGATATTTTTTTCAGCTGTCAGTAATGGCTCATTATTCACAATAATAGTATCTCAGACAGAGTCATTGCACTGTTTTTTCTCGTTGCAAATCAGTATCAGCTAAGTCGGTGACTAATCGATCAGGTGATATCACACCATTATGACTGAACAACAAATTTGAAATTGAAATGCATAAATCTTCAATCAACACTAAAGCTTTATTATACATCTTTGGTCTAAAACCTAGATTTGGACATCGGTGTGTTTAACCCTATGGAGTACATCTTTAAGCATAAATATTATATAGATTTCCAACAGAAATGATGAATGTGTTGGATATTATGTAGTGAAAATTATCTTAAACAGTTGACGAATACTGTTTCTCGTTATGCAAAACCTGCATTAGAAAATACAACTCCCAATAATTGTGTGCTACCAGTAATTACAATTCGCAAATTGTATCGTGATATGCATTAAACACTCGACAGTTAACGGTCCGCAAACATTCCTGTCTTTTCGGGAATGTTTCACGAAAACAAATGCAAAAACAACATTTTCTTTGTTTTGGATGCACAGTTTTGTTTTGGATGGAATTTTGGTCCCAATGTCTTGCCTTTAATTTCTAATTATGCCCGAGACTGATGAATGTTGTGTTCTTTGTTTGCGTGGCTTCCGTGATTATTTTATTTTATTCAACACTGTAAAAACAATTAAGAAACGTCCTAAGAAATAATGGGCAGCGAATATGCCCAACTTCTTCCAGTAACCTATCTTAGAAAAAAATATGAATGTATCCCACTAAAAGTCAGAAACCTTCCTAAAATTATCCTGAAGTCTTTCTGAAAAATTAGAAACCTCTCCGATTCGAGGCAATCATTTCTCTGAAACCTTGAGAACGAACCAAAGTAAGATGAAAAATAATAGCTTGGCACATTTTTCGACTCACCAAGAAAGTACCAAAAGCATTATCGCAACCATAGCCACTGCTAAGAAGGACTTTCAACCACGCACAAAGAATTCTACTTGCTCTTGGAAAGTTACGTAATCCAGAGATTCACTTCCTCCCATTGGGAGTTATGCCAATTAGGACGGACCACGACGACGGTAATAAAGTCAGTTCATCACTAAAATTCATTAACTTTCCTGAAATTATCCTGGAATCTTTGAAGAATTCAGTACGATCCCAGGCTAAAAGCCAGTCGTGTCACTGGACCTTCAGAAAACGCTTAGGTAAGTTGAATACAAAGCTTGACACCTTCCTACTTTTCCAAGAAAGCTCCAACACTAATGCTGCAAGCATGGCGAAAAGTAAGACAGACTTGCAAGCAAGTATCATGAGACCAGCTCGTCTGCGATTCCAGCAAAGCTACTGAATCCAGAGGCTCATTCATTCGCATTGATAGCTTAGTCAATGTAGACTGAACGAAATCGAACTGAACCTGATACACTTAATAAATACGCTCAGTTAATCTTTAAACTGGAAATTAAAAATATTTTTCGCAACAGTGAGAAGTCTGCATTCATGACGTTTGTAGCAATTTACTTCGTCTGGAGCCGATCTGTCTGTGAAATAGAAAGGCACTTCGACTTGAGGTACTTCAGTTGGAGCCAACTGAACATTAGTGAACTTGTGGCAGTAGTTATTTAATGTTCTCGTATTTATATTAAAGTCTATAGAAGCTTTCCTAACACTACATCCATTTCTTATTGCTGCAAGCGCTGCATTTATTTGCGCTTGCGTGTAGTTCTCTTGGTCTGACTTCTTACGGTAATTGCGCATCATTTTCAGTCCATCTGATATTTCACATTGGAGAATGAAATCCAGTTTCAGATATACTTGATACTATTAAAAAAAATCAGATCATTTAAGTAGTTATCCAAAATTTAATTTTAAATATTTATAATTGTGGTTTTATGCAGTAATTAGTGGTACCCGCACGGCTTTGCCCGTAATAGAAAAATTAAAAGGTCTTTTAAAATCGGCCGAGCGGTCTAGGCGCTTCACGGTTCACAGACATCCTCTGGACAGACTTTCAGCTTCATTATTAGTAAAGATTATAAACTGTATTGTAAAAATATAAAGTTTAACGGTAAAAAAAAACATTCATGGAGAACCCGGGGCACATTTTCCATTTAGAAAATGTGCCCCGTATTGAATTGGAATACGTGCCCCAACGCCATATTTGATTTTTTTTTTTATAATTTTTAACTATGAAGATGAAAACTATTTGCCAAAGCAATCACACCATCAGGAACGTAATGAAATATAGTTTAAAGTTAGGTCCTGACAATGAAACAAAAACATTATCATACATGTTTTTTAATGAAAAGTAAATGCTTGCTCAGTTACTCACCAGAAGAAAAACCGCAAAAGTTTACGTCTCATCAAGACAAAGCCAGCTAATGAATTGAGGTTCACGTGATAGGCGTGTGCAGTGCTCTAGTTTCACACTGTCCGGTAAGCGTCGGTACCTAGCGAGAAACACTTAAACTATGGCGCGTTGGAATACGTACCCCTGTAGAATATCTGCCCCGGTCTCTCCTACTTCCAGTTGCAAAAATAGTCAAAATCAAATGCAGAGTTAAGGTATTAAAAGTTTGAAGCGAAAATAAAAATGTGTGAAAAAATACAGAATTTAGCTTTTTATACGTGCTCTAGGCCCCCTAACTAATATTTAGAGAAATAATCTCCATTGAAAACTATTACTGACACAAAAAAACTTGACATTTGTGTGACCAAAACTCAAGGAGATATTCTAGTTCAAGGTTTAAGGGCCCATACAGAAGATGAGATTGGAACTTATCGCCCTTTCAGAAAAATGATAGGACGTCGAACAAAGAAAAACATATTTTTTATTGTCATTCAAAAATAAATGCAAATGTTATGCCGTGATATGCAAAAACACACTACAAAAAATCTCGAACAATTTGAAAAACCACGCTCTAAGCACACATATAATTTTAATACTTGTTAACCCAGCTAAAAAACGACTTCAAAAAAACTGCAGCTGAAAAGAAATTTTCGCATATATTTGAAAAATACTGCAAATTTTTTTGATGAATGCAAAATGCTTTCATTTTATCTTTTTTTGCAATAGCATTTATTTTAGATTTTTACTATTGAATCAAACTGGACCAAATATTTGGTGACTTTTTAAAGTTTCAAACGCAATATCATAAAAACTACACTTTTTTTAAAAGTAAAAAAAAAGTTTCTTTTTCTCAACTATGTGTTATATTGCTTCGGTTTTTTTTTAATTTTTTCGTTTTTGTAATATTATTTTATTTTTTAACTTAAAAAATAATTTGTAATTTTAATTATTAATTCATTTGAGTTACGTGTTACAAAGCAACCACCTTCTAAATTCCAAAAATTGTTATGTATGCAAGTATATGTATTTGCCCATTGATATGGAGACTGTACCTCCGCCCCCAACCAAAACTATAGCAGACATCCAAGACTATAACAGTTCTGACTATAACAGATTTAAACTGCTTAAAGTGTCGTCATACGCATACTAACGTGTCTTAACCGAAACTGTTTTAAAATACCTAGGGTCTGGTGGGGTAGAGTGGTCATAAAATCGTAGGTTTTCAACTTAGGTGGACAAAAAATGCTATAATTGCTTTAAAAACTTCAACTTTTTTTTGTTGTTATTTTACATTGCATTATTAAAGAACACGGCTCATTGAGTTTTAGGGAAAAAAATTGATTTAAATAGTTTATAACACTTTCTTTTCTTCATGTATTTATGACCACTTTACCCCATGGGGTGGGGGAAAGTGGTTATAGCATGGGGTAAAGTGGTCATAGTTAAAAATAGCTGCAAAACCGTTATAAATAACCCTAATATTTGTATAGTTCGGTTGTTTTTATAGTTACTAGTATATCCACAAGTATATGCGAGCATACACGAGTATATACGTGTTTTATGAACATGAGTAAACACGTTCCTATATATGAGTAGATGCATGTATACATCAGATACGTGCATGTACGTGCCTACTCAAGCATATACGTGTATAAACGAGTTAAGAATTTTTACGGGATAATCTACAAGAGTGTAAACGTGTCTCCATGAGTATATATGTGTCACGCGTATCCATGTGTCACGTGCATATACGAGTATATACACGTGTAAACGAACATCATATGAGTGTATGCACTTGTATCTCGAGTATATGCATGCATACCTGAGTATATACGTGTATAGTAAGCGTATATACGCATATATAAGTGTACATACATACATGAACACGTATACACGAGTTAACTCGTCGATACATCCAGTGCGTGTCTGTACATGACTACTCACGTATGTACTCGTATATATATATGGAAGCACGATTATATACGTATGTATGCGTGTAAACACGATTATAAGAAAAATATGCGTACATTTACTTGAATATACAAGTACGTGTATGCATGCATGAGTATGAACACTTATATACGTGCATGCCTACAAAGTGAATTCAAACTCTTGAGCGAAAATCTAAGGGGTATGAGAGGGCAGGATAAGAAGCAAAGAATTATGAGAAACTTATGGTTGCTGACGCGATACATGCACACAAAGTGATTAATGCAAAACTGATTAATGCAAAACAGGTCACAAATTTGTTGCACAGAGTATTTTACCCAACATTTTAGTTTAAGAAATATTTAGAGGAGTTGTTAAAAGTTATAGCCTGTAGTAGCTCTAATACATGCATCGCAACAAAGGCACAGCGACTGATGAAAGATTTTCATAAGTCCCGTTATTGCAACAGATCGTGTTTTGTGACTGCGACGCGTGTATTACAGCTGCATTTCGCAAATTTCATAAATCCCTTTAAAATTTTCTTGAGACCTTAAATGCTGTGTAAAATTGTCTTTGTGAAATAAATTTGTGACCTGTTTTGCATCCATTACTTTCTGGCTTTGCGTGTATGTAACGTTGTGATAGTGACCATATTTTCCCTATGATTCTTGCTTCTTATCCTCCCCTCTAACATGTATTAATAATTTGCCCTAGCGTTTAAAGTCACCCTGTATACTTGTATATCATAAGCTTGTATGTAAGTGTCTACTCGAGTACGAATGCGTATATGTACTTGTCTACCTGAGTATATAACTGTTCGTATATATACGAGTTTAAGCCAGTATATACGTGTATAGCCGAATATATATCTGTATACAGATAAAAAATATTTGCAGACACTCATATCTATAGTTATTAGAGCATTTATGTGAATACGTATTTATACACGAGTATATGCGTATGCATACGCATATACTCGTAAATTTAACCCCGTTTACTGTAAAAAAACATACATGTTAAGTGAAATTAATAATTAATTTATATGTGCCTTATACTTAAATATTAAGTGACATTAGAAGAACAATATTCGTTTAAGCCTAATATTATGACCACTTTACCCCATCTTACTTAAATTGCTCTAAAAAATTATTAAAAAGAGATTGAGCTAACTGCTAACAAGTAAGAGTTTTTGAGACATGTAGGAAGCTTCCTGTGCAGTCCATTTGTTCATAATTCTAACAAACAAAATTTCCCGTGGAAGTTAAAAGAGGTGCTTAGATTTTAAAATTTTTCATATTCACCCAAAATATTTTTTTTTAATCACATAACATTTTTCCAGTTGTAAAATTTTGTATTCAAAATGTAGTTTCTAACCTCCCTACTCTAAAATAAAATTTTCACATTCATTCGAACATTTATTTCCAAGCAATAGCCATTTCTTTGACGTATGACCACTTTACCCCATTGACCACTTTCCCCCACCAGACCCTACACAGTATTTTAATGAAATTACATACTGAATAAATTAACTAATACAATCATGTTTGAAAATTGCAACACCAAAAAGGAATTATGCACATGAACTGAAATTCACAGGAAATGTATAGCAGGATAAGATATGTGAATGATTAGAATTACAGACAGGTCGCGCATGCGTGGACCGAGATACGTCCGCTGAACTGCTGCGTAGACTCTGTATATAAAGGGATGTAGAGCTTTTTGGAATTATTGTATAATTATCTGCCGATGGTAGATATTTCTCTAGTACTCAGTATGCCTCATCTAAAACGCAGTGCGTCATACAAACAAGCAAAGGAGTTCGAATGGGACCGCACGATCTGCATGCGTGAGGGTGAACTTACGTATAGAGAAATCAGTGCCCGCACGTAGCGTAATGCCTCAACTGCGATGCGTATTGGTAAAAGATGGACAAAGGATGATGAAATTAGCTGAAGGGCTCGCACCAGCTCACGCAACCGAATGACGCCACGGGATTCTCGACACCTCACCTGCCTAGCTGTGTTGGATCGTATAGCGTTCTCTGGTACCCTAGCACAACGTTATAGTATGGTTACAGGTGTCACACTTTCTGCATCCACAGTTAGTCGACGTCTGCTGCTCCAGGGTCCCCATGCAAGGATTCCCCTGTACAAAATTCTCTTTACCCTCAACCATTGTCGCTTTCGGCTTCAATGCGCCCGCTTGCACAACCGATGTTGTGTGAACTAGCAACAGGTCGTCTTCTCGGAAGAGTCTATATTTAATCTGCGCTATAGCTATGAACGTGTACGCGTCAGACGTTACACATGGGAACGTCACCTCCCAGAGTGTGTAATCCGACGTCATACTGGCATAACGCCAGGCGTCATGTTATGAAGCGCCATTGAATATCAAGGACAGTCCCACCTAGTGCGAATTACTGGTAACTCCTATAGCGAGCGTTACTTCAGGGACGCTGTGATGCCGGAGGTATTACCCTTTCTTAAGAGCCTTCCTGGTGCCGTGTTTCAGCAGGACAATGCACTTCCACATGTCGCACGTAACGTACAAGTGTTCTTCAATACACGGCAGGTTACGCTACTTCCCCGGCCTGCCCGTTCTCCGGATATAACGCCCGTCATGCATGTCTCAGATTGCGTTGGTTGGAGACTCGCCCACATGCCTCGTCCGGCAGTTGATACGGATGAATTTTGGCATCACATTGAAGCCATATGGGATGCTATTTCCAATCGTGACATTCAGTACCTCTGTAATTCGATGCCAAAACTTGTACAGGCTTGCATAGCTGCATTCGATATTAATTTACGCCAGTTATTTTTACTTCATTGATCGGTAATTTTGATCGTTTATTTTTAGCACTATCAGTAATATGTGTAGTAAATTTTATTCCTTTCCAATGAGTCCTTCATGTTGTTGCAATTTTCATAAACATGAGTGTAATTTGGTATTACTGATCAAATTCAATTAACGTAATTTTGAAATATTGAAAGACAAGTCTAAAGTCGTAAGCAAAAAAAAAAATCCTTTATCTTTTTATTTCATAGTAATGCTTTTCTTTTTTTTTTTTGAATAACAATTCAAACAATCGTACTTTTTACAAAGTTGATTTATAAGTGAAGATATTCTAAATGCTAATCCTTACCTTTCGAACTTCGTTGTCGATTTTTTTGCTATAGTTAAAAGTTTTTGTGCATTTCTGGTAAATCTAATGTGGGTCTCAAGAATGTTCTCCTTTTCCCATGAGAGAAGCTTGCAAGGATTACTATGGCTCTTCTGTTGCTACTTCCTTAAGTCCATTTTAAAACCATAAGTGCCATGCATCCATAAGTGCTTTGCATTCCTTTCTATTGTCCCTCATGTCAAAGGCTAAAATCTGTTGCATGCAGAACTTAGGTATCCGCCCCGCCATTCTACAGGTGGCAAGCATGGGCTATACCAACACAGGTCTCTTATCGCTTCTCAAAATTCCCTGCAGTAAACTTTTCCAGATTTTTTGATCATTTTACTGAAAAGATTTCAATTGTGAAGAAACATTTAATCTTGTCTAAGCAGTCCTAAGTGTCGTGCTAGCTAGATATTCAGAATAAAACACTGCTGTGAAATCCGGCTTGACTTAGCATTGAAATAATATGCAATTTGTTCGGGATTTTAAATAATGAACGTGATATCTGGAGTGTCGTGAAATCCGGGTGTTGCAAAACGAAGACTGACTGTATGGCTCTTTAAAGAAGTACTACTAAGCAAATTTCACAACAAAATAAAAAAAAAGAAAGATGATGACATTGAAATTTTTAATCTCCTTTTTTTAATCTAATTTCTATTGTATTTATTTGTCACATATTTTTATTATTTATTTATTTGTTCATTATTATTATTTATTCATTACTTTTGAGCAATCATGATTGTGATTTCACTTATAAATTAATATTTGCCGTGGACACCTTAACTCTTTTTATGCACTTGGTAATTGATTCATAGATAAGTGAGTCACACTGTCGATTGCTTTATATGACGAGTGAACCTTATGTGAGCTGTTGTCACGTTTAGGATATTTGATCTATTTCATGTTCCTTGATCATACGCCGCACCTAATGAAATTCATTAAAGCTAAATTACTGAGGATAAAATAAATGTGTATGTCTGGCTCAAAACGTAAATATATTACTTTCGACATTGATACATGTTATGTTATATCATATTTATTGGCTGTTGACTTATGTAAGTGCAAATATAGTTTTTAAAAATACCAATTTTAAGAAGGATTCGGATTTAAATAATGTCAATTTAGTCTTTTTTGAAAAAAAAAGAAGAAAAAAAACGGAATTTAAAATTAAATAAGAACAAATATCGCCTGAAACAATGTCCCGGAACCGCACCCTGCTAAGTACAATAGCACCGGAACATCGTGTTCCAGGTCAAACTACGAGCCGCGGAGTGCCCCAGCAAAAAACTACGAAGCAAGGTAACCACTTTAGCCCTGAAAACGCGCTTTTTTTTTGCTCCGCTTTGAAATCAAATTATCTGTCCAATTTTAAGTTTCATTATTCAAAAACCCATGCGAAAAGACTGAAATATGACTCCGGTTCACAAAAAGGTAAGATACTTGAAAACTTGCCTGTTATTATTTGAGTAATTAACTTTTATTTAATTAGTGTATAGCAGATTAGGTTTAGCTTGATAATTTAACACCTAATTGGGAGTTTTTACTTTTTGTAATTTTTGTTTTTTCACCGATTGGCTTAAAATTTTGAGCAAACATTCAATTCATCAATATCCATTTATAACTTTTAAACTTTTAATTTAAGTAACTCTTAAATCGTTTTAGTTGACATGGAAAAACGCAAAAAGGAATGAAAATTACTAAGCGAAAAATTTCAAGCATAGCATATACTGACACCCTGGATTCAAAATGCCTTTTTTCTTCTTCTTTTTTTCCCCTTTTCTTTATTCTGTTCTTTTTTTTTCGATGTCATAAAAAACTCTTGAACCTGTGAAGTATTATGGTGCAAAACACAGATTCATACGACAATTTGTTGGTTTTCTATGAATTTTTTAAATGTGTCCAAGGACTTTTCGGACACCCTGTATAAGGATTATTGGCCGATCTACGCCCACTGGATCAAAACGCGGTTCGTGATGCCCACGTCTTCAGGTCGAGGCACCGTGGCTACGCATCTCCTGCGTTCCTAGCATTCTATATTATAATTAAAGTTACACCGTTACGCCGCGTTATTTAACAAATCGGTTTATTCCTCCCATAAGAAGTTATCACTTCAAAAAGTCAAGCTACAATAAAACGCCTTCAGGATGCAATGTTAGTAAAATTTCATAGAAATAGTTCAGTCTAAACAATGAACTCAGGCAGGCAATTTTTTATAGTTTGTAAGATATATACTTGTGCCTAATATAATGTGTTATACATTCAATATTTTTCGTTTTGAAAAATTATGAAAAGTTTTAACTCAAGCAATCTTAGAAAATAGTGAGTTCTGTTCACTTAAGATAGTTACAAATTTTACTGTACTTCAAAACTACAGCTGGCATTCATATGAAACGACACATTTTTCGCTGGAATTCTGCGCTTTAAAATCACGTAATAAGATTACAAAAAAGGTGTTGAATTTCTTTAAAAAATCGTCTGATTTCTTAGATTTACTCAAGCAGCACTTCTTATTAGGAATTACAAAATAACAACTCTAAAAAGCTGGATGTAAACTTAAAAAACATCTCATCGAAAACGCACTTCAGTGCTCTCAGCAAATCCAAACGAAAATTCTTCAAAATCCTGACTTGCCTTAAAAGTAGAAAGTTATCTGTTAAGGCTCAGTACTTGTTTTAAAAAATGCATTTGTTTCGGGAACTTCTCAAATAAAGCTTAATTGAATAACGACATAAAATATTTCTTAGAAATTGAATGATAGAATAATAAAATGCCAGCTTCAGATATATGCATATCCTTAATAAATCGTCTGATGTTTTCCTAAAAAGCATTTATGTTTTAATGTTTTAACATATATTTTTACTCTTTGTATTGTTTTTTTAGGAAATTCTACTTCTATAACATAACTCCTCTAAATGAATTGTAATTTATAATTCATTTGTGACAAAGCATGTTTACTTCAAATTCTTTTTATCAGAATTTTAATTCACCGTGCATATATTCTTCCGGAATTGAAAAAAAAAATCCTAAAGGATTAGTTTAATAATTCTCTAATTTTATAGAATTTTAACTCCAGAGCAATATTACATATGAAAATATTTGTGTTCGTTATTTAATGAAATTTTTCGCTTAACATTCTCGAAGCGATTAACCGATCAACGACAAATCAGTCATTTGGGCTACTACGACCCAGCGTACTTTGTTTCAATAAAATAAAAATATTTATATTTCACAGATTGTAAATCAATATTAATGTTAATCTGCGTTTAATTTTATTCTATTGCTATATCTAATTTTATTCCAAGACAAAAGTAAACACATAATTTCAAACGAACATACAGGACGTTCGAATCAAATATGCCGACTTTGAACTGTCGATTGAAAAAGGTTTAAGCGCTACGAGAACAATATTGATCAACTTTGGCAGCTGAATTCTTCAAGTTTGACACATTTTTTTTTCTCTTGCGCCCGACGCACCTGCGCGTTTTATAAGCGGTCAAAGGGAAAACGACGTTACCGCTGGAGAAGGCACAAATTGTTCTCTGGTATGCAGAACAAAATCCGTAACAACTCCAAAGGATGTTTCGAACAATTTATAAAAGACTCCCATCAGCCTAGGATAAGAGAATTAGAAAGTGGCACAATTTTTTTTTCTCGAAACAGGAAGGGTTCATATAAAAAAATTTAAAAAAAAAGAGCTCACTAAACTACTAAAGCAGTTCAGGGCTACTGAGGGGGCTCACGTGAAAGTGTACTAAATTTATGATTTTTTTTGTGAGGATTGGTAACTATTTTTACAGTTTTCTTATGCTTTTTAACTCTTCGTTAAGTATAGCGACCTTTCCAAATTCGGTACATTTGATTCGGACACACTGTACATTTATATTTTCCTTCTAAAATTGTCACGTCCGAAGCACAGAGTGGTAAGAAATAGGTCGATTTTATTTATTTATACATTACTTATAGGTAGATTCGTTTTATTTATTTATACATTACTTATAGATTTATTTTATTCATTTATAGATTCATTTTATTTATTTATACTTATTCAAAAAATATTCTTAGAATTTTACTACAAGAAAGATAACACTTCAATAAAATGTTGTTTTTTCGAAGCACCATGTTTTTTTTTTTTTTTTTTAAACCGGTATAAATACTACTTTTGCTTTTTTTTCTTCACACGCCATTTTGTTTTCAGTAAACTCGTATATTTTCAGTTTCATTATTTTGACCAAAAGTTTTACTGTTAAGGACATATTTTTCAATATCACAAAAAAAAAAAAAAAACCATGATGTTATAAAAATGCTGCGTTACAGGGTTTACCATGTGCAAGTACAGTGCTGTACCCCGATATAGCATTCATTCTTTCATTTGACGCCCCTATTGGCTTTTATGTGGCGACACTATAATTTCCATTCCCAGCTTTACCATTAGATGGAGACACTTAGGCTATCTTCGATGCGAAATTGCACTAGGAATTTAATTTTGACTCTTTTGTTTTACATGCTGCATAACCGTATACGTGGGAACTGTCGATTCTGGGCACTGTCTCTGCATCTTGAAAACCTACCTCCTGGAGACTGGTTTCAGCTTGGGCCCTTTGGGTGTAAAAAGGTCAACACCTAATCACAACACCATTCTGTCTGTCTAGATTAAGTTAACTATAAGCATAAAGAATTATGGTTAATTCAGAGAAAATTCACGAATAAAGTTAATTTGCAAAAAAAAAAAAAAGATTGGTTTCGGGGCAACATATCGTCGCTTCAGAGCAACAGAGATATCTTACTAATATTCCTGGGATTAGATGTCTTACTGTTGCTGTAAAATACTCCGATTATGTTATACAAGTAACATAAGTGATAAGAAATTTCTCCTAATAAATCAATATACCCTTTTTGTGTCATCAAGTGTACATCTCTGAACCTGGATCGCAATCGTCAACTATGATTAAAAAGTAATTTATAAATTTCCGTTCGTACATAGAAGTTTTTTTTTTTTTTTTAAATCGGTTCTTTAACCAGAAGACTGTGAAACTCTTATGATTTGTTTGGTTATATAAAGTAATCAAACCACTATAATTATCATTGCAACTTAACACAATTATCCTCTTGTGTAGATTTTGCGACTTACTGGAAGGGTTGATGATGATGAAGATGTCGTGTCTATGATAATGTGCATTTATATGACTCCGAAGCTGTCGTAACAGCCTTTGCAACTTCGAGAGCCTTATATGTATAGAGTAGATCCACTAGGTCTTCTAAGCTGATGTTAAAAAGTTTGGCCTGGATTGCTGGACAGCTGAAGATGTGTTGAAGAGACAGAGGGAGTCATTTGGGCAATGGGGACGACGGGGTTTGTTTCTATGTTAGTAATATAATGGTTTTAATAGTAACTTTCTAATAATTTGTATATGTTTTGACCTTCAAGTATAATAAATTATGGATACCATGTACTTTAGTACCAGTTTTGGTCAATATACAACGAGTAATGCACATTTTAAAAAGAAACATGCATACAACCTTTCACACCCACATCAATTTTTGTACGAATAAAAGAATATACAATTAAGTTCACTAAAATACATAAAAATGAAAATAATAAACGTGTTAATGGTTTTCTCTAACAATAAAGCAATTATACCAACTGACCCCCAACATACAAAGTTACAATGACGTACATCAAAGAACTTTTCTGCGTAATTCCTAACTTCAGATGTCCAAAATTGGAAATAGTTCAGTTTGAAGAATTAAACACAAAATGTAAGGGGGAGCAATTGACATTATCATTCTACTAGACATTGAAGTAGCACAACTTTATTTCTTAAGCAAAGAGAGAATTTCTAGACCGAGCTGCTGAAATCAACTTTCCGCCCAAAGAGAGAGCCTCTCTATGTTAACAATTAGAGGGCCTCTCTATGTTAACAATGATCTAATTTCTGGAAAATAGCAACACCCACATACTTTCACATTCATTATATTTATAAGGATTTCCTTATTTCTATGTACTGTTTTCGTCCTTGTTGTGGATAAATGCCAAATAGTAGTTGCATTTCATATTGCTAGATATTATAATTCTACATGGTTCTGTGAGACCGATTTTATTATATAACACATTTCCAGTATTTTCTTTTTGAGTTTAATCAAGGGTTCTCAAAAAAGGGGGTTTTTTTTGGGGGGGGGGGGGGTTTTACAGCGATAGTTTTTCTTTTTTGGAGTGCTGTAGTTTTTTTTGGGGGGGAGGCAGGGGGAGTTTGGGAGGTACGTTGTGTTTGAGGAAGCGATAAATAGCCCTGCTTTTAAGAAGATGGTTAGAAATCTATTTCCAAACGCGTCGGATTAGAGCGATAGAAAAGCAATTTTTTCTGATCAAATATTACATGAAATTACAGTCAGCCTTCTTTGAAGCTTTATTTTCATCATTTTCAAAAGTGTGCTTTAACTACATTTGAACTGACTGGAGACTCGAATAATTTTAATTTTTCGAAAATATTAATTAGAGAAGAAGTAGAACAATTATTGAATGCCTTAGTTTTCAATTTTGTGTTTTTGTGACTTAGAGGGGGAGGGGACGAATAAAATAGTTTTATTAGATATTATATCCCATATCAGCAGTTCTATTTCTTGTTATTATTTCATACGAAATGTAACGTGAAAAAAAAAAAAAAATGTTGAATTTGATGCACTATAAAAACTCAAGGTTTTTAGAAATTCCAACATGCGCATTCATTAATATGATTTTTAACAGCTCATCAATTGGGGAATTAGTACGAAAAATTGATCTTGTTTACAATAAAAACAACTATATTATTTTCCGACACCAATTTCAATTGACTCAAGAGTTCTGAACATGTTGTATCTTACGCAGGAAAAACTGTTCCATAAAAAAATGAAAGATGCAAGAAAAGTTTCTCCTCCGATGTGGGGAAAAAATAGCCTCTTTGTCAACATATCTTTTTACCACAGATGTATTAGGATGAGACAGCGCATAATATTTTCTTTTTAAAATTTCAACTTTTTTACTAACTGTCTCCACCCTTAACTCTTTGGCTTGGTCCTTCTTTGAAAAATAGCATGTATACTTTGAACATACATACATTTGTATAAAATGGTAGATAGTTTGAAGAAAGATCATATAACATCTTTCGTGGTGCCATGAAAAAAATAAGCAATCATAACTTTTAAATATTAAGTTTTAATATTGTAGTATAACACCATTGTCGTTTCATAATGAAATGCGAGGCATTTTTTTTGAAAAACTTTTTACAGCATTTCAAAAAAAAAAAGCTACATCTTTCTTTATTATGTTTTAAGTTAATTATTTTAATATGTAATATCTTTATCACACCTTATTGAAGTGACTATTCGAAATCAACGCAAAGGAAACAAATCTTGAAAGAGGTTGCAAATTAGCTGGCGCCATCTATTATGTGCTTGGGGAGCAAAACTGAATCTACAATATGCTAATTTAGATAGTTTTTTGTGCTCTCAAGCATTTATAACCATAAAATATGTCATATTAAGTTGAATAATCCGTCCGTAGCAGTAATAATAGCAATAAATAGTTGAAGCAGGAAATTATAAACTGTGGAATGTCAATACTTGAAAAAGCATTAAAACAAACACATGTACCCTGATTTTCTGTCAACAAAGTTTTAAATTCAATGATAACTCTAGGAAATAATGATAATATGTAGGATTCCGAAACCTAACCAAGTGCAAACAAGCAATAAATAACAAAAAAAAAAAAACGTCAGAATAAAAGCAAAAAAAATGCCGCATTCAAAGTTTTTTTTCCTAACACATGGAATTTTTTTTTACACATGATACAATTATATTAATTAAAGCTAAAAATATTTATTTGTTTTGTTTTAAATGTGCACTGGGGGTGGTTTTTTTTTTTCAGAATTAGATTCCATTATCCAGAGCTCTTTTTTTATAGGCTATTTCACTCAGCATATTTGGTTTTGATTTAATTGGTTTTGTTCGGATAATATGAAGACATATTATCATAAAATATTCTTATGTTATGAGACACAACAACTTCTTAAATTGAGATATGTGTAAAACAGTTTACAAAACCACCTCAATTCATCGTGTGTTGATAGCTAAAAGATTAAAGTTATACCTTAACAGTCCAGAAGGCCTAATAGAATACTGCAATGTCACTAAAATATAAATGAGTCCGCGAATTGAAAATTTCGCTTATTTTTAGTGAACAAAACTGAAAGTTGATGCAAAAAATACTTCGTGAGGCTAAACTTTTCACGCATACAACGTGGTCGTGAAATTTAAAGACTCGCGAAAATGAGAGATTTTACAGTACCTAAAATAATGATTGATTTATTATTTTTCAGTCAAATTATGCTGTACAAATATCATTTTTTCCTTGAACTTGATTTGCAACAGCACAGCTCAACAACAATCAAAATTAATAAATTCTAAACCAAGCTTACAACTAGTCAGTTTCCCTGTATCCACAGTTCTGGAAAATGGCTTAGGCAAAAATTGTATGCTAAAACGTAAGACCTTGTACTGTATTAGTCGTTATCGAACAACTTTGAAGAAGTACCATTAGGAAGATTGAACAAACAATATATAATTGAAATGTTATTTAAGACTCCACTATAAAGAGATACAGTAAAAAATGTTAATGAATTTGGTCACATTGCACAATAAATATGTATTATGGTAGGTATATTATAAAAAGATGATCGCAGTGTAACCACAAAGGACAAAAATCCTTATGCATGAAAATTATTTACTCACATTTGATATTAATCACGAAGAGGGAAATACGAAAATAAATCGGGTGTGGTTTTAATTAAAGAAGAAATCTCTCAGATGATTAAAAAAAAACTTACATATTTTCACAATCATTGATGATTACATTATCCAAAGTCGTCAACTGCAACGCTTAGATTTAGTACTCTATTTGTCGCTATCGCGCAACTTATATCAAGAAGCACTATTAGCAATGCCAGAACAAGATAACATATTTGAAGTGTGGTTAAAGATTTCAGTATAAGGAAATACATTTAAGTGTAGCAAATTTGTTCACTGCTTGCATTTTCAAAGCATCCAAAACTTTCGTTGGAAAATTTTAATTGGCACTTAAATAACTTTTGAGGTAAATTTCTCAATCATTAGAGACACATTCTTTACCTTACCAACGTTTCAAATTCACACTAAGTCTTAATTTACTAATGGTGATGCATTTAAATATTAGCTTAGTAAGAGCTTCATTTGACTCATAGCTTGAACACTTCAACATTTTAATCATCTCAGTTAAATCTAAACTCGATACTTACGGAAAAGATTTTCGGAATCACTTCGAAAACTTGGACTATTGGTAATTAATGAATAACGGCAATATTTGAAAACACAGCGACTAAAGCCTAGCTTAAATTAAGGAACTTAGAAATAACTTAGCATATTAAAAAAATACCTTTACCTAATAGCAGTTGATTGAAATTCGCGCATTTTTTTTCTTTAAATTTTTAGTTAGTTTTATTGTAAAAGAGTTTTATATTTCATGTTGTGATTTTTTTTTTCCGAAGTATACATGAGAATTGCTAGTTGTTAGATGATGCATACCGAAACTTCATAATTTCATCAGTTTGCATTACGTGTTTCATTTGCATGATTAAAGAATGTAATTTCATTTGGTAATGAGAGATAGATACAATTTTATTTAACAGCAGCTGTTAGCTGCTGCGATATGGCAAAAAAATAGCTCCTTGCTGTAATTGCTTTGAGAGAGCTGCTTTTTGATATGCCTACGTATATCGTTTGCCTTCATACATGCTTTTTCAGTAAAAAGCTAAGCTTTAAGCTAATATCCCAGAATTGTAATTTCAGGCAGGTAATTAATTGAAATTTGAGAAAACACTCATTTAAAATGAAATAATATACATCTATACGTTTTGCAATGTACTTGTCCGAATAAAGTATTTTTTTTACGCAATGGCTACGGTACACATTTATTACATCTCCTAATGCGTCCCCAAAATTCCTCTAAATGTGCACTTCCACTATCAGATGCTGAGAAATATGGTTCACCTAAAAATCTCTAGAATTCTTTAAAGAATCAAATTTGTTTGGTAAATATTGGAAAATTGCTTCTTCTCCTGCGTCATGTCAAAAGATAACAGCAGTGGATGATATAGAATGAAAACAATTGTATATGATGGTGTTTAAAAGAATGAACTTCTAGAAAAATGATTTTATAACTGCATCCAAATCTGTGTCAGGGTCATCTGATATAACTTATACCCATCAGCAACCATGTTTTTTTTCTAAAAATATTCTTTGAAATAGCTTTTCATGATTGTTAGTTACAACTGTTTCCATCAAAGTAGTTCGTCTTTGTTATTTATAGCTTAAATTCAGAGTTTTTTTTTTACAATTATTGTGCTTCTAAAGCAAAATTTTCCCTTCCACGAATTAAAAAATATCTAATTATGAATTAAAAGTTACTATTAAGCATTAACACTTGTTGTATTAGTGTATAAGCATTAACACTTGATTTTACTACTGTTAAGCAATGTTCAAGTAACATGTAAGTGGAAAATGGGTTCCGCTTAATAGCATCTTAAAAATGTGAAATATTTCAGTCTTTGATGAAACTTATGTTTTCAGAATTCTAGCTGAGCTCATTCGATTTGATATTTAAAGCTATTGTTCCAGTTGCATAACATAACAAATTTGTCTTGTATTATTCAATTTAATTTCTCAGATGCTATTTTAAGCACAAAAGTTGTATCTGCTCTTTTTATCAAAATTTAGTTATTGCCACCTTATAACGTAGGGTAGACCGGGGCACGTTTACGTAGTGACTTTTTTACAAAACGAATTATAACTGGAGAACCAACACTCATAACAGACTGATGCTGCTCTGTAGCAAATATTCTCACAAGTTTTTGAGCATCAGTCGAACTTCGGTCTAGCATGCAAAAATAATAACATGTTTTCTACCAAGTTGAGTAAGTTTTGTTTTGAACGTTTTAAAGCTTATTGTGAATAAATAATACTTAGCTAAGAAAGAACAAATGTATAAAAAATAGCAGAATTTCATTCTTTTTTGAGAATTGTACTTTTATGAACTGAAATGTTATTAAATTTTTTTTTTCACGCTAAAAATAAATCCAAACTTGGCATTGAGGCAAGTTGCAAATTCGTATCTTATAGGTTACAATCATAAAGTGCTGTCTTCATAACCATTCAGCTTTTACTTTTTTAAAATATTCAGTCTGTTACAAATTTGCTTTAATTTAGCGATGGGAAGACATTAAGTTTAAAACACTAACAGAACCACGTTATGTGTCAAAATAAATATGCGTAAACGTGCTCCGTGTCCGGGGTAAGTTTACGCAAACGACTTGGATTATATTACTGGGGACTTATTTTTTTTAACAGTTAAAAACACAAGCTGAGCAACAACTGAATATACCAATTTATACTTCATTAACTGTTTCATAAAACTGAAATGTCTAAAATTTCCTGAAATAAAACATAAAATTTAGAAAATTATTCGGAAAAAATATGCTTAAAAGTGCTCCGGTCTATCCTATTACACCTGATGTACATTTTTTACGGTCATTTATGACACGAAAGTATTTTTCAGAAAACTAAGTACAGTACAACCTCGATATCTCAACTCTCTCGGGACGGGAAAAAAATTCGAGATATCAAGTTTTCGAGTTATCAAGGTTTTTGAAAAATTGCACTGGTAACTCTCACATTTACACACACGTACACTATATGCATTTGTATATGCACTATGGGACCACTTCGAATTACGATCAATAAAGTAGTCTTCAATATTTCACTAGATCTGAAATTTTCTAACTGTCGAAAGTGCACAGGATAAGATTTTGAAATGAACAACAATTTCAACTTTGTTTTTTCACCTAAAAACTTTAAAATTCTAATTTTATCTTTAACCAGTAACCTCACATTCAAAAAGTTCTCAGCAGCCATTTTGTAGGAGTTAAAATAGCTGAATGATGAAAATGACGAACGTATTTTCCGTTTTCGCTTGAATACTGACGGACGAAAAATCGAACCCCTTTCCTCAAAGTGGACAACATATTCGAGATAAATGCAAAGATTCTAAACTCTGGGGAAAACACAGCACCCCCTTCATACCAACACTCCCCTACTTTCTGGCCCCAACCCCCTATTCACAAAATTTTCAGGAAAAGGGATGAAAAACGTTAAGCAATTGTCCCTGCACTGTTAAAACTACAGGTTGCATTTGGCACTTTTCGAGGGTGAAAAGCTTGTTCACCAGCGGCACTGTTTACGGTGCCGAAATTGCACCCTTAACACGGGCGAAAAACCGGCACCCTTCACCCAGCGTGCACCGCGGTGAAAAACGGAACCCTATGGCAGAACATTGGCACCCTCTGTTTTCTGTTGCTGAGCACCCCCCCCCCCGGTTTTGTGTGCATTTCCGTAAACAATTGTATACATTATTATTTATTGTTTTGAGTTATAAAAAGCTAAGTCTTGGTACATTTTCCACATTGAATAGTTCTGAAAATGATTAAAACTTGTACTTTAAGGCATTTGATCACATTTCAACTTTCGAACATAGTTTAGAAGTGTTCATGACTTAAATTTGTCTGCGGTGCACTAATTTTCGTACATCCACTTGGATTGCTCAGTAATTTTAATATGTTATTGACATTTTCTGCAGCACGATCGTACCGAAAATGAAGAACGTAGGTACTATTTGTAAATCATTTACACGAACAATAAATATTCAATTATGTTGCAATCATGGAAAAATAAAACCTTTCATCACGTTCGAAATTTTAATCAAAGAGCACCATATTAGTACGTACGTATATATGATTCGACATTTGAATATCCGTAAAGAATATAAAAGAACAAAAGTCTTTCGATAAATTAAAAGCCAAAACAAATTCTAACGAGTTATTCATTCTTACTATTACTAGAGTGACGAAAAAAGTTCAGTCATTCGCTTTAAGCAATAACGCCGAGGAAAGCTAGTTAACTTAGACACGAGATAATAAATAAAAAAAAAAAAAAAAAATCGAGACGGAGAAGAAATTTCTTTTTCTCAATCCGCTTTCCTTTTTTTTCGTGCTTTTATGTTTTTGCTATCATCGTAATTAGAGTTTCCGTTCACTTGCTGAGTGCATCACATTGCTAACAATGAATCTCTTAGTTAAAAATCCACAAGATTGTTGATAATACAAGCAAGTAAAACGACATAGTCAAAATTAATAGTTGAAATAACTTTTCAAATATCATCTAATTTAAGCGTTTTGATTATTAAATGTTACTTATCCGATGCTGATAGCTATTTTTAGGTAAAATTTATGCATGATAGGAATAGCAAATGTATATAACGGCTAACTGAAGAATCAACGTACCTTTGAAACAATTTTAAATATGTTCGAAAGCCTTAAAAGCTACACTATGATCAAATGCATGTACTTACGCGAAACTTTGAAGAGTAAATCGCAGAAACTTATAAGTTTTAATCCAATTTCGTACTTCATTCAATGGGAAAGTGCATGTGCGTAGTTATTCTTGCGTCCGCCATTGATTGTGGTTGCATGATGTCAGAGCGGAGAGCGCATGCGCCAGCGTTTCACCCATGCATTTAGGAGGTCCGTTTTCACATTTATTAGCGTCATTCACCTTGATCACACTTCCTAGCCTCTACTGCACCCTGAGGCCCGGTGTTTTCACCCCAGGGAGCCAAAAAGTTAGTCAAAGGCACCCGTAGTTTTGACAGTGTGGAACTGGTTTTACTACAAAAATTGCCAAAGCAAAACGACAATTGAAACTTGCTTCTGCGCAAAAATTTCGATATATCAAGGGTTTCGAAAAATAAATTTCGAGATAACTATGGAAGATACATAGGGGTTTTCATAGATAATCCTGGGGAAAATTTTTGTTTCGAGACATCAAGGGTTGCGAGATAAGGAGGTTCGAGATATCAAGGTTTGACTGTAATTAAGTAGAATACGAATCAAATATATAAAGGCGCAAAACATTAAATTGCGTTTTTTTAATTTCAAGTTCACCTATAGACATGACTTTTGCATTTTTATCAAGGCGGTAATTGTTTACGATCTATCACTCATTACACTACATTTTTGCTATGTTTTTCGCAAAAAATAGCTCCATTTTGCGCTGATTCTATTTCACATGAATGTGGATAAAAATTACTTAGAATGCTGAAAATTTAAAAGAAAGCGTATTTAAAAAAAATGTCCTATCTATGTTTTTAGCATCACTTTCATTTTCATTCTTACTAAGATGACGAGACTGAGTTTCCAAAGTTGTTATAGGGAAACCAGGAGCAAGTCGTATTTAATTTCTAAGACAATAGATTATGGCTCTTCTCCTGGATCGGTAAGAAAACAAGTGCAAAATACACTACTGACCAAATAAAAACGTAAGTAGTTAGTAGCAAACGTTAGTGTTGATCACGTGTTTATTGTTAAAAAGTCTGCTTTGGAACAAAGAGCACCCCTTCCCCGGGTTTCAAAATAACTGAACCAACTTGCAGAGCCGTAAGGGCTAAGGGGCTCTGAGCATTGCAAAACTGCACTTTTGTACGTATGAAAAGTAGCTTTCATATTCGTGGTTTCTAGTAATATATTTTGCTCTTAAGCTCAGGGCTTGAATTGAGTTGAGCCTAAAATTTTCACTTAAAATTGAAACCCTTAAAGTTTGTGAATAAGAAAAAATAAGCGTATCGAAAAGACGTAACTATGGCAACAACAAATAAAAAAATCAATAATTTTAATGGAGATGATATTGTTTAAACATGATTTTTAACTTATGATTGTAACCTTTTTTTTTCCTTTGGAGATTAGAGGATTGATTTTTCGACCAAAGGTCCAGTTAGATCTGCAATAAAAAGAACCGCTATTTCTAGTGGTGTAAAAAGAAAACCGTGGGACAATTCCTTCACTTTTTACTGATATATTTAATGAAGAAAATAGTGCCTAAATTTTAGGTAAGCCTAAAAATTTTTGAGTTAAAATGCAAATAACTCCTGCCGTATTTAAGTTAGAGCATTGAAACAAATTGCGTAAAACGCAAAAAAATCTACCCTTTCCAACGATAGATAATATTGTTACAAATTCTGTAAATGGTAATTATTTTTGTTTGTTGTTGTTAATTTGTCGTCATCTAGCTAAATTTGGCGTTTATTAATTTATCTTTCCTCTAAAATTATTGTAGCAACCTAAACTGTAAATAGTTTCTTGTAATGAATATACAGCCCCCGTACATTCGGCTGAAGTGTACGGTCCCCTCATTTCTGAATGATAAAACTTGTATGGGGAAGAAATAAAATAACGGTCTACGATTTTCGGGAATCTTGTGGAATATTTGAGATTTCTCTTTCGTTGTGTATAAATAGCGGTCCGCGTGATAAAAAGTCAGTTTCGATTGAGAATTTGTACTGAGAGTGTATTAGCTCTGTTTTTTAAGAGGCATTTCGCTGTGTTGTTTTTCGTATTTGGAAGTAAATAGTACGTGTGTAACCGATGAGTTTACGGTGTTGAGTGATATTTGCTTAATTGCTGATGATTAATTTAGCAGTTGTTAACAATCTCTCCTGTACATAGTGTAAATAAAGCTCCTGTGTTTTTCTCAAGAACTGTGTCGTCCTTTCAAGAAAGTTGGAAGTCGCACCGGAACCGTTAACAATATTAATAGGCGGTAATAGGCAATTTACGTGAAATTTGAGCTTAAAAAATCAATTACAGAAAACTAATTTGAATTTTAAAAAACAAAACCCCAAGTGCAAACCACCGCGGCTAGAAGTGATTTTGTACAAGATTTCAAGGCTTACGTGCTATGGGGTCTCCTGGACGCAGGCCTGCCACAGATTTCCTTCCGGAATTTCTTTCAAACCTTACTTTTATTTACTTCAAGAAAGTCGCCCGTCATGGTATGACGGGTGTAAATTTACTTCTACATTTGAACGCAGCCATTGCCTTTTTGGTGATAATTTGGCAGTTTTAAGTTTTGACATTAACTCCAGTGGATAAACCCTTCACTCCAGTAGATAGCGGTCATTGTTGACCATGTTTACGTTTATTCATTCTCCTGAGATGACAGTTCTACAGTAAAACAGTTAAGTCACCGGATAAGTGTTCAGCCTTGTCACGATAAAGCAATTCCCCGCATGTCAAACATTACCAAACCTATCATTAAAACTATCAAATTATCATGCCGTGGCGCGAGTTTCATTGCTGAAACACGCTGGTTACTTTATCATCGGCTGTTATTTATCTATCTATACTAATATTATAAAGAAACAGGGCGGATTTTTGTGTATTTATATGTTCGAGGTAGTCTCCGGAACCACTGCACATATTTAAAAAAGTTCCTTCACTATATGAAAGGTGCTTTCTTACTGAGTGACATAGGCTATAATTCGAAAAAATCCTATAAACAGTTCTTTTTTTATTTCAGTTTAGGTCCAAATTTCACTTAAATTCCCGAATATGAGTGTAAAAAATTAATTGCACGCATTGATATTTTATATCGTTAAAAAGGGTAGAATTTTCCACGTTCTAAACAATTTGTTTCAAAGCTCTAACCTAATTACGGCTGGAGTAATTTCCGTTTTTAGCTCGAACTTTTTTAGTTTTAGATGAAATTTAGGCGTTACTTTCTTCATTAAATCTATCAAAAAATTAAAAAAAAAATGTCCCACAGTTTTCTTTTTGACACCATTGGAAAAAGCGACATTTTTTTACTCCAGATCTCTGTCGACCTTTGATTGAAAAACTTAGCTTCTATCTTCAAAGGAAAAAAAGTTGCAATCGTTTTTAAATCAAGTTCGGAAAATGTCATTTTGATTCAGGTTGTCAACCATTTTTTTTTCGCGTTTCCACGGTTTCGCTTTTTGAATCCATTGTTTCTTTAATTATTTTGCATTTAATTTCTTAAACTTATTTTATTTCGTGTTTCCACGGTTACACTTTTAAAATCCATCTTTCGCATTTTAATTTCTTAAAAGCATTTAATTATCTGTCGTCATTGTTCGAAAAGGTAATTTTGCATGGTGTTTTTTTTTCTTTTTGCTTTTATTTAAGTCTAAGTGTTAAATATATGTCACATGACACAATTTTTATTCTCAAGGTAGAACGGGCAAAGTCGGGCAACGCAGCTCTTAATATATAAAGATTTGAAAGCTACTGTTAATGTGATTTTGTGATTTTATATTTTTTTGTTTGTTTGACAAAACATTTATTATTCCCAAAGAAAAAACATCCGCTTCACTCGCAAAAAGGCTGGGTTCCGGTAGCGTGGTCGCTTGGCGCTGAGTAGTTGTCTAGGATTATTGTTTTGAAGCAACCGTAAATGTAATTCATTGTTTTGGCGATCTGTTTTGAAAGAAAAGAAACTTCTGATTTGTTTTTATCAGAGTGAAAGGAACGACATTTTCTTCTTTTATTCTGACGATGATTTTTGAATGTTCCACTGGATGTTTTTTGTTTTTTCGTTAGACGGATGGATTATGATAACGTGGTTGCTGGGCGAGTTTGGCCATAAACAATAGAGTTGCGGAATTATTTTAACATTTGAAAGATATTATTTGATGTCTTTTTTTGTTTATTTGGTGAAATATTTTAAATTGCAGTAAAAACCGCTTCACTCGCTAAATAGAGTTTTAAAGCAACTGTAAATCTAATTTAATGATTTGACGAAAAGTTTTAAATTCCAAATAAACTTTAACAGTTTTTTTTTTTTTTTGAAAAGGTGTGTACGCATTTTATACGAAGAAAAATGATCATTTCACATCAGAGGGGGAGGGGGCGTCAATTTCTTTTATTCAACGGCCTTTATTTAATTTTTAGCACGGACATCACTGTGCGGGTACTGCTAATATGAGGATAAAGAGATACATGATCTGTGCGGAAATGCAATTATGTTCAAAACTTTTCTAACATTTAAAAAATGCTAGAAAAGCGTTATAACAAAAATCGTTTTTGTTATAACTTTAATACAAGGGATTCCCAATGAGAGATCAGGGAGATCACTGTGATCTCCCAAGTATTTAATTATTCGGCTAATTTTGTCTGAAGTTTAGACGAAATTATTATCATTCGTCGAAATTTGGAGTTCTTTCCTGAAACATTTGATGCTCCATTCCACAAAATTATCACCATTCAGCGATATTTGAAATTGCATTTGGTAAAATCATCATCATTCGGTAAAATTTTTAGTTCTATTCGGCAAATTGAGAATTTTTGCCTTAACAAAAATTTAAGTTCGGGGCGCCCCTGTATCCATCTTTTTGAAATTTCAAAAATGATATTATTTAGCAAAACGTATTTGTTAATTTGTATTTCTCCAGAATTTTTTTTTTTTCAGTGTTTAGCTTTTGACTTTAATTTTTCTCTCAAAAACAGTGAAATTTGTTCTGGGATCATTATTTCGTTTTTATGACTACTTACGCAATTAGACGCTAGATGGCAGCATTAAAGAATATATTCGACCTCTGCAGTAGATATATGAATTTTTCTACTGTGAATTTTTTTCCCTTTAAATTTGTTTCTTTTTAATCTTTTTATTGAATAATAGTAGGAGAAAGGATTTTTTAGGTTCTTTACACTCCCCCCCCCCCGGATCTACATATCCACAGACCTCGCAGTGCGGAGGATCCACATCATTATAGGGCCATCCACCCATGAAACAAGAAAAAAAATAAGCTAATCAACACATTTAAAAAATTAAATAATTCTGTGAAAAGTTGAAAAAAATTAGAAATTCAAGAGCGTCAGCGAATGTTAAACATTAGAAACAACTTACGAAAATGAGAATTTCAAACAATGTTTTTGAAAAGAAAAAGAATTCGCGCCGATGCTGCATTAAGAATTCTAAAATTTGAACACAACACAATGAAAAGTCACATTAGTTCTAAAAAGACAAAAGTGTATATTTTTCAAAAAGTTCAAAGTTCATCAAAGTTTAAAGCGTTGTAAATCTACCTAATATTAGATGCTATGTATTGTTAAAAGCAAATATATTGGGGTACCTTTTCATTTTGTCATTCACAAACACGACGATTAAGAAAAAACATACCGAATATTAAAACTCAGGGTTCTGGGATTAGGATCGTATTACTTAAAAAGCTTACAACAAAGATTTTGGCTATTAATTTTGATTGTGAAATAAATCCATAAAAGGTTTGTTTACACGGGAAGTTTTCTGTCATAAGATACTTTAAACGAAACGTAAGAAACCAAGTCTTTGTGTTCTTTACTAATAATAAAGCTGAAAGTCCCTCTGTCTGTCAGGATCTCTGTCCTGATCTCTGTATGTCAGGATCTCTGTGACGCGCATAGCGCCTAGACTGTTCGGCCGATTTTCATGAAATTTGGCACAAAGTTAGTTTGTAGCATGGGAGTGTGCACCTCGAAGCGATTTTTAGAAAATTCGATGTGGTTCTTTTTCTATTCCAATTTTAAGACCAAATTTGTCATAAGATGGACGAGTAAATTACGAAATTATCATAACGTGAAAGCGTATCATGGGCACAAGCCAATTGGCGAGAAAATTCACCATACATTATTTGTAAATATACAGGCGAAATAAAAGACCGTTTAATTTTTCTATTACGGGCAAAGCCGTACGGGTACCACTAGTAGATTATAAATGTAATAAGTTTTAAAAAAAAACATGTTTCTTTCAATTACAGTCGTGTCTATATGAGTCTATTGTAAGCATTTTTAACACTAAACCTACTTCTTCACTCCGTGATCATTTGAAGATGACCTTGCACAAATGAACAAAACACAGTGCGTACCATTTTCATCTTCAATTTCATTTTTTTTCTGTCATTTCTTAAGAAAAAGAAAGGTGTATCGCTTGCTCTTCCATGCATATTGCGTATACTATTTGGTGTTGAGCCCTACCCCTTATTGCGCGTTTTTCCTACCTTATTTTCATTCTTAATCACATGCGTTAATTATGCTTGACATTGAACAAGTACTGAAAACCACATACTAAACGCTAACTCAGAAGAAATAATCTTTACTAATAATAAAGCTGAAAGTTTCTCTGTCCGAATCTCTCTCTCTCTCTCTGTCTGTCAGGATTTCTCTCTGTCCGGATCTCTGTCTGTCAGGATCTCTGTAACGCGCATAGCGCCTAGACCGTTCGGCCGATTTTCATGAAATTTGGCACAAAGTTAGTTTGTAGAATGGGGATGTGCACCTCGAAGCGATTTTTCGAAAAATCGATGTGGTTCTTTTTCTATTCTAGTTTTAAGAACAAAATTATCATAAGATGGACGAGTAAATTACGAAATTATCATTACGTTTAATCGTAACAAGGGCACAAGCCAATTGGCGGGAAAATTCACCATAAATTATTTGTAGATATACCGGCGAACGAAAAGATCTTTTAATTTTCTATTACGGACAAAGCCGTGCGGGTACCACTAGTAACTTATAAAGGTATAATTTTCTACCTTTAAGAACGGTGTATTCTGATTAGTGTAGTACCGGTAACACACATAGCATTAACCCTTACACAACTAGTTCCGAGACTCTCCGAAAGATGCCAAATACATGTATTAAGCAACAACCCAGACAACATTTACAAGAAAACATGTAAATTGCAAAATTATGCGTCAAGCTTGTAAAGAGCTTGTATCATGAAGAAACCCTTCAAAAAACAAGATCAAAAAAAGAGAACAGTTTTGGATTTTTTTTTTTTTTTACCCGGATTGAAATTATAAGATTTGTAATGGAGAATTTAACAATGCTAAGCGAAGCGAGACATCTTTATTTGTTGCTTCTGTACATAACTCATCAGTAAAATGAGTTTCAAAAATCTTGATTAAAAAAAAAAAGAAAAAAAAAACTACATAATTTCCTAGAAGTAACTAGACAAGTAATTAAAAACACTAAAAATAATTATAACAAAATAATATTATGAAAAACATATGAATTCAAAATTATATTAGGATTCTTGAAGATGAGTTTAAAAAAAAAAAGCTAATTTAAAGAGTTTTTTTTTGTGTGTGTGTATGGGGGGGGAGGGGGCAAAGTTTACAGATCCGGACTTGTCTGAACGAGTAGAGCCATTCTTTTCATGTTTTCAATTTCAATATGTTAACCATTAAGTATTGATTTTATTCGAAATTACATTTAATGCAAATGAATGAAACACATTTATTTTTCTACCCTATCGGTCAATTTCTATAAATTTCACATGTTATACAGTAGTTCAGCCCCCCCTTCCCCCTACAAAAATCAGTTCATTCCTTTCCAAACCAAAACTCACTAAAGAAGATTAAAACCTCTGAAGCATTTTTCTCAATAGCACAGTCTGCATCATGGCCAGAACAGTTGAATATCCTTTTGATTTCTCAGATTTCAGTTGCTATAGTTAAAGACTGCATTTCAAAACACTGAGTAGGAACACTGGAAGTAGGTAATAGCATTAATTTTCAACCAGTTGTAATATCGAAACGGTGTACGCGGTTCCCCAACTCCCAAAGATCTAGGGATTTCCGGAATAATGCGGGCATAAAAAATGTCCAATTTTGAACATTTAAATCCCATAGTAAATTTACTGAAAACCTTTTTTCACAACTTAGCATTGTGATTCTCTCGTATAGTTTTCAAAATTTCATATTTATGTGGTACTCATTTGAATAAAAATGACAAAGTTAAGTTTAACTATACCCGAACTACCCCATGGATGGAAGAATTTGAGTATGTAGTGGTTAGAGAAAAAATTATGATATTAATAACCATTTTACTTAATTCTATCAAAATCAAGTTAAATGTTGGTATAATAGAAGTAATGAGATAATATGAATAATGATTTTATCTTTATCATAATAGGGATAATTTTAAGGCTGAAAATTAGGCAAAATTAGCATAGAGTGACAGTCATTTATTAAAAATAAATAGACCTTTACTATTGCTATTTTGTAAAAAATGGACGCGACACCTTTCACATTTGGAGGATCCTGAGCAATAATTTGACTCCAATCCCTTTATCTGTTTTCACATTTGTCCTGATAGTGAACAGATACTTATATGACTCTATATGGCTTGTGGATTCCCAAGAAAGGTCATTGTCTTCAATTTTTGCTTTTGTGCTTTCGAATAGAAAACAAAAAGAAAAAGAAAAAAAAAGAAAATACGGTCTTGGTAGTTTTAGTTAGAGTCCCTATATAGAAGCTACGCTTCAGAGTCGCGCAATACGAAGAGCGACTTTACCAAGAGGGGTTGCTTTGTGGCTAAGCGCGTGCAAGATTGGCGCGTAATCGCTCCACTTCATTCTTCCCGTTCTTTTTTCTAACTTCTGCAGAGCCAGCACATGGGCAGTTAGATCACTATGCAAAACACCATTCGATGCATAAATACAGCCCCCCCCCCCCCATATTTTTGAAATGTTATGAAAATTTAAAGGTTTAGATAGGGGTAGTTATGAATGATTATACTTTCTTAAGCGTTTCTTATACCAAAATTATGTTTGAAAGAATTCATTTCGAACGTTTTTTTGTTTTCATTTTTTTGCGTAAAAAATTTAGTGATCTTTTTCAAACTAGTTTTACCACTCTCTTTATTTGATATCAAAATTTGCAAATTCCTTGCAGTATTGTTAAAATATTTTATGTGATTCCTCCATGTATTATGGTGTAACATTCAAAATATTACCCGTTATTAGAATTTTCGTGGATATTTAGTGTAAAAAAAAATTACAACTTTGAGATGTGAATTCATTAACATTAAAGCATTAACAGGGGTGCCCACTTGGGGGGGGGGGGGGTCATGGTGTAGACTGCGCCATTGAAATTTTTAGGGGAGGTTGTTTTAAGGGAGATTTTTCACTTTCTAAGGGGGAGCTCTTGCCTTTTTTTTGGGGGGGGGGGCTGTCTTCGCGATATTTAGGGGTGTGTGTCCTTGCTTTTAAGGGGATATGCACCCCTGGTATTAATATGGAAAGATAGAAGGAAGAGCGTTTCAGAAAACTTCCAAAACCTGATCGCAATCCTTGATAGCGAAAACTTGGAATTTGTCAGAAAAAAATTCATCCCCCGCCCTCTCCCCCAGAGAAAACAAGCCTTAAACTAACAATAAAGTCTGAAATTGTCTATCTGCACTTTAAAAAAAATATTTATTTATACTAAAGAAATCTTTTTTTTAAAAACTAATAGAGGTAACTCTATTTCAAAAAATAAAAGATGTTTTCTTTATTAAAAAAAGGAGGAAAGAATGTAGAATACAATTTGCAGATATTATTATAGTTATGAACAAATAAGTTAATTATTAATTTGGCAAACTTCATTGTGAATAGAAAGGAATAATTACGTTCCTTAACTCTTAGGGAAAGCTAAGTTAGTTTTAAAATTGAATAAATACCTTTGTGCAGAAAAAGTAAAACTAAGAAATAACAATGTAACTGAAAAAAAAAAAAAAAAATGCAGATTATTGCCTACCCGTGTCTCGGTGTTTTAAGGAACGCCTTTTTGAAGGCAAAATAAGTGAACTTGTGCATGAAAAGACATCTGATAAAAGCCCCTTGTCTTTTCATCTTGTGGTTTCTTGAAACCATTTCAAAGGGACTTACTTAATTTCAAATTGCAGGAAAAAAAATACTGCATTACATCTAACCTCACAGCAAAACAAATAAAACATTAATTCTAATAAAACTAAAACTCTCACAGAATATAATTCAACATTCTTATAAAATAGGTGTGAAAATTAAAGTGATTCATGCATGACATTTCTATAAGTTCAAGCAATTAATTATTTCTCAAAAAAACTACAAATTATGCATTGCGTCTGTATTTCGATTCAATTATTGACATTAATATAGCAATCACATATCTAAAGCTACAATTCAGAATGTCTAGTCACTTTTACTTAATAGTTATTCATATTCATAAGAAAGTAACAAAACGTAGATTTAAATCCTCTTTGCACGCAGCAAAACCTTGGTGGGCGTTTGCTGTCGCCAAATGCATTCAAAAGCTTGTCAAGCTAAGCGTACACAAAAACGAGTATAAAAGCAAAATTTAAAACAGTAGACTGCGTTTACAGTGGTATAATTAAACGATAATGACAAAATGAATGCATAGATATCGTATAGCATCTAAACAAGCAGGTTGTACAAGGATATTGAGCAAAAAAATAAGTAAAAACAGTATGGATGCTTCACCACCGGAACACAAAAAATAAGATTTAAAAATAAAGTAAGGGATTTTCCCAGAAAAAACTGCACATGCGTATAGATTAAACATCCATATAGTGATAACAAAAAGCAAAAGAGTTGTTCAGTGCTGTATTTCATCGGATTCTGCGTATTTTTGATAGCTTCTCGGACGCTCCATGTTAAGTCTCCGGGAGGAAAATCTTTATCGCCTGCGGGGGTAAACTTGAGGCTTCGATCAATGAGCGGAGGGTCGCGTATTGCGCGACTCTGAAGCGTAGCTTCTATATAGGGCCTCTAGTTTTAGTGTATCTTTTGTTATTGGCTTTTGTTTACATTGTTATCCTTAAAAAATTTAAATTGTATCAATACTAGTGTTGCTAAAACCTTTTCAGAACATATAATCTTAGATAATGATGCTGCACACAAATCTTATTTTTGCTGTCCTATAAAATGATTATTTTTCATTTTTACTAATAAAATGTACCGAATGAACACCTGTTTTTAAATCATTTCATGAAAACTACTAAAGATATATGTTTCAATTGAATGGAAAGTTAAAGTAAACATATGTAATGTAGAACATATAATAATTTGAAACTTTTATTAGAAGGTTAACTAGCTACACTGTTTGGAAGTAATTAGCTTGTTTTACCCCTGCCATCTTTATAAAACTCATTTCTTTTATAAATTTTACCAACAGTGTCACCGCCATACTTTTAGCATATACTTGATAGGCAAGGATGGTGTTTATAATTGAATGTTTGAAGGTAAATTAAATGATCAGTTTTCCTTCTTTTCAATGAAATATAATTTATGCTGAAATTACCAGGCTAGACACCTATTATCCCGTCTTACCCATTACTATACGCAGTTTAACTACCGCAATACTCGAATATAATTCTGATAAAAGTTTGTTTAACCTACTTTTAACAAGAGTTGCATAAATACAAACAAAAGCATTTCAATGATTACAATGCTTTGTTAATTAATTATAGACGTTCAACACAAAGAGCTATCAGAAATTGTTATGAAGTACATCGAATAGTTTTTTGGTTTTATCCAAATTGTATAAAACTTATTTGAGTTTTGCGAAAAAAGGTTTTAACTTTCCCGAAGAACAAGCATAGGTAGAGCTTTAGTTTCAGAACAAATGTATTTTACCAAGTTCGATCGAAGTATCCTATGAACTTTGTAAACAAAATGAGCTCAGCGTTCTCACTAATTACTTTCTGGGGCTCTTTAAAATAGATAATTAATTGATAAATTCTGTAACTTAATTCATTACAATGCCATATGTGTTGTCAAACTGACTTAGTGCACACGAAAATCATAATAGCCTTCTGAAAAATAAATAAATAAATAAATAAAAATACTTTAACAGCTGCCAAGTGCGTTAGTGAGATACAAAAAAATAGTCTAATGACAGTACTTTGAATAAAAGCACCGCTAATTTAGTAACTATTCTCGACTTTTAGTAATGCGAAGTTTTTTATTTTAAAAAAATGAGGCAATTAGAAAGAATTGAACATATCAAATCTTGAAATGTTATGTATGCTATTGGTATGTACTGAATGATAGAAACAAAAAATTTCATATTTGTCTTTCTTAAAAGTCACTTTCTGCCAGTGATTTAGCCCTTTCTTGGCGAATTTCATTATTTTGTGATTAAATAATCATCTCATTTATTTTCTTTGCGTCAATCGTCTGTAGATGGCAGCACGTTTCAAACGCAATGATTCTTTATTACAGTGACACGCTCGTGGTCAATTTACAGAGGTTGAATTATATGATATAGATCTAATTCTCTGTGCCTGCAAAGAGCGGTCAACTTAGACAGGTGGTCAACTTACAAGGGTGGTCAACTTTACAGGTTTTACTGTATTATTTGTATTAACTTAAGGTTTCTGTTGGGTTTTATTTTGTTCAATAGCAACATGGGCTTGTTGCTTGTAGTTTGGAAGTACAGAATAACCTCCATTTAACGATTGTCAACGGACTGGGAAATGTTATCGTTAAATCTGGTATATCGTTAAGTCGAGGAGCATAGACATTCAATCAGGCTCGGATCCACGGGAGGGGAACTGGGGGAACGCCCCTCCCCCCTTCCCAAATCCCAAGTGTAAATTAAAAAAAATTCAAACCGGAATACAGCAAAATTCTTCCGCTTTTTAAAACTTGAACTATAAGAAAGGCGTCAGGAAATGCGAGGAGAGAATTGCAAAAGCAGATCCAAGAGAGGAACTGTGGGAATATAACCCCTTTTTCAAAAAACTCCCAATTGTGCCTAAAACTGTTCAGAAAACAGGAGTACAGGAAAATTTTCCCGTTTTTTAGAACGTGAAATTAGTCATCAAGAAAAGCAATTAGACAACAGCAGAAGCAGATCCACGGAGGGGAACTAAGGGAATTCCCCCACCCCCGCAATCCCATATACACCTAAAAATTTTCACAACCAAGTGCAGGAAAGTTCTTCTTTTTTATTGAACGTGAACTTGAAGAAAAGCTCCAGGAAAAACGATTAGAGAATAGCAGAAGCGGATCCACGAAAGGGAACTGGAGGTATGTCGCTCTCCCCCAAAAATATCATGTGTACCTAAAAAGTTTCAGAACAGAGAGCAGGAAAATTCAGTCTTATAGAACTTGAACTTGAAAATAGGCTCCAGGAAAATGCGATCAGACAATAGCAGAGGCGGATGGCGGATCCGTGGAAGGGAACTGGAGGAATGTTTCCCTCCTCTCAAAATCTCACGGGTACCTACAAATTTTCACAACAGAGTACAGAAAATGTTTTATAAAACTTGAAGAAAGGCACAAGGAAAAGCGTAGAGGGAATTGCAAAAGCGGATCTAAGGAGTGGAACTGGAGAATATTCTCCTCTCCTCTCTCTCAAAAAAAAAAAAAAAAAAGTGATCGTAAAACTGTTCAGAAAACAGAAAACAAAGTACAGAAATTTTTTTCTGTTTTTTAGAACTTGACGAAAGGCTTCAGGAAAAGCGATTAGACTCAGCGGTTCCCAACCCATGGGCCGCGGCACACAAGTGGGCGCGAACAGCGTTATTAGGCCGTGGACACTGGTCGAGAATATAAACCATCAAGATAAATCTTGGGGTCTTAATTTCCGTTTTCATGAACCTTCGGGAGGGACATAATCCCCTTGTGTCCCTCTGCTACAAGATAGCAGCTGTACCTGTGCATGGAATCAAACAGCATTTCAGGAAGCTTGTGCTTTCAAAATATTACTTATTAGAAATTAATTATTAGAAATGGAGCAATAATGTTAGGAATGGAACAAAGATTCAGCCTTGCCTACTAATGAGCTTTGATTTGGGCTATAAAAGTTTATGTTTTGAATATTCTTTATACAGTTATTTATTAAATGAAGAATTGTTTTTAAGTTATGCACGATTGTACCTTGTAATGTAACATAGTAGGAATTTATAATAGTTTATGCGTATTGAAGTAGAAGTTCTTCAGTAATTAATAATGTATTCTATTTAATTTAAAAAATAATGAATAAGCTGCATTCATTTAATTATTGTACAGTCAACTCTTGATAACTTCAAGCTCCAAGAAAGTGGCTAAAACTTTTGAGCCATTGGTAGTTCGAGTTAACGAAAGTTTCCACAACTTTCTCGAGTTTGGAGGCCAATGAAAACATCAAGATAAGATTATGATGATTGGTCTTATCGAAAGTTAACTGTACGCATGATTTTTCTTTTAAAGGAAGGTATTAATATATTGCAAGAAACTAGGGATGTGTTGTTGATGAACGAAAAGGGTCTAAAAGATTGTGACTCCTTAAAATGAACGGTGCAGTACGACCTCCTATAAGTAAACGCCTGTTCTTTTAAACGATGATAGTTATTTTATAGTTCTCCCTCACTCTTGGTTATCTTTTTAAAAAATTCTTTTGATATCACTTTCATTTTACACATTCAAAATTATTTCTTGTTTAGTGGGAACAATGCGCTGCTTTAAATATGTGTTAAAGGAAAACTTATTTTTCCTCATTGTATTTTCTTTATAGGGTGTTATTTGGACTAAATTCCCAAGCCAAAAGTTCCAAGTGGAGAAAAAAAATAGGAAAAGAGGGATTCAACCATAATTTTTTTTAAACTTTAACTGCAGTATTGAATTTTTCTTCTATAGGAATGTTTGTATCAATATTTTGTAATTATTGTAAAAAAAAAATATTTTTGTCTTAAATTGTTTGTTTTTATTTTTGAATGTAAGGAATTGGCATTTATTATTTATAAGCATTCACCTGGTTTAAGTTATATATGCACATTATCTTTCAGTAATCATTTACTAATTATGAGCAAATGCTAATCTTGTCTCGTTTCAATGTGTATTGAACTACTATTTTTGCAGTTAGTACTATTTCCATCCTTACTTGATGTTTAAAGTTTATTTTACCCTTGAAAAAAATAAGTTTACCCTACAAAAGCCCTGCATTGATTACCAAATATTTTAAAGCTTCTGTAATAACACAAGTATTAGGTGGTAAATATGTTTGGTTGCAAAAGTTCGCATACCAAGGAGTTGCTTCGGAGCTTAAAGGGAATATATGGTAATTCAGAACTACTGCATGGAATAGTATCACTTGCAATGATACAGCTTATTCGAAAAATTTTAAGGTGTTTTCTAATTGTGAAAATTATTTCCCTGTATTTGGAGAGATTGAAATAATACTCTTGCATAAAGAAAGCGCATATACAATTATGGTTACGGGATTTCTTGATCAATATCATTCTTACATTGTAAATAAAATGAATGATGTTAATATTTTACATATTTAACATTTGAAAAAATTGTAACTTTGGAAATAATAAATGCATATGTTACTTACTGGTGAAATGTATGTTTCATTAAAAAGTAAACCTTGCCATACAAATGAAGAATTTGTATAAGCTAAACACAACGGCGGTGCAGTAGTTAATTATAATTACAAGTTTAAAAATTAGATGTATGTACCTGTGCATCCTTATCATAATGTTAAAATGAAACACAAAATTAACTTAGTTCTTTACTTACTCAAAATTTCATATGAATTTTTAACTAATGATTAAGATATTAATGTACAAAAAATGTACATTTCATTGTACACTTGATATTTAATTAAAAATGTAACCAAAAATAAGCTCACATAATGCATATATTCAAGGTAAAATATCATTATGATTGATTCCTAAATACATTCAAAAATGATTACATTTATTCATCTATTTGAAGCAATTTTTTATCATAATTGTTTCCAAAATATATTCAAAAATGAGTACATTTAATTCGTATATTTGAAACAAAATATTGTTATAATTGTACTCAAAAATGAGTACATACAATTGAGTTCAAAACTCATTTTTAATTAGTGAATGTGTTTATATTTGAAACAAATGTGAACTTATATTTGATAACCAGAATGTACTCAAAAAATGAGTACATGTGTTTTTCAAAATTGAATCTTTTTGATTTGGAGCCATGTTGAATAGTGGAAGCATTAAAAAATGAGCGCATTTTCATTATTTTTAAGTACTCATTTTTAACAGTGCAGCGAAAATTCACTTTTTAGATGTATTGTCATCCACACTCAAGAGCAACTCTCCCTGACTCATAGCCAATAAGGAACTTTATGTTTAAGTTTTTTCATATTTCATATTGAACTTTCCCCTATAATTGAAGATGAAATCTAATGCATCAGAAACTCCTTTAAAGAAAATTGCCAAAGAAACTAGTATTACCTTCAAGCTTTAAGTTAGAAATGTTCTTCCTTTGCTAAACTGACATGACTAATCAGTGAATTGAAACACTTGACAGGCTTTTCAACAACCTAACTATATTTAAATGATACTTTTCACTGCAGTTAAAAAAATGCAGAAATGCATTGAATGTTGTGAGTTATTTGAGACTAAAACTATCCAGTTTCAATCCAGATACCAAATTCCTCGAATAGGGAGCAGAAATCAGGAAAATTCTGTTTTATAGAACTTGAAGAAAGATGCGAGGAAAAACGAAGAGTGAATTGCAAAAGCGGATCCAAGGAGGGGAACTAGGGAATGTTATCATCTCCGCTCAAAAAATAAAATAAAATAAAATAAATAAATAAATAAAAATAATCCCAAGTGATCATAAAACAGTTCAGAAAACAGAATAGTACAGGATTTTTTTTCTGTTTTTTAGAACTTGAAGAAAGGCAGCAGGAAAAGCGATCAAACAATAGCAGAGGCGGATCCATAAAGGGGATCTAGGTGAATGTTCCCCTTTCACCCCCCAAAAAATCTGATGCGTACATAAAAATATTTCACAACAGAGTACACAAAAATTTTTCTGTTTTATAGAACTTGAACTTGAAGAAAAGATCCGGGAAAAACGATCAAACGATAGCAGAGGTGGATCCATGGAGGGGAACTGTGGGAATGTTCCTCTTCCTCTCAAATTTCATGTGTACTTAAAAATATTCACAACAGAGTACAGCAAAAATTTCCTGTTTTATAGAACTTAAACTTGGCGCAAAAGAAAAGGCGCAAGGAAAAGTGAGGAGAAAATTTCAAAAGCGGGTTCAAAGAGGGAAACTGGGGAATGTTCTTTTTCAAAACACAAAATCTCAAGCAAACCAAAAACTGTTCAGAAAACAGGGTAAGGTTAAACCATCAGTAGTTGACACTTTAAAGATTTTTTTTTCTATTTGTTAAAATAGCTTGGAGGGAATTCATCCTAGCAGAAACTTTGTAATGCAACAAAATAATTAGATTAATAACATTAATGCACATTTTTTAATTTAAAAAAATTATTGGATTGGAGTTTACATTAAACTAAACCGAGAACATCTAATTTTTGACACACTTTATTTTCAGTAGTTGATACATGCTCTGATACAGAAAAACAGAAATTGCTTAATAGTAAATGAATTCGTGCCTACTTGTGTAAATACAAATCGCACTGCTGGATCTAGGCAACAGCAAGCTCTTGGCTTACCTTTTCTACATAGTCGATACCCTCCCCCACCCCATCCCCTAGTTCCCCGGGTAGCAAAACTTCTAGGAAGATGCAAATGTACACTATTTCTGTTGTTTTTTCGCTGAACCTAGGTATAAAATTTCAAAGAAGTTGGGTAAGGCATGGCAAGGCAAAAAAGCATAAAAATAAAGGGCAAAAGGCATGAGATTTTTTTGGAGGGGGGGGGGGGAATTGGCGCCATCGAGCTTAAGGGGGTGGGCACCCCTGATGGGGGGAGGAGACACAGGATCCGTGCCCCAATCTTCCAACTCCAGAGTGCTGATTAGAATGTTTCTTAAAAACATTTTTTATAATTAAAGGTAATAATAGACCGGACCTTGGAAAAACAAAGTTATTTTAATAAGTTGAAAAAAAGAATGTCGCGAAAAAATCTAAATTTTTCTTTGAAAAGAACCTTGAAATAAAAACTTTCAATCATGGCGGTTAAGTGACCAGTTAATTGCATCCCCTCCCATTTTATTTCCTACTCCGTTTAAAAATAAGAAAATCTTCATAATGCTACGCTTTGGAAGCCCCATTTCCCCCCGCCAAAACCTTTAAAGAGTGTCAAAAAACTCGTTTTCAGGTCTTTTATTTTGAAAAAATTCCAGGGGAGAGCTACCTAACACCTCGCATTCTAAAAACATTGAGAATAGTTAATATAACCCCAGAACCCCACTGCTCGTAACATCATCAAAGTTAATCTGTACCTGGTTTTAGGAACATCAATTTCGAAAGATAGGGCGGTGGGGTGATCAATTTAGATCTATTCTACAAAAAAAAAAAAAAAAAATCGATCTGGGGCAGCCCCAAAAGTCCCGTCTCTTACCTTACTGTCAACAAATATCGCCTATAATCGCGTTTTTAAAACTCCAATTTCTAAAACATTCCGCAGAAAGCCCCTCCAACCTTTCCTCCTTGTAACATAATCGGAGATCGTCTACATCTGAGTTCTTAGGGCTGTAATTTCAAAGAAAAAATTCCGGGGGAGAAAACCCGGACCGCTCCCATTAATCAGTTGGCAAAAATTTTTGGATTAAAACGTAAATACAGCAATAAAAATACAACAATGCACAAAAACGGTATTTTAGTAGAGAATTTATGTAGAATTTTGTAAAGCAAAAAATGTTTGTATAAGAAGCGTTAAGATACAGAGGATAAGTTGTAAAACTAAATTTTTATGGTTATTTTTTTAATGAGTAATTTCATATACCCCCTCCCCATTAAACATAACTGCTAAAAAAGTTCCCCTTCCAAATCTATAGTCTGGATCCGCCCCTGCATTCATTGCAATCAAATCCGGACCAATGTAGAGCATTATTAAATTGAAGAAATTGTCAAATCACGTGTCGGTTAAATCGAAGTTATACTGTATATATGTTAATTGAAAACATCATCTTTATTTCAGCCTATTTCAAGTGTTATCACATCGTCCCTGGATAAAGGCCATGAGAAAAAAAAATGTAAGCAATTTTAATTTCCAATAATCTCAGTTGAAATTGGAAAGTTGTTTTGGAAATTTCGGTCGCAGGCTGCAGAATGATTATAATCCACTTTAGCTAGGAAAAAAGTGTACGTTTTCAACGTAATAGAAAGCCACTCAAATAAACTTTTTTAAAGTTAGAGCTAGTCTGGGTAGCATTGAACAGTGGGGGGTTTAACTTTACGCCAATTCATTTTGTAATCTATCTGAATTAAAAATTAAAAAAAAAATAAAAAATAAAAATACAAGAAGATAAAACCTGAAAGCCCAGTGCTGCTCTCTGCTTGGAAGGTTGTAAAATCAGTTTTCTACTACTTTTAGAAAATGAAATCGCAAAACTGTGCACAACAAAATATAAACAATAAATTTTGCTTATTAGACATTTTGTTTACTTTATATGGTGAATTTCTCAGCATGTGTTACAGTTTACTCAGTAATAGTCTGCAAAATAACAAAAAATAAGACGCAGTAATTTGAACTAGTTTATTAACTTTGAGCCGTCTCACAGGTTTAGCTTTGTCGTTTATTGTCTAATGATACGTGCTATATACAAACTAAAATGAAATTCTTCAAAAAAAGTATTTAACTGAACTAAATGAGGATCGTTTATTGTTCTTAAAGCTTAATTTATGCAGTTTACGAACTCAACAAGAAAAATGCCATTGTGAACGATCTTTTTGTTTTACTCGAAAAGCAGATTGTAGCCCTTTAAGGCCATGGTCCGCTTATTAGCACTCTATTGCTCTTATAATTAGGACACCGGACTATCGAATGTAGAATATGACCCTTTGTTGCATATGCTTCACACATGTGCACGCATGTGTATGAATGGTGAGCAGAAGTGACAAAATATCAGGAAATAATGTATTGTCAGCACCCCGAATATGTGTGTGACGGATGATCTCTCTTTTCCATTTAAAAGAAACACGGAATTTTTGTAGATGATTTTGAGTTTTCCAACTGGTTTAGTATGTTTTTATTTTTACATTTTTTATTACAAACAATTAAGTTTATTTTTGGCTTTTCTTTTTTTTTTTTTTTTTTTTTGTAACCCAGTATGAGGTAATCCTTGTACAAAGTTGGCCTTTTTTGGGGACATTGTTCCAAATTCTACCAGATCAGCTTTCTTTATTAAAGCTGCTGAAAGACAAAATTTAAATATTAATTTTCTCCTGGATTGATTTCTTCTTGTCATTTTATGAATCAGCTGATGAATTTACAAAAGTTGGAGCCAATTGACTCATAAATGTGAGCGATATCAGGTCTTGAAGCTTATGGTGGCCTTATTTGGCGCCCTTATCTAATGACTAACGCGTACCGAGTATTATTTTCTTAAATATGCTGAATTCACTATGGTAATTGTATAGCAAAGCTTCAACTGCAAAATTATTTCTTAAACAGTAAAATTCATTTAGTGAAGTATACTTATTACAAATATTTTCAAATACTCCCTGCTCAGAGTTTGTTAAGAGCATATTTTCAAAGTTCTGGAATTTGTTTTCAGGATGTTTAGAGGTTTTTGTAAAACTAACTTTTTATATAAGTAAATTAACTACAGATATAATACTTTCATTACTTACTGGTGAGTTGTTATTTTCAAGTTTAAGACTACTATCTGTTTTCCTAAGCCGAAATCTCGCTCAAATTTGCGCATGTGTCAGGTCTGCTCTGATTTTATCAAAATAGGAGTCGAAACCCGAAAGTAAAAAAATGCAAATTTGAAATGAAAAATAACGTGTTCAGCAGTTCTTCCAAAGTAGGTCGTAAAAAAAAAAAAAAAAAAAGTGCGTGCGGATAGTGTCCATTTTTAACCTATCACTCCTTTTAAAGATAGAATTGACACCAAGTGCTAAGTTTTGGCTTCTCAAACGGTAAAAATATTTGCCAAGAGCGGTTTTTTCTTATTATTAATACTAGGTCCGGCTAATTTCTAGGACTGACGTAACTGTAGGAGTATGAAAAGACGGAAGATGGCGCTAATGATTGCATATTGAAGAGCATTTTCTTGCACGTGTGCACTGTGCAGTGCAGTCGGCGCATTGTAAAGTAAGTGGTTCTCAAGAAAAAGCGCAATAAAACGTAGTGTAAATGGAGCAGAGAATTAACATTAAATTTTGCTTCAAATTAGGCAAGACAGCAGCAGAATGGGATTGTTTCCTTCAGTCAAAAGTATTACTTTTAGTCACTGAAATTGATAGAATAAGCAAAAAAGATAACATGGACCAGGAAAATTCTTTCATTTTCCCTACCGTTATTTTTTAATTATTTTTTTAAAATGTCCGATTTTTCAAACAAGGCGTGGTCTTTATGACGTCACAAATGATGCATTTTGGCGCATCTTTGTACCGCGTTTCCACGTTATGATAATCAAGAAGCGAATCAAAATTGCGCTCTACGCTTGCTATCAACCATATCGTTGCCAATATACGTGAGTAAAAATCCTAATTAAATATTTTGGACCGTGAATGGCAACACTGAATAGCATTTCAGCATTTGTGATGTCATCAGCAAGAAATATAAACAATGAAAGCTCACCGATTTAAGTAATTTTTTTAAAAATATTAAACTTAAACAAATTATTTAAAAAATGATCAGGTCCTATTTTTTAAGCATGCTTTTTCAGAAAAAAATACTTTTAAAATTTTGGAAACGACCCCATTATACAATTTTACAGAAACATCATAAGTTTGAATGCGCCTTTCCACGATAACCACTTACTTCAGAATGGCGCTGGTTGCGCTGAGCATGCGCAAGAAAACGCACTTCAATATGCAATCATTTGAGCCATCTTCCGGCATTTCGTTCTCTTATGTTAAGTCAGTCCTGGAAATTAATAGCCGGACCTTGTATTATTACTATTATTTTGATAAAATGTAGCGTGACACACTTTATGCAGATCGCCGTATCGGTTAAGTTGTGAAACAATTATTATTAACATAGTAAAAATACTTTTAAATACTTTAACTGCTCTGTTATTACTTCTTCTTCTTATTAGTCTTATTTTTTATTTATTTATTTATTTATTTATTTTTTGACCGCTGTTTTCTCAATTCAAAATAAATTTCGAAATTCATAGTGTTCAGCGTGCTAAAGATGGTAGGCATATAAAACTTAAAAAAAATTAGGGAGTTTAATCTAATATTCCGAATTAAATTGCATATAGGTTTCGAAATACAGTAAAACCTCGTTTATCTAGACAAACTGGGACTAAAGGCTATAAATAATAACTAAAGGATAATAAAAAGACTGGATAATACGAGTAGTACACAAAGGCAATCTTTAAATAAACAGACTTTCTGTTTGTTACCTTACTGTGTTGTTGACAAAAAAAAAAAAAAAAAAGCTTCAAAATTACATAAAACATAAAATTGTATAAAATACCATAAAAAGTATTGAAGGAATGTCTCTCTTAATTTCTTAACAAAAATTGTTCCACTTTTCTCTGGTTCAAACACGTATACCGTTCAAGTAAAGTTAGGTCAATTCAATGCTTTATCAGTATAGTTCTGCTGCAATGGTATTTGTTAAATTAACATATTTTATTCTACATTATCTATTAAATATAAAACGACTGTTTGGCGTACTTATGTTAATGCTCTCATAATCTAAAGTTATGCATAAAAGCATATTTCTTTTTAAAGTCCCAAACTCGATCCGAATGAACGGAGGCCGGATATACGAACGTCCACTGTACCTTGAAAAAGTAAATTTTATAAATTAAGACGTAGCAGTAATCAAGTGATTTTCTAATTTTTTTTCCTGGCTCACAGTATTGTAAGATAATAAATGTACTTGGACGACAAGGTGAAAAAATCTCGGAATTAATTTGGCTCAATCACCAGATATTTTGTCAGAAGCATTCTAGAAACCATAAAAGAATTCTATGGTTGCAGTGAAGGTTAGATGGTATGTAGTTGCATGAGAGAAAAATAGTTTAAAAATTCTAAATACATTAAATTGCTCGGAAAATTTAGTCAACCTGAGAGCAATGTCTAAGCATGTCTGTTACTGGTGCCGTTACCCTAGGTGGTTTCAAAGGAACATTAACCGATCAAAATTGTGTTCTTGTCATAATAGTGTGAGCATGTTTCTACATCCATAAATCCACGAGAGAATGGTAATTAACTACCTAAAAAATATGTCCTGGTTATTTAAAGTATCAATAAAATTGGTTTAAATAGTTCTTTTGAAAATTTGTTGCTTTTTTTTTTTTTTTTTTGTAACTTATCCAACCCTTTAACACAACCTTGTTCTCAAATAGAAAGCATAACATTCAAAAAGTTTTATTTTAAGGGTAGTTATATAATACTTTTTCCATTTTTTTTGAAAGTAATTAAGTACTTTTGTCTTCTGGTCATCTTATTAGCCTAAGATATTTCAAGTTTTAATTCGTTGCAACTTCCTATACATTGAAAATATATTATATATGCGCTGATTAAAATATAAATAAAGGCTTAAGTCTCAAAAGAGGGACTTTATTTCCTAAAGAGGAGGAAATATTTAATTATTCAATTCCTTAGGCAATTGCTTTGAAGATTTAATCGTAATGGTAGGGTTCATAACAATATCTTCAAGGAACGTCCCAAAAGGTGTTCTGGCTGCTGACAATATCTGATGTTTCATATTTAAGACAAACATAACGCTTCATTTGGTAAATGATGTCAATCAACTTCAAACTTTGATTGCAATAATAATGACCGTTTCTTCGGAAGATTAGGAAAAGCCATTAAAATGTACAACTCGGAAGAATCGCATACATTTCCGAACTGGAGAGTAATTCTGGAAATTAATGGTAAAAGCTGAATAATTGTAACGCTTTCGTCAAGCTTCGCCGATAAGTGGAAGAGCCTGGAGTGATACTCAATGCGAGCATATTTTCTGTTTTGAAAATGCAATCAATAGGCTTCTCCTGTAAAATAAGCTGACGGAATTCGTTTAAATTATAACAAATTGCTTTAGTTTGGGAAAATTGGCTTTTGTGCAATGTTTGATGAAATTGCATCCTACTTTCCGCGACAATAAACTGTACAAACTATGTAGTTGTTCTTGGTGTTAAATTTGCGAACTAAATTCTAGAAAAAAAGACACAAAAGCTCCCTTCTCTAAATATTGTTCTGCGGTTCTCATTTTACATTTTCCTACTTTCAGGTGAAAAAAAAAATAATTAAAAACATTATTTTTGATGTCTTGAATTTGAATTATGATTTTAGCAATCACGGATTGAGATAGGACACGGCTAGTTGAGTTTATTGTTTCTACAAATGGACTGGAATGGGAATGGGGAGAGATTCGCACCCGCCATATATATTTTTTTAGTTTCTAGATTAGGTTTCCTGGGTTAACTTTTTTATATATCATTCGCACACTTTGAATGTATGGCCTTTGGTTTGATCCACAGGACGAAGATAAAAAATCGAATACGATTTTTTTTTTTTTTTTTTTTTTACGAGAGGTAGAAAGGGTTATGGAGTGAAAATTATGTAATAAATCTTGAGGCGGAATTTTTTATATTTTCAAATAATAAAAATAACATACATGTTATTTCAAAAATACGTATTTATGAGCTTTAGTTGTTTTAAAGAGGGAGGAATAGCACGAACATAAATTCGTGAGACATACATTGAAATTGACTTATCATTAACTTTTATCCTCAGTTCCATATGGTTGACATCTTATTTATAGTGTCTTTTAACGCAACGTATTCCAATCTAAAATAAGAAAGAACGTTTACAGTTCTACTAAACTAGAAACGGAAGGAAATTGGAAATTTCAATTTTTTTAGATGTTGAGAATTAATTAATCTGCATTAATCACTTTGGTTTTAAAGCTAAGTTGAATTTGGTATTGACTGAATATTTATCGATGCTCGGGTGACCAAGGATAGTTTCTGTTTTTGGAATGGCTGTAGTTTCTAATGTGACATTTTGTCTCGCTCTTTTATAGCTGCTACATTTCGGCCGGTTTTGACCTGCATTGAGGAACAGCACACTAAAGAAGTATACGTACGCTCCCTTGCGCAAAGCCCCTCATCCGTAGACCACTTCCAGCCATGTAAATGTATGCATGATGAAACCTAAGGGCTCTGCTAAAATTTGTTGCGTCAGTGAAGAAAAGGACCCTAAACGCAGAAAAGCGAATTAATATTTTAAAACATACTAGACATGCCATCGGCACTGCTTATAACCACTCCTATAATAGATTCAAACCGTTTTCAACAAATGTGTTTGTGTATTTTTTAATAGTAATTGCAACCAAAGAGCTCGTAAGGAATTTTTTAAATTTTTTCTTCTCATCATTCTTTTGCACCATTTCTCCCATAAAGGATTTCTAAGCTGATTACATATCTGTACTTCAAAGCCAAACCAGTGCAACAAGTCCAAAAATGACAATTTTTGGACTTACACTGGTTTTGCTTTACGCTATTTTACTACGGCTGTTATTCCGCATAGAGTCATTACAATAGATAATTTTTAAAAATATTCCTTTGTAATTATTTTAAAGCATGAAAGAGTTCGAGCACCTTCCTTTGTATGAACCAGATTAAAGTTATGACAATCTCTTGAAAAGTAATAATAATGTGACTGACTTTAATCTCGCTCTGAGGTACAGATATGTTTCATTAACTTTCGTTTTATGACTATTTCATAGCTGAAGTTTAACTGTAAAAGTCTCATACTATGAAGCAAACATTATGAAATACATTTTTTTTTCAACTGAAAAAAAAACATGTATTGAAATTCAGTGATGAATTTGACTTATACTATCTGTCTTTAAGAAAAATAATAATAAAATACCGAAACTAATGGTTTTAAAAGTTTAACAGTATCCGAAGATTTATTTATGCGGTAAAAATATGTTGTGAGGGGCTACGTCATTTATTCATGAAAACTGTTTTTCAAATATACATTAAAGACGTGTACGCTCTATGCATTTGAGACAAGTTCTCATTTAAATATGATAGCACCTAATAAATTTTCTGAAAAGGCAATTTGCATTTATTTCAAAATTTAAAAGTTGTTATAAATACCTTCTTCCTTTATTATTTACACGGCACGACTAAATAATTCATCAACTAGGACATTTCATCTTATTTTAAAAAATATTGACTATTACTTTGATCATATTTTAAATTATTTATAAAAATAACAGTTGTTTTGAAACATAAAGCGGAATTTCGTAGTACTTAATTTCAAAGTTTGCATAGATCCGCAATGCTTTTACTGCATCTAGTGTGAAGTATAATTATGAACGCAAAATAGATGTTTAAATATATTAGGAGCGACTATGCTTTTTTCTCTAACTCAGTAACCTAATGTTCTTTTCCACTGAAGTCTTAGGATTACAATATGCTACTTAAGAGGCAAGGAATACATTTTTATTTTCTTCTATATCTAATATATAGAAGAAAGTATTGGATTCGTGCAAATTTTCGAATTTCGAGTTTTGACGGATTCGAACGTTTTGAGGTGTGCTGAGTCCATTCCGACTATTTTTGGAAAATGTCTGTCTGTGTATGTGTGTCCGTGTGTGTGTCACGTGTGTGTGTGACCAGTTTTTTGTGGCCGCTCTACAGCAAAAACTACCGCATGAATTCGAACGAAATTTGGTACACATATGTGTCTCTATGTAAACTTGTGCCCACTGGCTTTTGGCGCGAATTCCTTCAAGGGGGGTGGAGCAATGGGACGTCTTTTGAGTTACGCGTGCTTGCTATTCCTCAGGAGGTAACAAGCGGAATCAAACAAAATTTTATCCATACGTTGCCCCTAACAGTAACAGGTGCTGATTCAATTTTGGTGTCAATAGCTCAAACGGGGGTTGAGTTATAGAAAGTTTTTTGTCGTCAATTGTGACTGCTGTATCTGAAGAAATAACGAACGGAATCAAACAAAAATTTTTCGACAAGTAGCCCTCTTTTTCCATTTTGAGTGCCCTATCTCAAGAAGTAATGCTACGTTCTGGATGAAATTTTGAATAAATGTGAATCCATATGTGAACAGGCTTTGGTTCAATTTTGACGCCAATCGCTCCAAGAGGTGTTGATTTTTTTTTGCGAATAAAAATAGCTTTATTAATGCAACAATAAGAAAGATTAAATCGTAATAGATTGTTGTTTGCGTATTTCTCGTGATTTTAATTGTATGAAAATGATCGGAAATATTGTCTAAATGATTTAAAATTTTTAACTGTTGCCATCTTATGTTTGTTAACAAATAAAATATTTATAATTAATTCAAGCAAGGCTTTTAAAATAACTTTCAATTTTCGCTCTTTCTTTGCTTTTGCAATAATTCAGACATTGGGATGGTCGTCGAGTTTTTGCATGTGTAATTTTGTTTTTGTTGGGAATATTGCTTCCTCGTCAAGCCTGGGGAGGATCAGAAAAAAAAGAAAACTATAGAAGAAAGTTTCGTGATGGCCACAACATACTAGTTAACTTTGGGAACATATATCCGTTGAAACTTAACACCTTCAGTCGGAATTATGAAATATTGGACCAAAAATGTTGATATTTGGTACAGAGTGTACTATGGTAAAAGATATCTTACAGACAAAATTTTGAGTTTGTAGGAGTAAAATTAAAAGAGTTATGGCACGTCCAATATTCCGGACTTATATTTTTGAAATCAATATTTCATATATAAAAACGATAAAATACCGATCAAACTTCATTATAAAATGTTCTACAAACAATTAGAAAATATAATATAAGGGTTTGAAACGATTAATTAAAGATTACATATTTTTAAAAAAATCAGGAAAAACCCTCGCTCTTCAAATGAAAATCCATGGTTGGAAAAATGAGCCACTCTCTATCTCTCAATCCTTATATGTCAGTGTTGTCAATCCCAAAACGAAACATTATTTCACAGATTATAATAAGTAGAATGTAAAGAGTCAACTACAAAAAAATCAACTACTTAAATCAATTATTAAATGATTAGCAGCTGTTTAAATTGTATGTCCGGTATACCAGACACCAGGTCTGAAGGGGTTCTTTTCCACTGAAATCTTAGGATTACAATATGCTACTTAAGAGGTAAGGAATACGTTTTTAACTTTGGGAACATATATCCGTTGACACTTAACCCCTTCAGTCGGAATTATGAAATATTGGACCAAAAATGTTGATATTTGGTACAGAGTGTACTATGGTAAAAGATATCTTATAGACAATATTTTGAGTTTGTAGAGTAAAATTAAAAGAGTTATGGCACGTCCAATATTCCGGACTAATATTTTTGAAATCAATATTTCATATACAAAAACGTTGAAATACCGATCAAACTTCATTATAAAATGTTCTACAAACAATTAGAAAATATAATATAAGGGTTTGAAACGATTAATTAAAGATTACATATTTTTAAAAAAATCAGGAAAAACCCTCGCTCTTCAAATGAAAATCCATGGTTGGAAAAATGAGCCACTCTCTATCTCTCAATCCTTATATGTCAGTGTTGTCAATCCCAAAACGAAAAATTATTTCACAGATTATAATAAGTAGAATGTAAAGAGTCAACTACAAAAAAAATCAACTAATTAAATCAATTATTAAATGATTAACAGCTGTTTAAATTGTATGTCCGGTATACCGGACACCAGGTCTGAAGGGGTTAAAGGGTTTAGATCTGTTTGCAAGAATATAATAATTTTTAGTTAAAATTGCAGTGCAAACTTATCACAAACCTATCAACAAGTACGCATCGTTGACATGTAAATTTATTGCTCCAAACGTACAATCTCGTATTGATTTGAGCACGAGTAATTTCCATTTCTCATACTCAGGTTGGAAGCTACCAGAATTAACTTTTGTAAGCAATTATAGATGGCTGATGTTATTCAAATCTAGTTCTCCATAGTTATGGAGTATAGGTTTACTAAAATGAAATCTGCTTCGTTGGTAAATCATAAATCACAGAGAAATTGATCTATCATAGGACTGCATAGTAATTAATTTTAAATCATGAAGGTAGGGGAGAAGTACATCTTGTTGCATTGGAATATACATGATTTACAGGGAAAATATTATCAACCATTAAGTTAGTTCTAGATAAATTAAGTACATTTTGAGTTAACTCTGTGAAGGAGAATTATTACTTTAGATGGAGTCGTTAGACGTTTTTTAGAAACTAATTCAGAATGTGAGTAATCAAAATACATTTTTTAATAGTGGAAACATGATTCTGTTTATTTAAACACTTTTTGCTTACCATGATCCTCATACGCAAAGTGTTCCGTTTTAATCTGCAAGACCTCGTTTTCAGCAACCGTTAGTCCTAGATGAATATTTTCAATTGCAAAAATGTTCAATCAGATGCAGAGTTAAGATATTGAAAATTTGAAGTGAAAATAAAATAGAATAAAAAAAAACACAAAACTTAACTTTTTATACGGGTCCCAGGTCCTTTAACTTTCATTTAGGGAACTTATTTCTATTAAAAAACATTTCCAACACAAAAAGTTTGAAATTAGTACGACCAATATTCATTGAGATATGAAACGCAGCGTTTTACGACTTACACCACTTAACACGCGCCGTCGGAAACACCTTTTGGGGAAAAATATAGCAGTTAACAAGTGTTTAAAATAATATATATGTAGAGTGTGGTTCTTCAAATTTTTCAAGGTTTTGCTGTGTCTTTTCGAATCACGGCTTAACATTTGCTTTAATTTCTGAATAGCAATGAAAAACGTAAATACCTTGTTTTTTTATGTTGACAACCTGTTATTCTTTTGCAAGGGCGATGAGTTTCAATCTCATCTTCTGTATGGTCCCTTAAAACTTTGAACTGGATTATCTCCTTGCGTTTTGGTCACACAAATACCAAGTTTTTTGTGTCAATAATAGTTTTCAATGGAGATTATTTCACTAAGTATAAGTTGGGGGACTTAAGGCCCGAATAAAAAGTTAAATTTTGTATTTTTTGACTCATTTTTATTTTTGCTTCAAACTTCCAATATCTTAACTCTGCATCTGATTTTGAACATTTTTGCAGTTGAAAACATGCATCTAGGAATAACGGTTGCGAAAATAAAGGTCTTGCAGGTTATAATAGTAATATATAATAGTCATTGATCGAGTAACGCTGATGAACAATGAAACTCGCACCAGGGACTTCTTAGCACAGGGAGTACCGTGTGGTTTCAGCTGGTTATATCTGGACAAACCTAATGGAACGAGTATGGACTATATTTGTTACAGAAGGTTTTGTAGCTATTTTTTTAATCTTAATATAATATAATGAATCACTAATGTCTTTCAGTTGAATAATAATAATTTTCAGTTGAAATTGCTATTAACTTCTAAAAACAAAGCAAAATAATCTGATTTTGCGTATCTGTGCACAAAGTAAAGGAAATACCGAATTTTCGAAGATTTTGTTCATTGAAATTTAAACCTTAATTTCTTTTTTTTTTCACCCCAGAATGAACTTTGACAGTTTATTTCAATAATTTGAGGTACATATATGTGAGAAATTATGCATGCGTGTATGATGATATGTACTTATCTCAAATATCTCATAAACGAAAAGTCAGAGACGTTTGTAAAGTTGTTTCTGTTTTGTTATTAAAGAAACTTTGATCATGAGTGTTGTCTTCCTATTCTCTCGATAAGCAAAATACGCGATATTAAATGAAATAACATTTAATTAAAACACACAGTAAAAAAACACACATTAAAATAACACCTAACTCACATATTTTACTTGCATTGCACGAGTACGCAGCAAATGCTATTATAAAAAACTTCAAGCTTGAGTCATTTCCTTCTTATAACAACAGTTTTACAATGTATCTATAACAATCTCAGTCCAACTAACATTATTGTCCTCGAACACTTGTTTTTAAGTACTGAGTTCATGGTGATTTTTTTTCAAAAATTTAAATTAAGTTTCAAAATTCTAAACAATATTCGGATTATACTTCCTAACAAAATTATACGCTTGAAACTTATTATGTATGACCTTTACAGTTACATAGTTATAGTTGTGCGTCTCCCTTTTTAGTTATTAAGAGGTCTAACAAATCGGCTATTTCTTCGTTTTACGTTTCAAACTCACTTGTATTTCAATATTAACTTAGTAATATCATACATTTTTGACCAGTTGGCAATAGACCAATAAACTTTATCTTATGTGTTTTATCGTTTATCGCCAGCTTGGCAAGATATCTCTAAGTATGCAAATGTTTACCGAGGTTTTACTATGAAAGAAATGTGTATGGTTACCGGTATTAAAAGGTGTAACGTTACATAAATTCTGAAGTAAGTAGTATCAATTTTTTAAATCTCAGAAGGAACCTTGCACTAGGTTTTCAGTAGAATTAAAAATAAAAATCAGAATTATTGCAGAGCAGACAATCTCCTACCAGCGAAACGAAACCCGGCCTGTGTGGCACAGTGCTAAAAGCTCTCGTTTTGCGACCTGTCTGTGAGATTTGCATTGTGTGTTCGGACACCACTCAGGTTAATTCCTGTCTTAGTATAATAAGAATATCTTGTTTGTAAATTAGAGTAAATAAATCATTGGTGAATATTGGTTGTAAAAAATATGAACTTGATAAATATTTAATAAACGAATTGATAAAAGCTGTGTTTTTTATTTTTTTATACTGCTAAAATGAGCTTTCTAGTACGGCATGACATCAGTTTTTAAATGCCATGCATCATCACGAAGTTTTCTAAGGGTCTAGGAACTTTATATTGATCCAAACAAGCTAGACATATTCAAATTTTATGATCTTCAGAGATATCTAAATCTTTCTTCTTCATTTTTTTAAATAATGATGGTGTATTTTTTTGTTCACTTTTTGACAATTCCGTACAGTTTAAATTTTGCTCTACTTTCTTCAATTTTTTTCTTGAGTTCTTTTGCTTTTTGTTCTGCTCAAATTTTGTCCTTAGGTGGAATTGAAAGAATGACTGATTTAAAAACAAATACGAGTGAAGTGCACTTTTGATTTCCAGCTTTAGGTAGCCATCTTTTTTCTATAAAAGTACCGCTGTTGCAATGCAAATGTCAACCGTCATAAACTCATCTACTCGTTATTCAATGATATTTCTTACTTTTGAAGACTGCTCTGCATTATTACTATCATTGACTAAATTTATTGCTGAAGTGCTAGGTTTGATAACAAATTCATATTTATTATTTTCTTTATCGTTTTAGTCATCAACGCTCTCATCTCTATTGGATAAAGGAATGGGGCAAGTAGTCACGCTTTATCGTGATCAACTAATGAAATGCATAAAATAACAGCTCCAAACATAGGTATTTAAATAATCTGAGGAAAGTTTTCACACCACAGTATTCTTAGTGGCTATCACAAATTCAATACTGGTCGCAAAATTTACTTTCGCTGCAGGTAAACACGATAAATATTTTTTATTTTGAAAACAGTCCAACGCTATACTTTCAAACTTGCACAACATACTGAGATTATCCACCTGCTCACTCGCATGTCGCGACAGATTTTGAAACCTATTAGCTTATTCAGGTGACTCGATTGCACAACTTGCCCCTGACACAACTAACCCCGGACTCCCCTATAGTAACCTACTTTTTTTTTGGTACTTTCAATTTAAAACGTATAAAAATAAATTATTATTTTATCATTTAATATATCTTGAGATTTAAAACCATCGAATAGTTAACTTGAAGTATTAGTCTAATTAAGAAAAAGGTTTTAAAGTGCTCTTCTGCAGCAATTAATAATTAATAGTTGTAAAAATTAAGGCAGTTTTACACATTACTTGAAATTACTCTGGGCTAAGTTCGGGTAGTAAATGCTGTAGTAGTTTGTGATGTAAAATCTACTTTTCTGAGATGAATTTTGCAGAAAAACGCGGCTAAAATTATAAAGAGCTACAAGTTTAATGCTATGAATGTTCCATCAGGTGAAAGTAAGAAAATAGAAAAAAAACGGTTAATTTATTCACAATTTTAGGTTAATTTTAGATCAATTTTAGATCTAACCCAGTGGTTTATCTTTTCTACTCAAACCCTATTTACTTAGTTATTTAACGAAATAGTCAAACAATTTTCTATTTTTTTCTAACTAACTGCAGTAGAAAAGTGTAGTGACTACAATACAGTGTTTAATATACTTGTCGTACCAGATATCATACAAACAATCTTTCCTCAGCTAAGGATATTGCAATAGTTTTGGGTTTCCTGATTTGCTAGCCGAATCAGTTACGTCGGCCATGTTTTTTTCTCCTCACAACGAACAAACTAGGTTCCTCAGAAGTTCTGAATTATCGTTTGAATGTTTCCTACCCCCCCCCCCCTCCCTTTACTATCCCAACTTCAATAGTTTTGAATTTACGTCGTGATAATTATTTTGAAACGATTATGATACATTAAAGCATTAAACCTGTGATCTGGGAAAACATTTTTACTGATGAGTTCAATAAAAACATAATGTAACATAATCTATCATTAATACAGCTTTTTAAAAATACATATGTACCATCATATTTTACATGATCAATTGGAAAAAGAATGCAAATATCTGTGTCGATTGAGTTATAATTTGAACCATTATAATTATTACCAGAAATATCAAACATATTTCATAGCGTTAAGCCTAACATAATTAACAAGATAATGCAAACACGAGAAACACGTACGTTAATTAATGTATTTTTGGAAAGTACAAATTATTTTTTGCAATCCAGGTCGATGCATAATTAATTGAAAAGGGGAAAAATATTCTTCAAATACCAAGAAATATTGCTTTAAGCAAGTGACATTATAATTTATAAAAATGTCATTTCATCCAGTTTCGTGCAGAATAAAATAAGAACGGATATTTCCGTAACAGGCTTGCTCATTATTATCTTTCGGATATTGATTTACGCGAATGTATCTGATAATAAAAACCTTGAAATGTGCATTTGACGATTTACGGACACCAAAATGTCTTTATTAACGTTTACTTATAATTAAAGTGTGAAATCAAGAGATTTTGATCAGATAGTTTTGCTACTTGTGTTAAACTCAATTAACGATAGCGCTATCTGCATTTTTTAAAAAAGAATCTTACATTTTTTAAACAGAGTTAACACGCATATAACTCATGTTTAAACATATTATATTAATTAAAGTTACGGATCTGCAACTTGTTTACATTTTGGAGAACAGGAAAACTCTTTGCCTTGCTTATTACTTTTGTTTGGTGGAATTTTTTGATGAAATGTTAGTAAAAATAACAATCAAGCTCGAGGTTTTTTTCTTAACTTATTACTTTTTTTTTTCTTTTTTTCTCCTTTATTTTTTACAATGCAAATATTATAGTAAAAAAACAATGTTGAAGTACCTAGTATAGGCTTTGTAGGTTTTTAACAAGAAATCTAAAAAATTAAACAAAGCAGAAAAAAAAAAAAACACTTAAAAAGATTCAGACAAACACCACCCTTCAAAAATGTAATCTTCAAAAAATAAATAAAATTTTGCGAAAATGTTCGCTTTTTTATTAAAAAACAAGTTTCGTCCAAAACTAAACGAATCGACTTTCCCGTACACCAACATCGACGTTCTAGTACCTGTCAATATTCTCTAAATTAGCTGAGACTACGTACTATGTAAACATAACTTTTTTACATTTTAATCTGATTTCAAGAAACAAAATATGCCTCGTTTATCTAAAGAAATAGATGCGTAAAAAATAAATAAAAAAACAATTAAGGAAATAGCAAATTTTAAACAATTCAGCTAATGTATTTTTTTCCATTAGAAAATCTGTAATCGCTGTAGAAAACAATGAATGAAAAATAATAAGCTCATTTAAATAAATACATTATATTTAAAAAAAGTTTGTTTTTCCCTTGTTGCCAAAAAATGAATAAATATACTTTGAAAAATAAATAAAAAACAATGTGAACATAATTTTTATTATCAAAAAAAAAAAAAAATAAATAAATAAAATAAAATAAATAAAAAAATAAAGAGAAAAGGAAAGAATAAAAAAACGTCTGCGCAGCTCTTTATGTAAAAACATAAAGCACTCCGAATTCCACTTCATTAGCCGCTGCAAAGGCAGAATACATAATTAAAACTTAAGAAACAAAATACTAAACAAAATAAAAAAAACAATTATTATTTCTTAGTAAAAACCGGGGCTGCGGAAACAAACAAAATAAAAACAAATCATATTAAAAGTTATTATTTCTTAGCAAACTCTGGGGCTACAGATTGGGAGTCAGAGTAGATTGATTCTGATTCCGGGTGCCGAAGTTTTTTTGATTTAAAGGCTCTTAGTCAGAATCGGTCATTTTCCCTCAAAGTGCGTAACTCTGCCAATGTTTGCGAAGCCGGAGTCGAACTTATTTTCTTATAAAGAAGTCGGAGTCAAAGTCGAAGGCTTTAAGATTCCGAAAGTCGGTGTTAGTCATTTTCCACCCGTGTCTAAGTTTTTGCCAAAGCTACGGGGTCAGATTCAGAGTCCGACTAATTTTTTTGCTACAGGAGTTGGAATCGGAATCGACGTCTCTAAAATTCTAGCATTTCCAGTCGGGAGTTGGTCACCAAGAGCTATTTCCAACAAAATGTGTTTGAAGCAAATCTGCCTTTAAGTAAGGATTTGTATTGACTTTAAGTTCCTCCATAGGTGCTAATAGGTGGTAATAACAGTTCAAAATTGAACGAAACAATGTTTAAATCAAAAAGATATGTTCTAAACATGTTCTACATCAAGAACTTTTTCCAAAAAAGTTTTTTTGAAGCAAATTCGCCTTTATTTCCGGAATTTATTTTTGCCTTGAACTTCCCCGTAGACACTATGGTTAAGTTTTTTTGAATAGTTCAAAATGGAAAGAAATAATTTTCAAATTAAAAAGTGAAGTATGTTAATGATATGTTCTCGCTGAGATCTTTCGAACAAAAAAAAATGTTTCTTTGAAGCGGACTATTACATACAAACAGGTTGACAGACAGACGGACCGAAAAAACCGACAGACCATCTCAGACTCTTTCCTCATCTCAAAACCCTACTTTCCAGTTAAAAATTTTTCGATATTTATTTAACTATTTTTTTTTTTATTTTTTATTTTTTATTATTATTTTTAGCGATATTTTCAAGATCCATTAAGCGTTCATGCTTTCATCTTATTTTTTGAGTTTTACTTAGAAAGTAGGCTAAAAAGTTATCACTTTGAGACCCCAATTAAAGTTCCACTGAACCGTAGGTTGAAGATTTCTTATTTAAAGTAGTTACACATGAAAACTATGTTTTGTATTTGTTCTATCAGATTGCATATAAACAGCCTTTACTCAGCTAAGGACGACCTTGTTATAGTTTTTGGACTCCAGACTGGTTGAATGTTTAAAAATGTTTGGTACATTTAAATGATGCTAACCTGCTTCCTACGTTTGAATAATTTCTGATGGTCATTTTTTGGCAGTGAAACTATGGATGGAGTATGCAAAACAATCTATAAAGAGTATGAATTACGCTTTTATGTGATAGTCAAGGTCATGCGTACTGTACACAAATTAGAGACTTTGGTAGGAAAAAAAATGTTAGGCAGCTAATATGCCTAAACTCTAGAAAGCTCCTAGTATAGAGTGAGTAAACTTCCTGAAGTTAGCTTGGAATATCCCTGAAGAATTCAGAAACTTTCTCCAGAAACAGTTTTGAAATTAACCAGGACCGTTTCAAGCAAACTGAAGTGTGTTTCTAGTAATAACTTGGAACCATCTTGATTTAACAGGCAATGTTTCTAAATCAATTATGCTAATGTACCCAAAGCTCATGCAACTCAATAACTATATATAACACCTTATTTGTCATATTATACTGCGATTTGTAAAAAGCTACAGCATTCAGCAACTGCACTTTGCCCTCATTTTAGGCTCAGTCAATCTAGACGGATCGTGATTGAGCTGAAGGTGCCCCCCCTCCCACGTAACAAATACGCTAATTATATTTTGACACTGATAGCTAAAAATGTTTTTCATATCAATGAATAAGACGTTTTTGCTGTTATACTAAATTTTCACTAAAGATTGGCGAGAAACCGAAATCTCGAATTGTTGCCCAGGAATAACCTCTTGCATTTAGTTTTTTTTTTTTTTTTTTTTTTTTTTTGTATTTTTAGTAAACTAATTTTAACGGGTTACATTTTAATTCAATGGTGTGATTAACTTCGTTATCAGCAACCTTTGTTGTCTAGTATGTAAATTTTTGCTTCCGCATCGATAAAGGATTTAAATGTGCATGAAGAAAATTTGCAGCTGGAAGAATATTCTGCCATTTAAAATGTCCATTTAAAATATCTTATACCTAACCACCCGCATATTTTATAACTTGTTTTATCTCCCTTTCTCAAGACTTTTTCTTGAGTTCTAGATTAAAATAGTGCTCTTTTAGCGGTAGTTGAATTAATTTATTTGAATTTCTTTATGCTAACGCAATTTCAGTGATATGAAAATATATTTTTACAAGTACAGTAAAATTTATAATGATACTGTCTATAACGATAACCTGTCTATAACATATTTTTTTGGCCTCAGCAAAATGTCAGCATGAATAACGAAACTGTCTATAACGATAACCTGCCCATTACGATATTATTTTTAGGTTCCAACAGTACCGTTGTAGACAGGTTTTACTACAGCTTTTTAAATTTCATTATAAAACAAAAACGAAAGAAATTAGTGTTGTTAAAGACATTTTTATTTTAGCTATTGAATATCTCATAAAAATTCAAGTTTCATTTATCAAATTGTAAAAGACTTCCTAAGCTCACAGGCACTTCAAAAGAAATATCGCACTGCTTACTTTTAAAGCAAAGTTTGAAAGTAATAAGATATTGGATTTTTCGACTGTTAGTTTAATATATGAAAGGCAATTACTTTTCGTCAGGTTTCATTTTGTCCGCGTATTCCAATGTGATAAAATATTCAGCATATAAATTTATTATACCACATTATGCTTAAATTGCTGCAGAAAAGGTGGAAATTTTCCGTAGATCAATTTGGTGTGGATTCAGGTTCACAAGTAGCAGACCAAATGTATCGATATTGCTATTGCACATTTTTCTATTACGTTTCTATGCATAAGATATGTTTTAAGAGAAAAGTTTAAGGTTGCGTTGTATAATGTAATTTAAAGTAAACTTATAATGCATAAACTAACTCAAATGGCTGAACACGAATTCTCTTTAGCATATATTTTAATTGTATTTTATCTTTTATAATTGAAATTAGCGTAATCGTTTTTATAGAAACTTCTTAATGCATTTTCCTGTCTCTCCATCACTCATGAAGGGTACGTTTAGGTAGCTTAGAGACGTTTGGTTCTTGGTTGGTCTAGTGTATCGAATGTTGGAGTCGGAATCGGTGGATATCAGGTTCGGAGTCCGAGAGAGCTAAATACAAACTGAATGCTTTCAGACTCATTTCTGGTTTAACTTATGAGTTAAAAAGTCCTGCTTTGATGGTCGCTAGTAATTATGGAAACATTTGCAGTTTTTCAAAACTATGCCTGGATTGAGGAGATGGTACTGCCATCTATCGATAGCCTTCCCAGTTGTTGGCTTCAAATTCTCAGTATTTCTTACTGCCTTGATTATCATCAGGACAAGAAGCATGAATCTCCCATGAGGCTTCACAAACAACATAAAAATTGGAAAACTTCTACTTAAGCGGTTTTTGCAACAATAGCCGGTCATCGTTCTGTTGCCTTTTGAGGATTTTTTTTAGTTGAAAAGTACACCTAACTAGTTAGTTTTTCTTACAAATTTATTGTAAAAGTTATCCATGTAATTAAAGAATAACTTCAAACACCACTGGTAAGTTGTTAAAATTTTCTAAAAATCTTTTATCACTTTCTCACTAGAAAAGTTTGTTTACAGGCAGGCTGACATACTTTGGCTTCGATCTATATGACTGGACATCCTGGTAAACGCGTCCAATTTCGTGTACCCCTTCAATGCTGTAAAATCAAGCATATTTGGGTTTTCTAAAAAATAAAAAAAAGTCAAAGTTTTAATTTTTAATATTCCCATGCACTCAAGCTATTTAAATGAGTGTGTAACTGAGGTGGAAATCTGTCGAGAAGTTATTTGGGGAAGAAGCAAAAGATGTGATTAATACGGACATTTTTATACTTACTATCAACAGTACCAAACCTGACTTTTAAATGCGACTTCAAATCTTGATCCAAACATAGAAACGTGTTTAGGATCATATACTAATTCTAAATTTAAATGTGTTGCAAGTATTTATGTTTTAGAAATAAATATTCTCTTTAGCTGGGTGAATGGTCAGAACAGTGTGGGACACGAACTGCAGCCAGCTCCTTGTGGTGAATTCTGGGCTAAAGTTTCAACTTCACTGCATCCAAAAAGGCACACAGTGCACATATACCGCGAAAAAATGCAAAACTTTACGCAAAGGAGAAAAAAATTGAAATATTAAAAAATCTAAAATTTTCAAATTTTGGTAAACTTCAAAACATTTTAAGGTTTGTAACTCGCCAGCCCAAAACTGTGAAGGAATGTAAATTTAATATGACAAAAATGATCCAATGAAACATTTGAATGGGTTAAAACAAAAAAATTTTGAAATTTTTTTTTATTCATTATCATTTTTACTCGTTTTTAAATGTTTTAGGGTCATGCACGATCTGAAAACATAAATGTTTATTTTTTAATTATTTTTCCATATTTAGGACATCAATACACTATTTTTGTTTTCGCTATTATAAGTCAAGTAACGAAAATATCTTTCAGAACACCCTTCTCCTGTATTTTCCCAACAGCCAGTTGGATTACATAAGACGCTTACAAATTTACGTGAACTATAGTTTATTAAATTTTTAACGTAAATATTCTATCCGCTCTAGGTCGCTTGATGCCGAATATTTTTCGTCCAGATTAGTTTCCTGGCATTAAATTATTAAAATGTGTCTGTTGAAAAAATGTATACAGGGTGATTCAAAAATCCTTAGACAAATTTAAGGGGACGTCAGGCATACCGAAAGAAGTAACTTTCGCTATAGAACATGCTGTCGCAAACGGAAAGGGCGACCGCTGGAGGGTGCACTTTGCAAGCGAGTGCGTTCGAAGGTTTTTTGTTGCAAGATCATTCGAAGCACAAACGCCGCGAATGTAGGATGGACAGTAATAGATAAATGGCAGAGATGCATATAATTCACGGGGAAGCGATGGGAAATGGTAGTGCAGCACAGCGTTTGTATCGAGAAAGATATCTAGCACGTCGAGTGCCCCATCATCAGACGTTTGGGCGTGTACACTAAAGGTTATATACAACAGGGTCATTCAAAGTACAAGGACGATCTGGTCGAGCCCGATGGACACGTTCACCTGTAACAGAAGAAGCGATCATACTCGAGATTGAACGAGTACTAGTACACAAATTCTTTCGCGTACTGTTGGCGTGTCGCAATCCAGTATGCTTCGCACAGTGCATGTGCAGTCTTTATACCCGTACCACATCCAACGTGTCCATCTACTCGGAGCAACACGTTTCCCACTTCGTCGTGAATTTGCAGTTTGGTTTTTGCAAACAGCCGCGGCGCAGCCAGATTTCCATGCCAGTATGTGTTTCACTGACGAAGCAACGTTTTCAATGGACGATGTTGTGAATGTGCACAATGCGCACAAGTGTGGCATATGAAAACCAGCGAGCAACGAAGACACATGCTGTCAACAACGGTTTTCCATCTATGTTTGGACCGGAATCGTTGGAGACAGTTTGCTAGGCCCATACCTTCTTCTATCACGGATGGACGGGAGAAAGTATCGTATATTTTCGGAGGCTGTGTTACCGGAATCACTCGCAAACGTCCCGGCAGCAATTTAGCGTAACATGTGGTTTCATCATGACGGGGCGCTTGCACATTGGGGTCAAACTGTTCAGGAATATCTGGATGCGACGTATCCAGGGCAATGAACCAATACAGGCGGTAACCTCAGGTGACCTCCACTATCACCAGACCTGACCCCCATTGATTTTTTCCTGTGGGGTTACAGAAAGACTTTGGTTTACTAAACCCCAGTTACGTCCAACGAAGACCTCATCGTAAGAGCTGTTTGGAAGGATCTGTGAGAAGCCTGGCGTCTTTGATAGTGTACGACGGTCCATGCGTCGGCGTTGTCAAACCCTCATCACTTCGGATGGCAGGACCTTTAATCATGTACTTTAAGAACTCCGAACATAGTAGGTATTTGTTTATGTTATTACGTGTTTTTTGCCCTCTACTAACTTTAACAGTTACGCACCGTACGACTTGTAACTTAAGTTGTTACCCATGCATCTTTAAAGTCGCGATCTTGTCAGTTTGTTTTCCATTAAACATGTTAACTACACTGTTTCCGTCCTCCTTTTCTTGTACTTACTTCCCGGGCGCTGAGCTCCTTCTAGCGGTCGCCCTTTCCGTTAGCGCCCTCTTGTTCTACAGCGAAAGTTACTTGTTTCGTTATGCCTGTTGTCTAAGGACTTTTAGATCACTATAAAACTTAAAGGAACGGCAGAAAAATGTCTTCAAGTGCACTATGCAATGTTCTAAAATGTCTCTAAAGTGGTTTTAGACCCGGCAACGCACTTTTGTCTTGTCTTGAACATTGTACGTGTAGACAACATCCTAATTTTTACGTGTTGGTTTGTTATTTATTCTCGGAAATCGATGTTTTGAAGACGATTTTAAGCAACTTATAATGGAATGTTCTCATCGGGAGAAAAATAAAAGGTTGTTTCGTCAGAGTCAAGTATCATCAAGTACAAAATTAGCACTCTTGCGTTATGCACGTGGTAAAATGTCATTTAAATCCTTTCAGTGTTTGTTAAACATAGCTCTAATTTTCAAACACGCGGGCATTTGCAAATTATTTTGAAATAAGAATGCTTAAGGAAAATAGTTCCAAAGTTATTTTATTATTATTTTTTTTTTACGTTTATCCTGAAAATGAAACATGATTTGATGCTAACTCGTTTCAAAACACAGTAAATTTCAATGAGATGCAATTTTAATATTCATAAAAAAACATTTTCTTATCTATGTCTCCATCGAAAAGTGAGCTCCATAAGTAACGCAAATTAGCTATGACAGAAGCATAATAGCATCTTAATAGATATAAATAGCTTTTCAAATGCATTCAGAAGCAGCTGAAACATTTGCAGTGCTTTTATTTGGAACGTCTAATCATAATTCATCGATATTTAATGCATGTTTAATGGGCACTTTTCTTGATGGAAATGCTTTTCAATTACTGCCAAAATATTGGTGGTTTAGCACAAAAAAATACTAAAGCGATTTTTTTATGCGAATTATGTTATGCGAACTAGGCAAGAAAATGAGTTGCAACGTATTCATTCGAAAGTGTATAAATACTTAAAAATAAATAAGTTATTAAATAAAATAGCTAAATAAGAAGTAACAAGAAGACTACAGACAATAGTAAAGAAAGACATTTTTAATTTAATATTGTGTTTCAAAGAATGACATTTCTACAGTTATGTTCTGATGTTGATCTTGTGCGTGTGTGAGTGTATCAAGTTATCACGATCAGTCATTTTATCTTTTTACACTTAACCCGAAATAACACGCCGGGGTCATTTTATGAACTTAAGCACTCTGCAAAACGTTATTGCCAAAAAACTAGCCACCAGTTCATTCTTTTCTCATCAGTAACTGATTTTGGTTCCTCCATATACTTTTTGTTAGAATTTTAAAGGTATTTCAGACATTTGTGATTTACTAATGCACGTTTAGTCAGATACTGGGATCATAGAATGAGTTATTCCGTTTGTTCCACACATCAACTATTTCTTGTGACCAATGCGGTTACTTTTTCTTTATCCGTTATTAATGTAAGTTTCTACACGCACACACATACACACACACGCATATATATATATATATATATATATATATATATACACATACATTCACTCGTGGACAATTGCTAATTACGGATCCCAATGGGCTATGTAACGCGTAAAAAAGTATGTGTAATTCGATGCCAAGTGAAATAAACTAATGCCAGAACACTAGAACATTACAATAACGATAATTTATTGTGCTCTGAAATACAGAAGGCATTGAAAAGTGTCCAAAGGACCAAACTGTCATTATGTGCTGAATGCGTGAAAGTGAAAAAAAAATAACTACTGTCCCCAGGCGTTCCGGTGAAATATGTCAATATGGGATATGGCCACCATGGAGAGTGATGCAAGCTTCCACACGTCGTTAGCTGCTTTGCACAACAACAGTCAGCGACTGTTGGAGTACTTTCTCCAGTTCCTCTGTCAGTTACAGATGAGGGCGTCCTTGTTTATTGGAAGGCGTTGTCGACCAGCAAGACTGCTCCACAAAGCATTCCAAAGATTTTCAATGGGAATCAGGTCTAGAGAATAAGCTGACTATCCGATGGGTTGAGTATTCTCGCTCTCTAGGCACTTATGGGAAGGGACTGTTCAATGTCAGGTTGCGTTGTCAAACATGAAAACAAATTTTTCACCCACAGCACCCCGAAACATGCAAACATGAGGTGGCAGAACAACATCAATGCGTAGTTGGTCAATTATAGTCCTTTTTGGTAATACATGAGCAACGTACGGCCATTGGTCATGATCCCAGTCCACACCATGACACCACTAGTAGGATATTCGTCCTTTTCTTTATGTTTTCCGGCCTGTCTTCAGTACCACTCTCACGCCAGATCAGTTGTCGTCCACAATTAGACGACAAACTGAACCTGATGTTATCTGAGAATAATATGCAAGCCCAGTCGACTTCTCTCCAAATGTGATGCTTTCCATATCATTACAAACGGGCAAAACGCTGACTTGTAGACAATGGGAAGTACAAAACATGCTGTCAGGCGTATATTCCTACTGCATACATACGTCTGGCTACGGTTGTTCGGGATATTTGCTGGCTATTAGCAACAGGAAACTGTTTTGCTACCTCAGTAGCTGTGTTGCGCTGGTTCCTTTTTGTTTCTAGCAATATATACCAATCTTCTGCTGACGTCGTAGTGCATACACGACCTCGTCCGTGGCATTTGCTACACATTCCATTTATTTGAAATGATTCTCAAACCTTAGAAACAACCCTACGGCTAACGTCGAACTCCCGGGTATATAACATCAGATTTTTTTGCCCTTCTTCAATCTTGCCAACAACACAGCTACCCGAAAAATCATCTCTAAGGAATATCGGGAAATCATACTGAAAAACTCAATTTCGTCAATTGGTCCTTTCCCGTCACAGTCTGCCATTGAACAACAATGGTCATCACGCGCCAAATCCTTTATATTGTTTATCAGTGCTATCACTTGACGAACAACGTCGTGAATCAAAACTTTGCATATGCACAACACGCCTTACTGTATCCCTCACTTATGCTAATTTCTATATGTCCTTGCTTTCCATTTTGTTGTTGCTAACGCTGCATTTTAAATATTTAGTGTGATGCTTGTAGTCCACCCCCAGGAGTGCACAGTAAGTGTAAAATAACAAAATAACGAAATAGCAACAAATTGAAAAAAATTGAGCAAGATATAAAAAACCGACAAATTGAACACAATTACATTAAAAATTAACTGGGTGGGCGCTGCATCGTCGACGGAGAGCGGGAGCAGTGGTTGTATATAAAATTTTTTTGCAGGTTTCTGAAGAGGTCTGCAGCGCACGAGTTAACATTGAAAGTTTAATTTTTGAATTAGCAAGTCTAAAAAAACAACACTACTGTCAACTTGTGCAAACAACCAACCCACCCCTCCCGCTCTGACCTGCAAATAAAAGAAAACAGATTACTCACCCAGTTTCAAAAATACAAGTCCTTAATCCAAACTCAGGTCAAATCCGTTCCAATCGATACGTTAGCCAAGTCTCACATCCACTTAATACCTTCCTGAATCGGGTTTCAGGACTGCGTATCATCAGAATTGAATGGATTACCGTTGACATTAAGTAGTTGTATGGGAGAAAAAAATATCGATTCTGCCGAAAAAAGTTAAAGAACAGATTCAAGTAGTAAAATATAAATTAGGCCGGATAAAATTCTATCTATTACCAGATAATCTATTAAAAAGCGTGCCATCATTGCAAATTTTAAAAAATCTACTAAGTTGACCAATGATGATGTTAGTAAAAATCGTTTTATGCAAATTGTTAAACCAGTGAGGCATGCTTTTAGTCTGGAAATTAAAATGTTTTCTTTTATCATATAAATCTGTCAAAGGTTGAAAATTCTGAATCTTAAAAGAAATATCTAAAAAGTTAGCAGAATTCATTACCTCACTGGTTTTATTTAATTGAAGTGCTTGTGGATATACAGTTTTAAATTCTTTCTCCATATTTTTGTTAAAAACAAGAATATCATCAACATATCTGAATATCTAGATTCTTTCATTATATTTGACCGTGTAATTGAATTCATAGTAAGAAGAGTACAAGTTTGAGGCAGTGCTAAAATAATTAGTGCCCATTCCCACAGGTCAAACTTTAGAAACAGATAATCTACTGTGGTGTTGTATATCTGAAGATCAAAATACTACTAGAGCTAAATGAATTTCCTGTTTGCTTCAGAGGTGTCTTTATTCAAAATTTGCGATATGACTACTAATGATTAATGCAGGGGAAATATTTAGGGGGAGATGGTTCTCCCCCAAAGCAAAAGCCCCCTAAAAAGAAAAAATACCCCTCAAAACGATCCCCCCCGCTCTTAAGGGGGCACCTTTCATTAATATTATTTCTTTATGGTACCTTCTTGAGTAATGAAAGTACCTCTGTTTTAATGCACTCTCTTTAACAATGAATTTTATATTTAATCGTTTAATATTGAAATGATATGAAGTTTACTGTTTTTTTTGCCCATTATTTTTTTTATAAGCAACACATATGGTGAAGCAAAGGTTTGGGACCTAAGTTAGATCACTCCCATCCATTAAACAAAAAACCATAAAAATCGTTTCCCTAAGTGAGACGCTATGAATTTACAAACAAAGCGCGAGTATGAAATTTCAAGAGTTCCCTTGATTTCTTCAGGATCCCTCATACCCGGACATGAAAACCATTAGACAACCGGGAGAAAAATGTTTCAAACAGTAAAAGAATGTTCCTAATCGGTTCAAGCGTCTCCTAGTAATCGTGAAGCATAGTACATAAAAAAAAATCCAACGAAGACTATTAATTAGTATTGTCCTAACTGGAAATTAAACTGTTGGCGTTATGAAACACTAAATCTAGAATACTTTTTAAATTTCAGAAATTGGACAGCAGTTACGATATATTTATTAAGGAACATAAATTTAATCGTCGTTGGAGCCGGGGGATGGAAATTTTCAATTCCCCTTGAACTGAACGCTAAATATATTTCAAAACTGAAATATGTATATATATATATTTAAAAAAAAAAAATAATGACTAAATAAGGTTATTTATTAGCAAAAAAAAATTGTATATTAAATTAATTAATTCAACTATTTTCGAAGCAAAATACGTTTACTTTACTGATTTGCTGCATGAGTAATAAATACGTTAGTAAGACTATAATTAAAATTAACAAGCGGTGCCGTGAAAATCAATTATCCCGATGGAGAATTAAATATTGTTCAAGACAATATTCATTCGTCAAAAAAAAAAAAAAAAAAAAGCACCGTTCACGCCATAACCACGTGACCTGAGACGTATCGCGAGGCTGACGAAAGCTGTCTACGTAGCCACAACGTATGAAATTTAAAGTTTTTTAGATTTCTCCGGGGACAAAATTAACATGGGATCATTTGGAAAGTATACCCTTCCAAACAAAGGAAAAAAAAAAAATTCAAATCGGTACAGTATTCTTGGTATAATACGAAAACATACCTAAAAAGCTGCAAGACGAAATTATAACCTCCTTTTTTGAAGTCGGTTAAAAAAAAGCATAAGTACCTCAAAATCAAATAAAAAAGTCTGAAAAACTTATTTTTCACTTGGTATTTTTTTTCCTTTTAACTACAAACGTTTTCTACTTAAAAAATAGTTTAAAACTAGGGGAAAAAGTGAAAGATTTCTTGTCAGTTTAATTAGGTTGATTCAGTCGAACTTGAGCGAAAATAATGCTTCAATCTTCATGGATGGTCCACTCTGTACTTCATGATTTTCTTGTTATAATAATAAATCATTCCACGATAGGCCTTAGCCACGTTGGCCACGTGATACGGAGTTTTTGTTCCTTGATGAAAGCTTTTCTTAACCCATAAAAAATATTTAAAATTAAATAAACTTGCAAGTTTGCTTCAAGATATAAATACTGGTGAATTCGTTGGCAAGAAATGACTAAAGTATAATTTCGAGTCATGAATTCGGAGTGTTATAGGAAATGCAGCCCTTTAATTAAACAAACTTGTCAGGAAACATTAAAGCTGTATTTTTATACATCGAATATATAAACTAATTCACGGGAATTATACATTTTAATGATCATTTTACATTGCCTTGTGGTTTTCAGTTAATTCCTAAGCAACCTAAATCATAAATCTTCGGAAAATGAATCCCCGAGGAATACTATTCTAATGATTTATGATTTAATAGTGAAGCAGAATTCATTAGACTCGAATTGTTCAATTCTAAATTGCAAAATTTGACTGATTCTGTTAGCATGTTTTGATAATAAATTATTTCTTTTTAAGAAGTTATTAATAAAGTTATACATTTTAAAAACTTCATGCATCTTCAATACGTCAAGCGGAAAACATATTTTTGATAAGCAACTTATAATGACGTCAGAAGGTTGAGTAATGACATTCTTAATTTAGGAAAAATGAATGTTAAAAAAATAGTTGTGTCTTTAGATCTCGAATGAGTTTCAAACTTTGAAATAAAATTAAAAAATTGTCAACTTCCCAATTAAAAAAAAAAGAACCAAATATATATAATGGTGTAGACTTTCGTTTTGATGCCATTTAAGCACTTTCTTTCAATACTTTTTTCACGCATCTTTTTCGCTTGTTTTCCTTGGTCCTGAACTTCTACAGATTGCTGTAATGAAAAAGATGGATTACGGATATCTTTATCGATATTATGTTTTTTAGTAATCCGTTGTATTTAATTTAACATTGTAGCAAGACTGACCTTTGCAATTATTAATTACTCGTGAGCAAATCAATCTGAATCTGTTTTTCAGTCACACAAATAATTACAACCCTACTTGAAATTACAGAGATAAGTATTGGTTACTCTTTAAAGATCAGGTAGTACAAGTCTAGTTTGAATCTGATCAAAATCATTAACTTTCCATACCAATTTCCAGTTTTCAGACTCTGATGTGTTACCTAGTCATACTTGAACTTGTTAGTATAAGTCACATAAATGATAATAAGCAGATGTTGGTGAAAGCCTGGATATTACAAACTTAAACTTATATATCTTAAATATCTATGAACTAAAATATCTTTGCTTGTCTATTGATTATTTTTCTCTATTCTTGGATCTTCTAGCCAAAGCGGTAGAAGAAGAAAATTCTCGAGAGGAAGCGAATTTCAATTGGACAAGTGCAATCAGGTCAAGTACCAATATTTTTGAATATTTTAGTGCCATCATGCTAGTTTTTAAATAGTTTAAACAGGGGCATGTGGAGCAAAGTGAAATGATAAAGTATTTACTTTTTCGTACATTCTAGTTATATTAGATTTTATTATATTAATGAGGTTCAATAAAACCAACAAGAAATTTCAATTTGTAACAAGAGAAGAATTTTAGCAAAAGTCGCCAGGAAGAAATTTCGGCGCTGCAGCAAGGATTTCTTTCTGAATAATGTTCATGTAAGATGGTGCACCACCCCATGTTGGGCTTTAGGTACTGAGTGTATATCGGCAACATTTCTTTGATAATTAGTCATTAGAACCTTTGATAATTAGTCCTACGGTATGGAGACCATGGTCACTCAATCTTTCACCTTGTGATTTTAACCATGAGGCAGAGGCGTAACTACGTACCGCAAGACCCCACAACGCGGTGGGGCCCGGAGTCGGAAGGGGCCCGAAAATTTTTGAGTTTTGTTTTTATTCAATTTCATTAAATTGTTCGGAAAATTAAACTTAGTTTAAAAGCTTTTTGGTTTAGGGGCTCTCTAGAACCCCAGAAGCTATTGCCCAAGGGCCCCCGATTAAAATATTGGGGCCCTAAGCCAAACACTTTTTCGGGGCCCTCATGTTGCCAAGCATTACAATCTTAACTATTAGCTAAAACAGTTACAGCCATTTGGGGCCCCCAAATAGCAGGGGCTCAATGTCACGGCCTAGTTGGCCTATACAGTAAACATACCCTGAGTAGGGAGAAGGTGCCCACGATTAAACTTCCCTGAGCGAAAACCAAACCTTGACTCGGTATCATAAGTCTTTAAGCCATCTGCCACAAAAAGAAGGGAAAATTCCTGAAAGAAAAGGAAAAGAAGTCCTGACCGTACCGGATCACGGAAAAAGACGGTCAAGAGAAGTTTTTGGGTAGGATCTGGATTGGGGAAGGAGGAGGTGGGGGACAGAATTGGAAGAAATTTTCTTAACTTTGTTTTAATTAAATCTTATTAAACTTAGTTTTCGATGCTTCTGTTGGTTCTAGGCCCCTCTGGGGTCCCAGAAACTATTAACCCAGGGCCCCGATTAAGATATCAGAGGTCGTAGGTCAAACTTTTTCGGGGCCCTCTTGTACCAAACATTAAAATTTTTGACATTTGCTAAAACAGTTTCTGCCACTTAGAGGTCCCAAATTGCAGGGGCTCTAGGCCACGGTCTATATGACTTATTCAGTAAACAGGCCCTGACATTAGGTGGGGGAATAGCCCCTAACTCCTGACTTCCCAGTTTAAAGAAAAGAAATGTAATAGCTACTTGATTTAAGATTAAAATTTTTTTGAGGATAATTGCTAACATATTACCAACTAAGTTCTCATACTTTTTTTTTCAAAATAAATAAAAGATAAGGGTTTAGCTAAGAAGGTGGGGAAGAAGGAATCCTAAAACTAAATAATTTTCTTTTACTTCACCAAAACAATCTATTTTTTGGAAACTTCAATTTCGGAAACATTCTAAGAGATAGTCTGAAAAACCTCCTTCTCCCTATACTGTCCAAAAATTGCTTCAAATTGCTTTTTTGGAACTTCGATTTCGAAAAATTCTGAAGCAAAGTTCCGAACCTCAGCGTTTCCCAAATTTGGGATTTTAAATTTTTAATTTTCAAAAATTGCTGGAAGAGCCTCGAAACCCCATCCTTTCTCGTCAGGCCATTAAAGGTGACCTACAATTGCGCTTTGCGTTTCAGGAGTTCAATTTTGAAAAATGTCCGAGGAAGACTCCGAACCCTCGTTCTTTTTTAAATTACCGAAGATCATCTAATATTGCGTTTTGGAAACTTAAATATCAAAATAATTTTCCCGAAGTCTCATCTTAGAACAGCTTCCCCTTACATAACATCCTTAAAGTGATTTGTGGACCATTTTCGATGAAGTTAGGGGAAGGGTGAGGGGGTTTGAGACTTTGTCCCTTAATTTTTCGATATCGAAGTTTCAAAAAGGCAATTTAAAGAAGGATTGCAATCGCATTTTTAAAACTCCAATTTCGAAAAATTTACAAAGAAGGTCCCCAAAAATTTTCCCTTGAATGTCACCTAAATTCGCTTAAAATTGCGATTTTGGAACTTCAATTTCGAAAACTCTGGGCAGAGTCCTCAATTTAATCCTTTGTTGTAAAGTCATCAAAGGTGGCCTGCGATTGCGTTTTAAGAAGTTTCATTTCAAAAAAATTCCGGGGGAGAGCCCTTAAACATCCCTTCCTCCTTTTCATTAACATTAACAAAGATTGTCTTAAATTGCGTCTTTTAGAACTTTAATATCGAGATATTTTCACAAGAGTCCCCTGACTCCTTCCGCCAAACGTGATTCTCAATCGCGTGTGTAAAAACTTTCGAAAAATAAGGCCGCCGAACCTTCAATCTTCCTAACATCGCTGATGAACATTTAAAATCACTATTTTGGAAAATCGAAAAACTTTGAGGGAGAATTCTGAACTTCATCCTTTCACCAAACGTCATCAAAGATAGCCTGTTGCATTTTTAGAAGTACAATTTTGAAAAATTTCCTGGGATAACCCCCGAACTCTGTTGTTCCAACATTAAAGAAGGTCTTTTAAAATTGCGGGTTCCGAACTTCCCCAACCAAAACATTTGTGGAAGAGAGTCACTGACCCTTTTCCATACATTACAAAAAATGGATTGAAATCGCTTATTTAAAACTTCAATTTCGAAAAGTTTACGATGAAGGGCCCCGAACCTTCCTTCTTCCGCATATAGTCTGAAATTCCGTTTTTTAAACTAGAATTTCTGAAGAACTTTATAAGCTCACCCCGAACCCCTATTTCTGTACAAATATTATATTTACAATTAAATTCATAGTGGTAATTTTTTTTTCTCATTATGATGAATTCTTCGGATTTCTGTAGCTAATAATCCCTTTCTAAACTAAAATCTCAATCCCCCCCCTATATATCGTCGCCTCAGAGCAATAGTAGGATATCTTAGTGTTATTCCTAGGATTAGATGTCTGAGTGTTGCTCTGAAGCGACGATGTGTGTGTGTGTGTTTAAAAAAAAAGTGGGATAATCAAAAAATTGTACTACAAATCACAAAAATACGATTTTTTAGTAGGGGGTCCAAAATCAGATTTTGCGGGGCGGCCGAAAATTTGAAGTTACGCTACTGCCATGAGGATTTCGTAAAGGCGTTGTCTATCTGCGACATGTTCCCGATATCTCAACTTTCAACACTAGAAAAATGTTACAGGTAGGCGAAATTAATCCCCCCCCCAGGTGTGAAAATATTGTGCACTGTATGTAGTACCTGGAAAATCTCGATGTTGGTCATATTGAACCTCACTTGTTGGTAAAAATCATATTTTGTGAATAAAATTGAAGCATATTTTATCAGTTAGCATTTAATATTTCAATAGTCACAGTAATAAACTTTTTCAACGCCAAAACTTTCATTGGTGGCGATTTTTGGTACTATTTTTTTTTTCCAGAAAACGAAATCCCATGGTCTACTGTGTATGCCTATGAAATTTGGTAATGTTTCGTCCTCTACTTCACTCGCTAGAAGGCTCTGAACTTCGCATATTTACCTTTTAGCTTGCATATTTTTTTTTTCAGCTCAAGTCGGATGGATGGAGATTTTTTATACCTCATTTATGATGGTGTGCTCAAGATTTGCACGGGTTTTCAGCTTCAAAGGACAATTGAACTATGGGAATGAGCATTAGCTGCTAAACAATTATACGAGGACTGTTCAATAAGTATTAATACTATATTTAAAAAAAATACAGAATAACTTTAATTGTCAGAACTCGTCATGGGTTTTTTTTTAAAGAATAAACTCTGTGGGACTAAATTCATTTATTTCAACGTTCTATCCACTCCTTAAAAACTTGTGAACGCTAAGTTTGTGAGAGCTTAGTCCGCCGCCTCGGACTAAGCTCTCACAAACCGCCGCCTCCGCAGAATTTAGACATGCTTTGTTGTCTTCAAAATGTTTGCCTCGTAATGGTTTCTTATGTTATGGAAACACACAGAAATCACTGATGTAAAATAATTCTGTGATTCCTCTTGATGATAATAGCAGTAGTGTTAAACTTTATCTCTGTGATGAACGTTGACAGTTTTGCCTCACGTTCAATATCTTCCACATTTTGCCTTCCTTCCTTAAAATCTTTATGCCATCAAAAAGTGTACTGACTCTAAACATTGCTTCATCGTTGAAAGCGTCACGTATCATATCAAAGATCTCTAATGCTGATTTTTTTCAGACGAAAACAAACTTTAATTGCATAACTTTGTTTCAACGACGCTTCTGTTTTGACAACTGGCAGCGTCTTGTAGGCGCCGGCCAAGAGGCTTCTTATTAATCATGTGATACTCAAGAATATGAGTCTGTACGCGCCAATTATCGGTAGATTTGTTAACACAGACAACAGAAATTTTTCATGCCACAGAAATTAATATTCTGATGAGTTTCGCGGCGGTAAAATTAGTCTTATTTCTTGTAGGCGCCCGCCAATATGCTTCAATTCAATCACGTGATACTCAGGAACAGTACAGCACAAGTATCGTTAGCTTTTGTTAATACAGACATTTTTCATGCCAAAGAAATTAACATACCGATGAGTGGTTTCGCGGCAATAAAATTAATCTTATTACTTATTGAACAACCTACGTATATTAAAACTATCTGCTAGGACTAAATGAAAAAAAAAAGATAAAATATTAAGAAACGTTACAAAACGTGGTGAATTAATATTTAAAAGGCTTAAAAAAGCTTTTGTTTGTTTAAAACTACTTTTAACAAATCAAAGCATTTCACTCACTTAAGTCACAAACGAAACACATTCAATGCAAATTCATGAGATAAAATGAAACATTTAAAATGATTTCAAGGTTCAACTGCTGAATGATGACAAATACTTCACAATTATTTCATGTTTGTACTTCTTTATCGAAATATGTTTTTTCTCCTTGAAGTATGAACTCAGTAGTTTTGAATACTACGTTTACATTTTAGTTTATTTCGAACCAAACTCCATTTAAAGATAACAAGTGATTGGCATCATTTATTATATGAAGAGTTCATGGAATTCCCAAGAATGAAATATCAGCCATTCTATATTAAAGCAGTAGAACGCGTTTTGGGACCCTCCTAAAATGTGTCATAATGAGCCTTGTCATTAAAATTCTCCCTCAAATCGTTAAATATTTACGCACATTTAGATAAGATGTTACATTTGAGCTGAATGTCTGAAATTGCCTATTTTTCAACATGTGATTAAATAATGTCCCTGCTCATGATTTATTATCTGAATTTTGACTTCGAATATTGCAGGCAGAATCTTTAATTAACATTTTAATGGCTCATCAGGTGTAACAGTTCAATATTTCGTTAAAATTTCTGTGTATCGTTTAACCACTTTTTGTAGTTTTGTTTTCTTTTTCAGCAGCTTAACGAGGTGACAGGTAGGTATTAAACATTGAATAATAATGATTTTTTACTTTGCTTCTTTAAATAAGGGTTCCTTATTACGTTTCATGTATATTTATAGTAGCTTTAAGACTCGAAGAGTTTCGGCTACATTTTTTGTTTTGCTTAAAGGATTATATTCAATTACCCTTCTTTGTATCAAATTTCTGTTTCGACTAATATATATTTTTACATTTTCAAGAACAGAAAAATACAAATACAGGTGTCCCTCGTATGACACGTTTAGTTCATGCCGTGTAGTATCGAAACCGTTTTAACGATACGTTTTTCTTCATATTTTTTTAAAGTGTATTAAACAAAAATAAAATTCAAGATTTTAAAGTTTGTTTTATATTAAAACTGTGCTGTATTAAATCATAGTTTTGTTCCATGTAATATCGAATACGTGACATAACAGTCGCAAATTATGTACCATGTAATATTGAAACCATGCTATGCAAGTACCGTGTAATACAAAGGACACCTCTACATAAAATACAAATATGGAAAGGTAAAAAAAAAGAATCAAACAAAACAAAAGTTCAATTTTTGCCTATAAGTCATCTTGATTGCCTGTAGCTTTTTCACATATCTCCATTGGAAAGGGCTGGAAAACTGAATAGACGTAAAGCTTCTACTTTATCTTTGGAACCAAACAAAAATAGTAACAATGTGTTGGAAAGACTTGGATTCAAATAAGGATTTGGCAAGACAATCGACCTTAGCTTGGGAAGAAAAAAGCAAAACCTTTTGAAGCATCTAGACAACTCTGCAGCATTCCAAACCAATATTTCAATATATTTTGGCGAATTAGTTCTTGATATATTACCTAGAACTGTTGATAAGATGTTATTTTCATAGTTTTACGGATGAAACAGTTACACGGAGTAGTTAAAGGATTGATGCATTTTTTTTTTTGACAAATCGTCTTCCTTACGGGAGACTCTAGAGTTAGATGAAATCTACTAGAGGGTAATACCATCTATTTTTGATTTAAATTGATAGATTAAATACTTGAATTTCATTATCGGAATAAAACGAAGTTAAAGATACAGATATTATTTTAGCTTTTATATCAGAAAAAACGCCAACTTTCTAAACTGAGTAGGGTAATACATAACTGTTTCAGTACTTCTCTAATTGCCTACACATCCCCGTCAAATATACCTAGATTATTTTGACACTAATAAAAAGCAAGCGTAATGAACATCGTCTCCATCATATAATTTAAAAAAAGTGTCGATATTATTATCCTAGCTATGCGACGGATTTTTAGTGAAACGTTAACAATAGCAATGGCTTCCAGTTTTATGAACTGGCTTGATTTGGTTTTCAGTCAATATCTCTAAGTGTCGGAGGATTCTATCATTTTTGTCACTCAACGTGACTGCTATATCTCTTCATGAGCTAATAGAAGGATTTCTATGAAAATTAAGCCAGTAGGAACGGGTAGCATTTTTATCAATCGTTCCAAAGAGGTTACATTTTGTAATATTTTTATCGTTCAGCATATGAATTGTAACTCAGCATTACATCATTATACAGTTTTTTTTTCTTTTACATGAACTACCGCCAAGAAAATAACTTGGTTGAGGTAAAACATAAACTTTTAACTCCGTTAGAACAACCTAGTATAGTAGTGTTGCAAGAACACAAACATTTAAAATTTTGCTAAGGTAACAAATGATGAAAAGTCTGCTATGATACGAATTATACCTCGGTATGTATTTAAAATATGCAAAAAAACAACCGATTAATCATAAAAACTGTTTGCTTCACGATTATCACAACACAGTTCACTTATCTTTAACTGTCTACTATGCATATTTTATGAAAACATCTCCGTCAAAGATAAACACAATACATTGAGAGAAACATAAATTTATGTTTTTTTTAAAACAGGGAATTCATTGAGGTTAGCATAAACTAGATTACAAGATATATACGCTTCAAAACATTTAATTAGAACAATAAAAACAATCTCAGCATGCTAAATAACAATTTAAATCTACAGCAGTCTGGAAAACTCGACCCAGCCTGACAGAATCCAGAAAGCTCCGTGAAATTCTGCAAGTTGTTCTTTAAAAAAGAGTTGCGCTACTATCATTTTCCCATTAAAAATATTAAAATTCGTTCTTAAAATTATTGTTTCAAAAAAGTATTTTATGTATGTCTTTATTTAGGTTTGTGTCAAAATGAGTATATAGTTCGTTGTTTCGAGAAAATAATAATTAGTTTCGGTTTCATTTTCCATTTGCGTCAGAAGCAAGTAATTTTCGGTCAGCTCTTCAGACAAGAGCTGCAGACTGAAAATAAGATGAGTAGATTAATTAAATGTCGAATGTCGTATCATCTTAAATGAAAAGTACTACAATTTTAAAAGTCAAAAGTAATTATTTTAGTACTTTTATTCGGAATATATGTAAATGAAAAAGTAAGACAAAGGGAAATCTCATAAAGAATGAATTTTGTGGAATTTATTTAACTACGTTTTAAGCCCAAATTCAGGTTTAAATGTTTAATTTGTAACGAATAATGAATATCTTTTATTTTAAATCATATTTTTGATTTTTATTGATTCATTTTGTTGTTTTTTCAATTTTATTCCTCTAAATATTGTGCAAAATACTTTGTTAACACTTTGATAAAGACTTCACATTTCCTGCTAACTTATTTTACCTATATCCGTTGTAGTGATGGTACATTTGAACACATAAATATGTCTTATCACTTAAATGAATAACATAGTTTTTAAGTTATGAAATAATGCTTATCAATAGTGATATTTTTTCATGTTAAAAAAAAGAGTACATGCAAATAAGATTATAAATACTTTATTATTTTAAGTGTCTAAAATATTTTTAGAAAAACACGCAAATACGTGAAAGGCTTGAAAGAATATTTTTGAGGAAAAGAGTAAAAGTTTTAATTTAAAGAATACAGCAGAAAATATACGAAGCAATTTCAAGATTATTTTGCATAGCTCATAAATTTAGATAATGATTTACACATTAAAGTGTATTTGTTGTTATTTTTCATGCACTCTCCTATCTGCAAAATTGTATGAGGGCTGTAAATAACATTTCCAAAATGCATTAATTATCCCTCAAATTAAAGTGGATAAGAATAAAAAATAATCAGAGCAAAATCCTTTATTTAAAGAACAATCATTTTCGCTCAATTCAATTAAAATTTTCTTTTGTTCTGAAAAACCACTTTCTTTAATTCTAGTTTTTCAGGTCCGTAATCAGCCTAAGAAATTTAGATTTCAAAATCTTTCAATTAAAGATATTTCTTTTAAATGAGGACTTTTTTATAATATGAAGAGTTTATTATGCAAAAGAAGAGAGGGAGAGAGAGAAAGAATTGAGGAGTGGGGAGTTTGAATAACAACTACTGAAAGGAAAACCGCTTAACACAAATAAGTTGTGCAGTAAAAAATAATGTTCTAAATAAAGTGTTTAATTGTTTTCCTTATCTTACCAATAACATACTTTTACGTAAAATTTTAACAGCTGATTTTTAGGGTATTTGTTTTATAAAGTGTTGTTGCTTTGATTTACACATATTACTCAACTTCTTGCTGGAAACTTAATGTCTATTTGACGACCTGTGACTGTCAAAGAGTTAATAATAGAGCCGCTATATAGATAGGCTGACGCATCAGCTTAAGTTCAGCCATTTTGGATCGGATTTTTCATTGTTGCACTGTCAGGGTTACTACAGCAAAGTTTTGGATTTCGCCAAATTTGTAGAAAATAATATTTCATTTAATAAACAATTTACGTGCCGCTAATAATTGCTCACCGTGAACAATCACCAAACGCGATAACTCGACAGAAAGACAACCACTCAAACACGCGCTCCGATCCAAAAAGGCTGATCTTGAGCTGATGCGTCGGCTCGTATATATAGGGGCCTTAGTTAATAATGTAGAATTCTTTATGACGTCATTAGTATCGCTGCATATGATCAGTATAAAAACTTGACAACTAAAAACTGATAATTTGTAGATAACCTTATTTTGAAGTTTTGTCGGATGTTTAAGTTCCGAGTGAATCTTAAGACATTATTCTAGTGGTAATAAACATGGAAATAATGCAGATAGAAAGACCTAAGGAACTTCATTAAAACTAGCCGCTGGTAGAACTATGCAGTTGTTGTAATGAATTAAAATATTTAGTGTAATACAAGAGAGAAAGATGTTAAAACCTATTTAACTTAAAGTCTCAGTAAAAATTAATATTCGTTTGTATTTTGCTCGTACAAAAGAATATTATCAATCATAGTTACAATCATTTATAAGAAAAATGCAAACAATAACATAGTATTCATCTGATTACTACTGATAAGGTATTTTGTTGGATATTTGAATCAGAAAACATAAATATCTTTCATATTTTTCTTTCTGTTTTTGAATGACTTTATTGTACTTGACTTGGAATGTATGCTAAACACAAAAGTACTGTTTTAAATTAGAACTTCAAATTGAATTGGAACATAACTATGTCCTTTTACTGTCTTGATAGTAATTTTTATATCAAATATTTATCAAGAAAAATGTTTCAATTTATACACATAAAATTTGTTTAAAATTAGTATAAAAATTACGTGAGAAATAAAAGTTGGTAATAATCTTATGTTTATTTCTAAGGAATATATATTTTGTGCATTTGTGCTTGTCAAATTAAAATGCCTTTCAACGCAGGCAAAATTCTTCCGTAGGGATTTAAACAGTCTTCCTAAAAATATTGTCAGTGAAAGAAAGTATTTTTTTTTAAAACTATATCGACGAGCTTTAGAAGAACAATTTACGCTATTAGTAAAGTTAGACACATAGTAACATACATTTCCAGTAAAAGATTAATTATTGAATTCCTACAGAACTCATCTATTTCTTCCAGGGAAGACAATTACTTAAAGAAACAGTCTTGCTACGAGTTTCATTCTCGAATATAATGCTGATGAATGCAAGATATACCAGATTAGTGTGTGTTAAAATATTTCTCAGTTACTTGGTTGAAGTAATTAATTGAATTTAATCAAGCCGATGAGTTTTATAATAAATGGTTGGGATTTATTCGTTTCTTACGCCCATTTATTTAAGCAACAGCTGTACCTGAAATTTGGATAGTTTTAGGAAAAATATTTGTTGTTATGAAAAAGCGTAGATGCATTAAGCTTAGCAAATGTTTGCGTAAGAAACTTAATAAATTTGTTTATTGCTTTCATGTGAAAATTATTGTGTAATCTAATGTAATCCTCTTAGTTTCGATTTTGAAATATTCACTATTTAGAAATTTATAGTTAGTATTGCTGGAGTAGCTTAATTTTTTAAACATTATAAATGTTGCTCAACTTATAACTAATTTACTTAAAGAGATCTTTCGCGAAAGACATTTTCTGACTGCACAAAATATGATCCTATTCTATGTTTTGAATTTGTTATGATATTACTTTACTTATATTACACGAGCAAGATTCGATCCTTACGATAAGCAACATTAGGACTGTGGATCTTAAAATTTTGAAATCATAGCTGATGGAAATATTTATAATGTGGACCACATGTCAAACATTTAAAAATAAATATATTAATGTAAACAGCTTTTTATCAATGCACATTTTACATTTATTTTTGTGGATGTAGAAGTCTGTTGGTATTAAACATGATGCCCGCTGTATGTTAGAAGTCTAAGAAATTGAAAAATCAATTATAATAAAGTGAAAAAGTGTTCACAAATTACTGAGAAACTTTTTTTTCATTATTATCATATATATTTTAAAACAACTGAGCAATTTTCAAAGGTTATTGAGCTGAAGTTACAACAATATTTTGATTTTCCATTAATGAACCACTTTTTCAGGTGGTCCATTCTTGAAAGCACCTAGCGGTGCAATGATAGCAACTGCGTCATTTTGAATATTCTTATAGGTGTTACTGATGTGACGAATCACGATGAAACATGAAGTATGGGGAATTGTACTTGAAAAAGCACTCTTTTACGTCAATGCCCACATTTAATTGAACAGTGATATTCAAAACATGTTTTAACTGAATGAAAACCTAAATAATTAGTAAGATAATGGTAGAAATCTTTTATGATCATTTAACAATATGATGAAATAATTTTAGCTATTTGACGACTCTGTAGTAGACTGTTTTTAGACAAAAGAAGGTAGTAAAACTGATTACACGTCTGCACAAACTCTGGTACGAGAAATATCTCCGTGGTCTAGTCATGGAACCGGTTCATTGACGGCAACCTTCCCCTAAACGCCTGTGAAAAAAAAAAAAAAAAAAAAAAACTGAAAATATGCGAAACAAATAAAACATGTGTTAATACAAATTACTGTAACTTTATTCTAATCATAGTAGAATGTAAATTCAAAAAAATATTTTAAAGATGAAAATAGCGCTTTCTATTGATTTACTATTGGTTTACCCCTATTAATAGCCTTTTCAAAAAATTCCTTAAAAGAACATCAACTTTAGTTTGTTTAGGTTTCCCAAATTTTCTATCTTTATTTGAATTTCCGTAATTAAAATTGAAAATAAAATAATGTATTGTACCCTCTAATACCCCAATTATCCAATATTAAAAGGTACATTTCACCCGTTAAAGACGTCTGTTGCCAATTAAAAAAAAAAAAAGGTTCAATATTTTAAAGTGTTCTATGGATGTGTAAAGTTTTTTTTTTTTTGGTTTTACTCGGTGATTCCCACTTGTGTAGGGTTACTTGTAAGTCATTTTCTTCTGAAAGATAGCAACACTTCTTTTTTGTTGCTGTCGGGACATAAAAATTAAATCAATTAAATTATCTATATATTTCTAATTAAAAATAGAAAATTGCGATATGTATCCTTATTTCTTCGTAATGCAATTTCCTTATAACGCTTAGTACGTGATAGCTATGCAAAAATATATATCATTTGCTTTACTAGGCAGTGAAATTTAAGAGGCGTATACAGATGTATGTATTCTTTCACAAAGTATTAAATGTCATTTAAGAGCCCTTCCACGTCACGTGCAGGACAAAAATACTTTTAAATTACATTAACATTTTGTCATATCTTATTATTTTAAATAAACAGGGATAAGCAAATATTTTAATCTTTACATTTGATACAAAGATACTCGTGACACAGTTGTATTTTTATTAAGCAATTTTGTTACTTATTTTTTTTTTTATTTGGTTGTGTCACGTGCAGGACATGACAAGTAAACATCTTGTATTTTGTTTAAGAATTATTTAATATTTTTGCTATTTTAAGATAAATTGTATATTTTGAGAGCAAGAGCGTGCCTATATCTCACCATTAAAAGAATACGTATTTAGTCATTACACGAAACAGTAGTCACTTTTTGTCCTGCATATATTTCCTTATTTCATTAAAAGATAATTATTTCAAAAGTGATGACGAAATATTCTGCTTATGGGATCACACATTCATTTGCAATTTGTTGAACAACAAATATTTTATCATTAGCCTTTTAAAATATTATTTTTAATGAAATAAATGATACGTCATGTGCGGACAAAATTACCGTTTTCCGTCAAATGGTCCCTAAGAATTAAAGACTGAAAATTTAGGAATATTTGAAGAAATTAACCCAAATGTTCACCTGTATCTGAACTGAAGAGTTACTGCTCTATAGCCTACATTCTAGCTCTTAAATAAGCATCTAAAAGAAAACATACTTCTTAACAAAACAGGTGAAATATTCAAAAATTATTAAAAGTCGTTATTCGCTTTTGTGAGGTACACTAAACATTCCTACTGTTATCTGTGAAAATACTCTTAAACTAACAGCCATATTACTCCACTGCAACTGGGTGTAATTAAATCCCAATTTTAGAAACCACTGCATGGTTTCCTCATAGAACAAGTGAGATAATTCATTGGTATTTTCATTTAAGGAAAGTTAATCAAGCAGAAGTATTTACGCAAGAGTGATTTCCAAATTTTAATTATTTCTTTCAAATTAAATTTTCTTTTTTTTTGCGTTTAACCTAAAATCCAAAGTATTTTTTGAATTCCAATTACTGATAAGATTTAGTCGGTTCTTTTCAAAACAAATACTTTTTAATCACTTTCTAAATTTACTATTCCTCTGCTTAAAAGTACATCAAAGAATATAACTCTAGAAAATAAAATTAAGATAATAGAAGATGAAGATAAAAAGAGATAAATTTAAAGCTGTTTACAAAGAAAACATTTGAAAAAATCAGAAATAATATTTTAGCGTCATATGACACACATGCAAATATGCTGAAAGAAAAAGATTCTAACTTATTTCAGTACTTATATGGATTTATGGTTTTTACATTAATAGGAGCTTAGTTTAATAGCAAAATTTTCATTTTTTAGCATAATACTGAAAAAACATTATTTTCTCAGAGGCATGAAATTGAAAAAAAAAAGTGATCTTATATACGGTACAGACAGTTTTATTAAAGACTAGCTGCATTGACCGGCTTTGCCCGATCTACCTTGAAAATAAAAATTGTGTCAAGTGACGTATATTCAACAATCAGGCGAACGTGAAAGAAATATACATCATGCGAAATTTCCCTTCCGAACAACGATGACAGCTATTAAAACTTTTAAGAAATTAAAATGAAAAAGATGGATTTAAAAAGCGTAACCATGGAAACACAAGCTAAAAACAATTAAGAAATTAAAGTGTGAAAGATACAATGGATCGTCAAAAAGCGTAACCGTGGTAACGCGAAAAAAATGGTTAACAACTTGAATGGAGATGAGATTTTTCGAAGTTGATTGTAAAAGGCTTGCAACTTGTTTTACTTCAGAGATAGAGGTTTTCTAGTTCTTTGGAGAAGATTCTTAGATATATACCACTTTGTAAAGCTACGCGGTATTCTTTGTTTCGCATGATCTTTTTTTTTTTTTTTTTTTTTTTTTTTTTTAAATGTCGTTTTAAATGATTTGGTCGCAAAGGCGCGCAAAAAAGTCATGCGAAGTTTACTGCCTAAACTTTGCTGTTTAAATAAGAAAAAATATACTAAAAATTACAAAAAAAAGAAAATCTAAATTATGAATTTTTAATTTTGTTTCACTATTGATTATGCGTGCCAGCTATATCTCAGAACGGACGGAATTAAACACACTTTGGTCTATATTCTGATATTAGAGGGTACAGGTGCTGTTTCAATTTAGCTTCCAATAGCTCAAACGGGAGTTGAGCATGAGCAATCAATCTTTTTTTCTCTCTGTATTTATGAATGCTATATTTTGCGGGATAATGAACATAATAAAAAAAACTTGATCTAAAGATAGACCTTTAATGGTCGACAGGTAAACAGGAGTTGTTCTTTGTTACTTCCATGGAAATTGCACTGTCTAAATTTAGGTATATTTTTTTTATTTTATCAATATTGTCAACGCATGTGGATGTTTACATATAAGACAGTGAGAAGCAATTGAGCGTCAGAGATAAAATTAAAAATGTGAAGTGTAATCAGTTCAAATCCTAAGTCTTTCCTTCACCTGTTTTGGCATTAGAGATGATAATAAAGCCTTAGCTGCATTGCTAAGTAACTATTTAGATTTTTTTCCCTAGAAATTTATGTATATTTTCAACTTCACTCGCGTTTTACTCAAAGCTTGATGCAGTCCACTTATACCCTGCTTCTTCTCAATGCTTCATTCACTTTTAGTAAAAAAAAAAAAAAACTACTTTGATATTTATCAGTAGTTTAAAATGAATTCCATCATCAAAATATCTGTAATTATAGAAATTATGAGGTAGTGAGAAGCAAAGACATGTAAGTGGCAAATTAAAAACAAAAATGGAGGTAACCAGAACAAATGGTAGCAGAACCTTTCCTCTGTCTTGGGGCAAGAGCTAGTGCTTGTAACTCTGGTAGGTGCTGCTGTAGAGAATAATTTCCAAAAAAAAAAAAAAATGTAATCCTACCTAGGAAGCAAGTTTTTGCGCGTTTTACTAAAAACATGAAAAGGTCTTTTTACATCCTATTGTTTCTCACTGCCTCATATGGCTTCAGAAAATATGTCTTTGTAAAAGTATAAAATACTAATAAAGCAATGCTAGTTATGGTTTTAAATGAGAAAATACTTATTGATCATCCAATGTAAAAGATCTAGTTTCATTAAAATCCACTTCCTTTTCAAAACAGGAATTGACAAAAGTAATTTCATCATCCCAGCTCTCTAATTGCTTCTATATTTTCTTTCAGTTATAACTACCTTTGTGGAACCATGTGGATATCTTATCGCCAAACCCTTCTTAAACGAGAATATCACAATTAATCACTTCAGCGATAAATCAGTAAGGTTTATTAATCATGGCAGAACATTATGTTAACAATGGTTTCCGTTTATAAATCATAAAAATGATTATAAATGGCTGAGAACATTTATCCTTTGAACATCAAATGCTTAGCATCGACTTTTCACTTGAGATAACTAGACAAATTCAAATCTTAAGGAAAGTTTGGTCATTAAACTTGACTGCGCTTAACTGGTGATTAATGTTAGCATTTTGAAACGATTTTCTTGTGGTCAAAATATGTTACTCCGAGTATGTATCGATGATGGTGCTGTATAATTGCCTGATGCGAAAGTAACTTTTTAAAATAGTTAAAATGAATTCGATCAACTTTTGAAGATAAATTCGTTTTGTTGTTATATTTACGAAATTGAACTACACCGATTGTTTATACACATGGCATAATGCTTTTCCGCACATGTCTTTTTTTAATGAAGTCAACAAGAAGTTTTGTCACAAACTAAACAAGCCTACTTTTCCATTTACATACCTCGATATATCTTCAAAAAAATTGCTCTGGAATATTCTACAATTATGTAAAATATACCTTTTTCATAAGTAGAGAAATCATCTGAAAACGAAATACAAATATTGTATGCAAAAATATTGATAATTGAAAACTATTGAATGTTACAAAACCGATAAAATAGTTATTATTAAAGCTGTTCAAATGCGAATGATTACATTGCAATATTTTTCACTCCCTTTAGAAAGTAAACTTTTATAAACACCAGCTTTGCATCTTGCATAATGCACGACTGCTGGAAGTTCTGACTTTGTAAATGACGAGCAAAATAGTATCAAAAAGTTATGTTCAAACCAGTTGCCAAAGGAGATTTTGCAGTTAATACACATTATTTTTAGTGAACTGAGCAGAAACCGAGCAGCTACCAAATGTGTAATAACCCCAGCGATGAAGAAGTATCTCCAAAGAAATCCTTAAATGTTCTTTTAAAAAATATCCCCAGTGCCTCGATTTCACAGATATTAATTCAAATGCAACTATCTAAAATATAGTTTACAAAACTGATGCATTCTACAAAGAACAAACGCTTAGAAAGATTTGAGTGCTAGCCATTACAAGCAACAAAACGAATGTATCTTCAGAAATGAGTATATAATTGTTGCTCCATCTTTTTTTTTTTTAATTTTTGAAACGCTGCTCGAATAAATTTGACAACGATTTAGTAATATATTTTTGAACTTGTCGACAAAAATGGTATTCCAAAATCAACGGCTGTTTGAAAACGTTCGCGATATTTCATGAACGGTCTACAGTTATTCGAACATTTTTTCCATGCTAAATCTTAGATAACGTTCTCTATTGATCAACTATTTCCTGCTTACATTCTGGTGAATCACACTCTGGATTACAGGTTTGTTATCCGAGGTCTATGTTGCCATCGTATTTGTACTGACGAAAGTCAGTACAGAACAGTGGAAGAAAAAGGTCCATGTAGTAAATAGTGCGTGTTTAACTTTAACTTATTTAAATATTTTTGACCCACCGAAATGGAATAAATAAATAAATAAATAAATAAATAAACAAACAAACTATTGCGAACGGAATGTTAAGTGATCAAAGCCAGAGTAAGAAAAAAAAAAACTACCGTAAAAAGATATATAAGCTATGGAAAAAAAATAAAACTCCAATTCTTTAGGTGTCATAATATGTTCATCTTTTCGAAGTTATAATTTGAAAAATTTTTGGTGTTAAAGTGAAAGGATACATTTTAGCGAGAAAGAATGTGTACTTTTGTATTAAACTACAAAAGCATGAATAAGGGTGATGAGGGTGGGTTTTTTTCGCAATAGATATATCAAGCATCATTTTCAAAAATTTTCTCCAAACTGGTCAAAACAGCAAAACAATATTTTGCTTTCCAAATGTTGGCAAAATGTGTATTGTAGTAATTTAAAATAAAATGTTTAGTCTTTAAATAAAGCATCTTTAAATAAAGCAGACGATTAAATGAGAATAATAATTATATTATGTAAGGTGAAAAAATATCCACTAAACAAACCGTTGAAATAAACCAAACAATTAAATAAATAAATTTTGGACGTCTCAGAAGGTGTACATTAGGGTGTCCCAAAAAATGAAAGTCGTTTTTTTTAACGCATACCCTCTTATTTTTTTCTTTTTACATCAAAACCGTTGTAAAAAAAGTTTCATGCAATTTGAAGCACGGTAACCCGTGCCGACTTGCGCCTAAAGGCCTAAACGTGTAAATAGCACGTGTATTCATAAGCAAGCGAACGCTGGCGACGCGATAATTTGCGAAGCTCAAAACAGCTGTAAATAGTACACAGAAAACAAATGAAAACAGAAAAAACATATGTTAGGGAGAGGGGGGGGGGGCTTATCCGTGGCAATTTGCAAACTGTCAAACGTGTCACTACGAATACATTCCGGTCAGTGAGCGCAATATAGTCGTTCCATAGGGAACGAAACATGGCACTGGAGTTGCGAAGTTCGAAAAAGGAGACATTTTTAAAAGGAGTAGTAAAACACCAAATTACAGGTTTGAAACTTCCCTCTAACGGACAAGTTCTGTCTGTTTTGTTTTATAACATTCGAGAAGTAAATTTAAACATCAGTGAAAGTGCAAATCTCGCTATTCGGGAATGCATCATCTTTTGGGAAAAGGCACGCATTCCCACCAAATCGTTGCCAAATTGTGTGAATAAACTTAAAAACCTGTATCAAATTTGGAGAGACTTACAAAAAAATGCAAAACAAAAAACTGCAAGAAGTATTCAGGCAGCGCCAACAAGAATTTGAGAGTAATTTAAACAATTTATTCAGTACTAGCATTCCCGTACCCGGCATTGCTCGGGTAATGGAATTAGCAGGGGTTAACAGTGCTTGGTGCACCTATTTTCGAAAATCCCCTATAATAATTACTTATTACCTATAATATGTTACTATATACCTTTTTCTAATTTGGGGAGGATCCCGGGGCAACTGGACATATATGCCCTTGTCCTTAACCGATCTTTAACTGTTATTAACGATCCTTTTAAAGTATTGATTATCTTTGCAAACACAGGCCATCCACATTTTATTGATATACCTATGTTTAAGCAAGAACTTCTTTGTATACAACATTTTTAATTTTTTTTCTGGTGCTAAAATTATTAAGCTGCTTGGTGAACTGACTTTGGAGCAAGCTACATAACATTGGCCGTGTGAAAAAAAGTCTTCTCTTAAATCGATCACTGCTACTTTTAGTGTCTGTCCTTGTGACTTATTAATAGTTATTGCGAAGCAAACTTTAACAGGAAACTGCACTCTTCTAAATTCAAAAGGATAGTCCGCCTGTGATGATGTTCTTAAAAACTTCGTTTTTAGTTTTGAAAAAATGAAAGCAATAGACAGAAATATTATGACTTGAGAAAAGCCTAAGAATCACGTGAGAAACAAAAACAATATCAAATTTATATTTCGCTATCAACCAAAAGTTGAGATGAAGTACTGAATAATGATTTAAATGCAGGAAAGTCTTCGAAAATAAGGGAAATGAATTTCAATGACAGGTTTTAATTTCGCTGAAATTAAGGGGTTTTAATTAATTTCTCCCGAACTAATTGAGATTTTCGAAAAATTCTTTTTTAGTGGTTACTTTCGTAATCATGCGTACATGCCTGCCAAATTTCAAGTCTGAAGCTTCAGCGGTTTCGGCTGTGCGCTGATATATATATATATATATATATGTTATCTCAGGACATTGATTTTTATATATTAAGATTGCACATGCTGATGCACTTCGGTTAATCAAAATGGAGGAAGATGGGATTTTCTTGCAACTCCAAAGAGAGAACGGCCGACGTGGTCACTTTAGGTAAGGTGGATAAAAAACTGACCGACAAGGAGGAAAGGGCTCGACTTTGAGCTTTCAAAGAAGAAAACAGGCGCATGAAATACTATTCCGCTTCAACATCTTCGTTATTGTATGAACCTGTACAAGAAAATGCCTCTTCGAGCTCTAGTGAAATATTAATTCAGAAGATTTCTCTGAAACATATAAAGCAGTACCTGGAACAAGTTTATCAGAACCTGGAACAAGTATATTAGAACCTGGAACAAGTATATCAGAACCTGGAACAAGTATTCCAGAACCTTTAATAAGAATTATCAGAACCTGGAACAAGTAAATATGTAATGAGGAGCGATTTTATTACTCTAAAGTGAGTTGATGCATTGGACAGCAGTCCAAGTATACGAGATTATGTGTTTATTCTTGAAGCTACTATTGACGCACTTGGGTGTAACATTGATAAATTTCCCATAGGTATCTTCAATTCAAAGAATTCGAACTGAAAAGCGGAAGGAGCACGAGGAAAGAATACAATTGGTTTTCAGTACGAGGATCCAACAAAGATTTGTGCTTTTTGAAAAAGTGTACTAAAATGTGGACCCAATTATCTCAAAAGCTGCTCTACAAAAATTCATCCAGCTTTTATGGTATGATTAATAATATTTCATTCTTTGATGTGAAAAAGACTGTCTCAATGCTTAGAGCAGTAAACGATGTAGCTGAAAAAGAGGTAAAAATGATGGAGGACTTGCATGGTTTGCTTACAGCTGATGAGGAACAAAGACAATTTATGTTACGTTGCATTCAAGAGCACCAGAAGCTCTATCCTGACTGCAAAAAGCAGGCATTGAAATAAAAATGTGTGCAGTAATGTTTCTTGTAGTCTAACATTGTTGTAAATATCTGCTTTAAATAAATTGATGTCACGTGTAGTAAAGAATTATACAGTTAGCAATATTTTCACTGTAGTCGCTGTACAGGATTTCAGGTCCAACTTTGACCTCAAGTCGGCACGGGTTCCCTTTATTTTATTGCAATAAAACTTTTTTCTCATGTTTCTGAGGTTAAAAGGAAAAAATTTGGAGGGTATGCGTATTCGATTTCACAAATTTTTTTTTCGCCATTATATCTTGGGACACCCTAGTGTACATGTATGTAACTGTTTAACCTGTTTCAGCCTTGATGTATTTTTGATTTTTCCCTCTCTTAAATTCATTACCGGAGACTACTTTTGAATAAGTGGTCTACTTGTTTTAGCCATAAAATTTAAAGACTATTCGCAGGCCCTATAAGATGAGAATGACTACATAAGAATTTGAAGAAAGAACTGGAAAGTAACAAAATAAACAGTAATAAAAATCATTTAAAAACATAGAAAAAGGGGAATTAAAAAGAGACGATAAGTCTATGGTAAAATAGAGAGGAATTCGGCCGCACATATGAGATACAGTGGCCAGAAAATGGGCGGGGCTATGATAACAAGGATGGTCGCTTCTTAAGACTGGTGACGAGTTAAAACGTACCATTCTGCGGAGTATCGCTGGTGAGATAAATTTATTTTGTCTAACAGTTTCTTGGCACTCTAAACTTCAATGAGATTACATCTGCCTCCAGCTCGGTTATTTACTATTCCAGACTGCTCATTACAAGGAATTCCAATCCATAACAAGGAAGAAATGGCAGTATCTGCTGCCGGTGAATTGAATGTTACCAATGTCGAATTGTGTATATGCTAATTCTAAGTAATTACTTTTCATTACGCTGTTTTTACTGTAAGTACTCTATAAAAATCCCCCCCCCCCCGCCCTGATTTACATGACACTAAACCTATCAACCTGTAAAATTTCGTTATGACTGCATAACATTGAAATAAAATAATACTCTTAACTTTTTTAAACGATGAATGATTGCAAGCAAAAATGGGTATTAGCAGAATTACCTGAAGGGAAATAACATCAGGTAAGTTAAGGGCTGTGCAATTATAAGTTTATAAGAACTTTCTTCGAATAAAAACACAATGCTGAACATTGACTGAACTGAAACATTGTAGTAATGACACAGTTAACATATATGTACAAGTGATGATCTGTAAATAGCAGCACATTTCGGACAAAGTACGCAATCGCCCCAAGCCCTGGAAAAAGTCCATGTGTTACTAAGTCATCACCGCTTTCGGTACAGAATTTATATTTTTTGACTTATTATTTTGTGAAAACTTACGAACATTTAAGTGGTATCTTTGAAACCACTTTATTCGATAAAAACATTTAAAATTTGCTTTGAATACCCTGTTTTCTTCCAAAACAGCATATAAGAGTTTTAAGAAAAAATATCCACTTTTAAAAATGCTTACATGAAGATGTATATGAATACACGTTTTAAAGGAAACGTTCTATTTATCATGTAGGCATCGAATGCATCCCACACAATGAGGATAAAACACATAATAGGAACGCATCTCTTAAGCTTTTGTTAGGTCTAAATGCCTTTTAAAAGCCATTTATATTAGTTTGAGGCTATTATGCGTATGTCGTTGGTAGGTCCTTTACATTTAGTTTGAGTTGGAACGGGAACTACGTATAATTTGGAAAATCCTTTTTTTGTTTTATTTCCGCATGTCTCCAGAGCTCTTTTTTTTTTAATTATTTGTGCGAGTACTTTCAGAACAATATTATTTTTTTAAATTTAAATCAGAAGAATAATGATTAAATTGTGAATTTGCTTGTGTAACTAATTTAATAACGCATTGAGTGAACGGAGATCGTTTAAATAAGCCTTTTTATAGTTATAAATCCACAAAAGGATCATTCCATGTCAAGTGATCCAAAATTTGGGAAATTTTTTCCCTCACCCTTTTGTATTTCTTTGAAATTTGGCTCATCGATTGTACCCTTTGAGGTAATCAAAAGTCCTAATTTTTAGATTTTTATCTCTATTATTTTTTTATTTATGACACTTTGATTTTTCGAAAAACCCGCTTTTTTTCATGGATGCTTGAACATAAAATGGACGATAACTCAGCACCAAATAGAGACAGAAAGATTTGGTAAAAAGCATTTTAAAGTACATTAGTTGCTGTTTAATGGGATATGCAACATGACTATTTTCAAAAAAAAATTTAATTTTTAAAAAATAAAATTTAAATTTTAAATTAAAATTTCTCAAAAAAGGTATAATGATTTTTTTTAAAATTCTCAAAAAATTTTGTGTATTTTATTTTCATTTGTGCAAAGTTTCAAGTTGGGATCTCAATGGGGTCATATTTTATGAATTTTTAAATAAAATTTGACTTATGAAATAATGACATTTTTCAGATTCTAACTAGTTAAAAATGGGGTTCTCTCACTGGGGATGTTCTAGTAAGTAGTAATTGATCATAACTATGCTTGGAATGAGCTGACGTGAATTTGTAAATTGGCAAGCACCCCCCCCATCCCCCCGCACCACCACTTTTATTTTTTTTTTCAAAACTATTTTCAAAATGTAAAAAATAAATAAATGAATAAAAAACCAAAATGAATAGTAAACTTATTAAAAATTGGTAAATGTTCTTCTTTAAAGTAAGTAAAATACCTCCCCCCCCCCGGAGCCACCACTTTTATTATTTTTTTCCAAAACTATTTTCAAACTGTAAAAAATAAATAAATGAATAAAATAAAGCTGGTAAATCTTCTTCTTTAAAGCAAGACAAAGTACATTACCCCCCCCCACTCACTCACACATACGATTAACACTATACTAGTATCACCCTTCACCTGATGCTTTTTTTTCAGACCAAGTGTTTCTTTTTCAATCCGAACTTCACAAAGTGTACTTGATTATTTCACTATCTGATAAGGAAAGATATGATTCATTTCGTCCCTTACCCCTGCACCAACTTTCAATTTTGGATGGAGGAAAGAAATAGTTTGCCCCAAGATCACAGCGGAGTGTTTCCCCCCGTGTTGTTTCATTCTTTTTACACCAAACTAAAAATAAGTATCAGGTCTGTCCGCATAAAACTGTCTTTCTACAACATTTGGAGTGCAGCTGTTTTTTCTTTTCTTTAATGCTAGTTTTCTTTTAATTTAACTTGTAAACGAGAGCAATGCAGCGAGATCTATTTATACATATATTAAAAGCAGTTATAGAGCAAACAAATTTTGCTAATTTGAGCAAACCTTCCATGTTGTTATGTTTCATTCCAGATTGCCCCTCCCCACCCCCTACCGTCCCACTTTCCGAAAGAAAAAAAAGCTGCAAATGAATGGTTCGCTTCAGTTTTTCTGACTTTTAGTTTTTATGATCCCCCCCCCCCCATTTATAAGCTTTAGTCACTACAGATGTTTAGCAGCGTGCGGCCCAGTTTATTATGGTTATAACTCTTACGTGCCGGCTTATTTTTTACCCTTGAGGACCAGCGCATGGAAAACGAAGCGCAGCTACGGGACCGAACGTTCCGAAATGGAACGCCGCCATCGGCCCGAGCATTTACAGCCGTTAAGCCTAACTGAACAAAAATATTCATATAAAATCAGCATTTCAAAATAATGACTTGATATTTTAAATTTGCTTAAAAATGTACTACTGATTACTAATTATTAATATAAAGACTATTACATTATTAGAAGGGAGTGAAATAAGTAGAATACTAAAACTTTAACTATGTGCACAAAGTTAAATAATATGTGCACAAAAACAAAGTTCGAGTTAGACATCGTGAATGTGCAATCAAAGAAAAAGAAATGTAGCAAAAAAATATGTTCCTTATGTAATTTTAATTAAAACAACTTAGGTCAACGAATTTACACTAGTTAAATTCCCACGCAACAAGTCTCAAAATTGCTTCATAATTCTCTCGAAAACATTCCCCTTCACTCACTTCGCTAACCATTTTTATTGCAATGTTCCAGTCTCCAAATAAAAAAGAATAAATAAAGAAGAACAATATTAGAAAGGATTCAAAAATAATCATAAACTTCAGTGCCGCTTGAAATCATTCCTGTACTCTCATCGAACGGGGAATCCCAAAAGTCTGGAACACATACGCAAAAATATTTTAACCTTCCTCCCCTCCCCCATAATTTATTCAGCTACATGTATATCTCTTTCAATTACTCGTAACAAAAAAAGAGAAGCAAAGATATAAACAAGAGCAATTGAGACCTTATAAATCGTATGCGCAGAGCAGTGATTCACTGTTGTTTACATTAAAAAAAATCTATCCCATTGAGAGGTCCAAATAAGAAACTAAAGCTCGTACATGAAGGTCAAATACCATGTGACTCGAATATGATCAAAGTTATAGCCATTTAGCGCCACCTATTATCGTTTAAATATTCAATTCAATCGTTCCATTTCGAGAAAGCGTATATGTGACGCTGGGACGTCAGCGTCGATCAGAGCGCGTAGCGGATACGTGCCGCTGGGCTGATAAGATAGGAATTGTTGCGTAGCGGCCGCGTGACGCTGGGTGCGAACGGGTTAAATACAGTTTTGAAGAAAAAAAAAGATAAAAAGTGGTTGTGTGGCGGAGGGGGGGGGGGGGGGGGTACTTATCTACAAAGTCATGTCAGTTCATTTCAAGCATAGTCATGATCAATTACTACTTACTAGACCATCTCCAGTAAAAGAACCCCATATTTAACTAGTTAGAATCTGAAAAATGTCATTATTTCATAAGTCAAATTTTAGTTAAAAATTTATAAAAATATGATCTTATTGAGATCCCAACTTGAAACTTTGCACAAATCAAGATAAAATACACACAAATTTTTGAGAATTTAAAAAAAAAAATTCATTATACCTTTTCTGAGAAATATAAATTTAAAATTTAAATTTTATTTATTTTTAAATTAAAATTTTTTTGAAATTAGTCATGTTGCATATCCCATTAAACAGCAACTAATGTATTTTAAAATGCTTTTTACAAAATCTTTCTATCTGTATTTGATGCTGAGTTATCGTCCATTTTATGTTCAAGCATCCATGAAAAAATGCAGGTTTTTCGAAAAATCAAAGTGTCATAAATAAAAAAATTATAGAGATAAAAATCTAAAAATTCGGACTTTTGATTACCTCAAAGGGTACAATCGATGAGCCAAATTTCAAGGAAATGCAAAAAGGTGAGGGAAAAAACTTTGGATCACTTGACATGGAATGACCCAAAAGTATTTCTACATTTTTGCCCAAGCTGAAAAGGATTTAATTTGCATAATAAATAAGTTTCTGATTTTAATAGTTAATACACGACTTTCCAAACATTAGTAAGCAAATCAACATCGTCCTTTTAACGACCCTCATAAGTCCACTAATGTTAAAAAAAGTCCGAAACGCCACTGATTATTTCCGTGGAACGTTTCGGGGATATCCAGGTTTTTATCAATTTCGGGGGGAAATAAAGTTTCTTTGTCGAAACGTTTCCTGAATTGCTGCAAGTTTCACGAATGCAGACTTATCAATGTTGTGAAAAATATTTTTAGCCATCAGTTTAAAGATTATCTGTGATTATTTATTAAGCGTATCGGCTTTAGTTTGATTACAGCCCGTCCAGATTGACTAATCAACTCCCAATGAGAGCGAATAAATCTCTGTAACAGTTACAGCCAAGTAAGTTTCTTGGTACTTACTTACAATTCTGTCTTAGTTTTGGCTACGGTTGCAATAATGTTTTTGGATATTTCTTGTTAGTTGAAGAAGATGCCAAGCTTTTATTTGTAACCTACCTAAGTGTTCACAGAAAGTTCCAGAGACATGACTGACTTTACCCGTGGATATTTCTGAATTATCAGAAAGATTCCGCAATACCTTCAGGAAGTTACTGAATTTTACTGGAAACCTTCCTGATTTTTGCACGATATGTAACTGGCACAAATTGGGCACATTATCTGCCTCCAGGAACGTTTCTGAATCGTTTTTAAAGTGAGTCTTGTGCTTCAAGAAAAAATATGTTTTGTTTCTATCAATGAACATTAAGAAAATTGAAAGTATAATTAATACCGTTTATACAAATAAGTTGTTCAAAGCAAAATTTTATTTTAAACTCACGATCTTTCTTGTGCGAGTTTTTGGTTTTAAATTTATATTTTCGCTCGAAACATGATATTAAAGTTTCATTTTTATAAAGCAAACGCTTTTCATGAAATCGAGGGAAACTTCACTGTTCAAATTAATTTATTATTTTCATTATTTCATTAACATTTTTGAAACGCATTTAGTTTAAAGTAATAGTTTTCTCTCGTAACCACATTAAAGATGGGAAGTTGGGTATAAAATAAATAAGCTTTTCTGAGAGAAAATGTGGGGCATTAACCTACGAGGGAAAGATCTAATAATTACTTGTTATTAACCATTTTTGCGTTTGTTACTAAAATTATTTTTTTTCTTTAGTTCCTCCTTCAGAAATTAATGAACAAATTTAATTAAAGTAGCTAATTAAAATTTTAAATACAACCTTCATGAAACTTTTATATTTAACGAAAATGTTACTTTACAAAAATTTAAGATCAAATTATTTTTAACTCATAGAAAATGTTCCTACCTTTGCAAATCAATTTAATTACTCAACATGACTAATATAATATTTTAGAGTTGTTCTTTCCTCTTTTATGTTTCAATTACTTTTAATTGTAATTCAAAATAACTTTTCATTTCATTAATTTCATAAAAAAGCAATTACATTTTGCTAAATATAAAGTAATATTAATAGAAATTCGAAGAAATATAATAGACATATGTTTAAAAGAGTGCAAGACTACATTACATTTTCTTGTTAAAAATTGATAATGAATAGCAGTTGAAAATCAACAACACAACTTGAAGTACAAATTTGGAAATGCTTCAAATTATTGCTAATGCATTTGGAGATTTACAAATGTAAAAGTCAAATTTTGAACCATGTAGAAGGATTGCAAAAAAAAAAAATTCTAATAAGCGTAATTTAATCAATGTCTTTATTCTTCGACTGGAACTTTAATTTTAGTATAGATCTAATTCTAACTGATATTGTTATAACTATTTTAATTTGGTTCTTCGTAACGGATGACTAAAACCCTTCGTGAACCAAATAAGATCTCGCAGTGGTTTAAATATATTCAGGACCAGTTGGTGGTAAAAAGAAGCATGCAATAAACAGAGACACACTTTAATACCGCACTTGTGACAATGTTAATACCACACATGTGTTGACAGTAAAACTAATCTTTCATTGTGTGGTGACTAGGTACAGTACGGTTCCGATCATTAGGTCGGCGCCATCATTGAGCCACCTAAAATATTTTGAATCTATGGACAGGGGGTGCTAGCTCTGAAAGTCGCTATTTTGACGTTGTGTTAATTCAAGCGCAAGCAAGGTCCCTTACGCGTGGCTACTATTTTAAGTGTTTTTTTTTTCTAATTTTTCAATCTGAATGTAGATTAGTGACCAATTTACATCAATCATATTTAAATCTGTGATAAATGATCATTATATAGCTGTATTAACGATGGCTGTTTTATTGGTTATGATCGAAAATTCTGAATTACAATAACGGCTGCTAGTTGCCATTTATGAAATAACCCCAGCTGCTATGACTGTGTCGGTACAATGTTCTTGAAAACCATAGGGTAAAAACAAAAATGCTGACACCACACCAATTACTGACACATGTTCATTATACTTTGAAAATCAAGCGGTTCAGGTTACCTAGGAATTCAAAATCGGCTCCAAATCAATGCCACTGTAATTCGCTACCATTTCCGGCCAAGATCTAGTCAGCATTCATGTTAAGGGGTTCAGGAATAAAGTTTTGTCAGCAGTGTAAAACCAGTTGTCCGATTGTTAGCGGTTTTGCTAAGAAGGCGAGTCGCAATTTTATCTATTATATTTCATATTTGTTTCCACATTCGAATTTTTTCTTACCAGTCCAATATCGATTTTACATAGGGAGTAAGAATACACAACTCCTGCGCAAATTAATGATAAAGAAAACATTTTTTTGTGGTGATAGGATTTGGGCACCAGAAACTTTCCTCTATCCAATTACTGACACTAGTGTTAGTAATTGGAAGTTTCAGAAAATATTGATTCCAAAGCCTAATTAACTGAGGTTTTTACGCAGAAAACACAATGGCGCAAACCGCCTTTTGGAAAAGAAAAGAAAAATCAATTGATCCATTTCTTAACAAGGGGCGTTTGTAACTAGTCGTGGGAGTGTTAGTAATTGAAATGTACGCACACCAGATACTGACAGTGAGCATATCAAATCACTGACAGAGACCCTTCTCCCTGGTAGGAATCTACTTGTACTTACCTTCCTATTCTTAATTTCTATCATTAAGGAACAGTGTCGAATTTATGTATTTTCTCTTCAGATAAGTTTAAAAGGCTCCCTCTGAGAGTACCCCCAAGAAATAGATGAACCACGTGATTTAGAAGTGAGGCAGGAAACAGTGCAGTGATTATCAAATGCTTAGCAGTGCTTTCTGACGTGCAGAAAGGACTTCCAGTGGCAACCGCAGCTCGGAATCACAGGGAGCCTCGTATCACATTTACTATAAGGTAAATGGGAAATATCCTATTTCCAGTAAACTTGGTTTTGCTAGCATTCTGAGCCGAATTCTCGTTCAATGGATCAATGAGATGTTCGAAGCAAGGTTCCCTGTCACTGGCCAGCAACTAAAAGACAGTGGCCAGCATCTACTCAAGAAGGAACTAAGATGACAGTAAACATTCAAAGACGATCTGTCTGGGCAAAAAAAACTTCAATGACTCTTGAAGACACCCGTCTATCAGAGACAGAGTAGCTAAGAATTTAAAAGTCAGCAGATCACCAGCCATAAAAGAATACATAGTCGGTTGGTTCCAACGTATTAAAAAATATTTACGTGATAAATCATTTTTAATATATTAGAAAATCCAGAAAGGGTGTTCAATGGGGAGGAGACAACATTTTTTCTCAATCCTAAAGATAAAATACTGTTGGCTCTCAAAGAAGCAAAGAATGTTTATTGATCTGTTAACAACGACGAAAAAGAATGCCTCACTCTTTTGTTAACTGCCGATGCACTTGGTGGTATAGCTCAACCATTGGTGGTATTTAAGGACGAGATAGTGCCTGACATCATTGCGAAAAGCGTTCCTGATGATTGGGGCTTGGGGAAAATTGAAAAAGAGTGGATGTCTGGGGCCACATTTTCTGAATATTCACAAAAATATTTGAACCTTGGCTTGAAAAAAATGAGATCCCACGCCCAGCAATGTTTTTCACGGATGGCCACACTTCGCACTTAATCTACCATTTCAGCGACTTTTGTGTAAAAAAAATATAATTTTGCTTGCTTTGCCCCCGAATACGACCCACTCCATGCATTCAATGAAAGTCTCCGTATATAGGTCCTTAAAGGAAATCTGGAAGACGACAGTGCAGAATTTGCGAGTAAAACACATGAACATTATGCTGAAAACGAAATACCGTTGCCCCTTATTGGATGAGGTCATAAGAGGGATATCATCAAAAGATGTGAAATGTGGCTTCGTCAAATGTGGACTTGTACCCTGGGACATGTTAGCCACAGTGGTGTTTTCTAAAGAAACGAGTACCTCGAATTCCACTGGTTCAAAAACTGCTTCCAAAGGCGCAGTTAAACTAGTGTTGCCAGATTAGGCGAAATTTCCCCAATTTGGGGTAATCTTGTGATTTCTGGGGAAATTTTGAGGAAATGGGTTTTAAGGGGGTCCTCGGGGGAAAACATGAGAAAAAAAAAACAGAAGAAATATTTTTGTTTCGTATTTAAATTCGCGTATTCGCATCTGGTAGAAACATTGTTTACATCAAATAGTGTTGGTTTAGTTTTGCTCAACTTTATGGATTTTTCATTATGTGGAATATTATGTTACGCAAGTCGGATTAATGTTCTGCATGAGTAATTAGTTGATACATGAAACGGGTAAAAATAAGTGAGTGTGATTAAGAATGTTCTTGGAAAAACATGTACTAAGTTCATAGTTTAAATGTACAGAAGCAAAGTAGTAAATGCAAGTAAAAAAAAAAAAACATTCGGCTATTTCATATCTCTCAGTCGGCCAGGGACATCCAATCCAATCCAATATGAGTAAAAGTCCTTTCTGGATACAGGCGCTTGTATTTATAAAGACAAAAAAAAAAAAAAAAAAAAAAAGACCTGTGACACCCACTTCCTGCAATCAACTCTAATTTGAATTCTGAAACTTTGAATTCAAATTATGTTTTTCGCAATCACGAGTTGCGACAAGACCCTACTCATTGGAATTATAGTTTCTAGAAATGGCTCTCCTCCCCCAAGTTTATCCCTCCTCCTGGTTGGTTAAGTGTATAAAGTTGAGTGTGTGTGTGTGTAGGCTTACGTGCGTGCACCTAGGTGCACGTAGGTGTGTGTGTATGTGTGAGTGTGAATGTGTATGAGCATGCGTGTGAAGGACATGGACGCCACCGTCCAGCAGAAGTGGATTCTGGGGGACAGTGCTCAGGACGAGAGAAGCCGCGCCGGAAGACAGTGGTGCTGCAGAGGCCCCTGGTCCAAGCTGAAAAAGTAACCACAACATCAAGGATGGTCAAGTGAGAACAATAAGCAGTCGTGATTGCGCAAACTTATTTTCAAATAAAAAAAGAACCGTCTTCAAAAAACAAAGAGGAACTAAAAAGTAAAAAAATAATTGTTCATACTTGCATACGATTTCCTACTCAAACGTATAAATCAAATTTATTTTCCAATTCCTGTACAAAAATCAACTAAACTAAACACGCAATTATAAAATAAACACCGATTCTAATTACTATACGATGAATTATCTTAATACCTAACTAATGATATGCAATCTCTTAACTTTTTATAACCATTTGAAGACGGGACCTCCTATAAACTACTACCTAATGTAACTGAGTAGGTTTAGTTTTAAAGACTCGCGTTCTGTTAAATTAGTGTTTAACTCAGGATAGGTGAGTTGTCATATACATTAGGTAGTAGTTTATAGGAGGTCCCGTCTTCAAATGGTTATTAAAAATTAAGAGATCGTATATAACTAGTTAGGTATTAAAATAATTCATCGTATAGTAATTAGAATCGGTGTTTATTTTATAATTGGGTGTTTCTTTTAGATGATTTTTGTACAGGAATTGGAAAATAAATTTGATTTATACGTTTGGGTAGGAAATCGTATGCAAGTATGAACAATTATTTTTTTACTTTTTAATTCCTAATTGTTTTTTGAAGGCGGTTCTTTTTTTTATTTGAAAATAATTTACTTTTTGCTTTTTAGTGCTGTAAATATAAAATAAGTACGTAGGGTAGAGTATGTGGTACACTCCTTACGTACATCTCGAGTCAGAAAGTGTCTAACACGGGAGTCTGAAAACAGCGAAGATGAGCAAAATAGAAAAAGAAATAGAGCACAACGTCTCGGAGATTTCCGAAGACTGAAGAAAGGCTTTTTCAAATGCATAATTTTTTACAAAGAAAATTGTCTTCATCATCAGTTTGACTTTATCAAAGTATGCTTTCCGAAAAAAATCACAAATCACTAAAAAACAACAGAAATCGCTTTAACTTTGCCCATACAATTTGAAGAGTTTTCTTGATTTTTCAAGAATCCCATTAAACGAGAAAAAAAAAAAAAAAAGAATTTTCCACATTGGTCTATGCGTGTTTGAGTTTACGTGGGACATACATAAAAAGATTCCGACGAATTAAGACCGCCTTTTTTGAAGTCGATTAAGAAAAGAAAAAATCTTAATGCGCATAACATTTTATATGATTGGCACTAAAAACTGATCTTTGTTCCTTTCCAAGATTTATTTGTGCGCTAGTTTAATTAGAACCATTTAAATGTCAATGGTTTTAATAACTATTTTATATTTCACAATAATACGTGTCACATAACTCGTGAAAAAGTAGCATTTCTTCTTGCTTGGCCACGTTCAACATCACACTAGAAACAGAGTATCTACTGTGATGTTGTATCTATGAAGATCAAAATACTACCAAAGCAATGACACTAAATGAATTTCCTGTTTGCTTCAGAAGTCTTTATGCAAAATTTGCGATATGACTACTACTGTCAAATACAGGGTAATATTTAGAGGGAGGCTATTCCCCCAAGGCAAGAACCCTTCTAAAAAGGAGAAATACCCCTCAAAACACCCCACCCCTCATCCTTAACGGGCTCCCCTGATTAATATTAATGTTTTATGGTACTTTTTTTAACAATGAGTAAAGAAAGTACCTTTGTTTTATGGCACTTTCTTTAACAATGGATTTTATATTTAATCGTTTACTATTGAAAATAAATGAAGTTTGTTGTTTTTTGCCCACAACTTTTTTCTAAAGAACAAATATGGTGAAGCAATGGTTTGGGACCTCGTGTGGAAAAAAAAAAAACTTTGAAATATTACTCTCAAATAACACTATTTTTCTATGAGTTTATTTTGTTTTAGTAGCAAAACGGACCTTATATACGCTTCGTGTTTACTTGCAGGTTAAAATTTACGCTACTGCTAAGGTAACTGGCAAAGCAAAGTGTAAAGAAAAGAATTGCTATTTACCTATTTAAAAATTTTTTTTAGAAGTATACCCTGTCTTAATATACAACTAATCAGAAGCTTATTTACAAAGGGGTTTGAAAATGCTTTTTTTTTTTTTTTGAACCCAGATTTATCTTGTTTTTAATCGATACTGAAACAAATTTAACCAAAAGTCAATGGCAACAATTGTGAATTGGAGTAGAAATTGGTTTCAAAGTACATTTTGTAAATAATATAAATCTGCTCTTCTCAATTTAAGCAGGCATTACTAATCCAATCTGTCCTTTTTGGAATGACTAAAATTTTTATTACAAAAAAATGCGTTCCTTCTACATTAGCTTACCAACTTTCGCACTTACTGTACAATATGGAAAATAATCCATAGATAGCATGTGCAGTAATTTTTAAGTTTATCACCTTATCTTTTAGAACTTCTTGGTTCTGACCTAAATTTTGTGATTTATCACTTTTCGGTTTATATTAGAGACTATTTATGGAATTTAAATTAATGTTAATTATTTAAGTAGATAAGAAATTGTAGTTAATTTCTGCTTCTCAGGTAACATGTTTCTACGCAGTTTTTGTATTCTTAATAATGTATTAATTTTATCAATAATTTTTGTGTAAAAATGGTAGAAATCGAACATTACTGTAGCTAACTGACTTTCGAAAAATAAATAAAATATACTATTTTTGATTGCAAGGAAACGCTTTGGAAGAGATTTTCTTTTGCAGCGCAAAAGCAAAATTGAAACAAAAAAATTATGAAATTATGTGTTGGGCTATGAAAGAGCTGAAGGCTATCGCAAATATAAAATATCTCATTAAATACACATTAGACTCTGCTGAGTGATGGCGATTTAAAAGCTTTGAGTTGAGAGCAAATCTCAAACTCATTTGGTGCAGTTAAATTAAATTTAAGAGCTATTTATAACCATTATAAAATTATTTTGTTTCTGTCAAAGGTAATAAGAGCTTTTTAAGAAGATAAGGTTTCCAGTTAAATAAAATATATCGGCATTTCTTAAAGGATGGTCTCTTTAAACATATACAATTCTTTTCATGTTTCGTAACTGAGCAATATCGGCAAAAGGTATGAATAACCAGTTGCTGAGAGTATGTTTTATTTTTAGAACCAGCATCCTCGTGGGAAAAAAATGATAATATTTTTTTTTTTCTTGCAGTAAGACATTGCACTTTTCATATTACTTTTTCTGCTATGTGTTATCAGAAAACTGTAAATAAAAATAAACTAGGCAAATTTTAGATTTGCCCAATTTTTAAAAACGTTTTTCGTGTATTATGGTATCCCTACTATATGAGAGTTTCATAAATTTATTCACAGGTTTATTTATTCTTACTGTTATTCATATTACCTATTTATAAATTTATATACATGCGTATAAATAGGGGAAAGGGGAGCACATGTGAACATATTATGTTTTACTGGGATGACCTCAATCGAAAGATTTCAAGTAATGGACCGTATCAAGTCACTTTACTATCATCATGATGACACCATTACTTCAGAAACCTTTTTTACACAAGTGACTTAAAGCAAATGAAACTCTAGCATTGCACTGCCAAGTTATACATGTTTTGCGCGACACTATTATTACTGCATTACTGCATCTCATTCCTAACTTTATACACATAGCGTAAAAAATAGTTATTTAAGATGATAGTTTAAGATATTAATTCCGCTTTAAAGTTGTTTTTCTCTCCTGTTTTAATGAATGCTTTACGAATTGTGCGCATCCCCCCCCCCCCAAAAAAAAAGAATATTGTATATGTCACTCTAACACTTTATTCCATTTTCTATCGGAAAGTAAATTTAAAAATAAATACGTTCTGAATAAAAGTTATTATTTCACATTTTTTTCTTATAAAAATTTGTTTAGTTCAGTATCTTAAAATCCTCATACAATTTCTACTAGTCTTCAAAAACATTAAATAAATGAGAATCAAGTCCTTTTTTAACACTATATGATATTACTCTAAAGCATATTTAAAAATGATTGTAATTAAATGAACTCAATAGAGAAGGAATTGTGTGCCGTGACAAAATATTTGTTGGAGAAAAACTTTGATTTAAGTCTTTTACGAAATAGGAATTCAAAGAGTGCCTAAGGTTTGAATCGATTGCCATGGAGAAATTTAATTTAAAAGAAATAATTAAAATTCGCTGTTTACTCATCTGTGAATTTTTGTACTTGATTAAACCTATCTAAATGAAGTTAGTTGGAAGCGAATTATAGTTCCCTTCTTACTTTAATTTAAACAAAAAAACAGTTCGAGGAATTAAAAAAAAAAAAAAAAAATGAATTGTGCAAACTGTGTCAGTGTGGTGTATGGTATTTTTCAAGAATTTTTTATGTGTATAAATTCAATAAAATTTCTGTATACATTTTTCTTGATAACTCTTAAATTTGCATGAAGCTGTGACATTTAGAAATATTTCTGTATCAATGATGTAGCATTAGTATTCATATATAATACATGAAAAACTAGTATCTATTTATCAAATTTCATGCGACAAAAAGTTTTACAGCAGCAATTTTCTTTTGTGAAGATATAAAAAAAAAGCTTTGAATGACTAACAGATTTTTAAAAGGCTTCATAACTTTAAAGATACGCATTGTAGCTGATAATTTAAACCTGGGACTTCATTACTTTAAATTTGTTCTATACTTGTTCTATTCCTTCACCTAATTTCTCTTTTTAATTTTATTCTAAACTAACTTTGGTAATTCTGCTAGGTTTTTAAAATTATTTTATTTATTTTTTTATCATCCGCTCTTTTCAGCTTCTACTTTGTTTTCTGTTTGTAATTTTCATGTTTTCCTTCATTTCTTAATTTACATCGCCTTTTTTTTTTTTTTTTTTTTTTTTGCATTTCTGCAGCAGTCAATGCTATTTTGTGCAATTTGTTTGAGGTTTATTAACGAAAAGAGAAATGTGACTGATGTTACATATTTTTAGAAAGTTTTAAATAATTAAATTCAAATATTTCTAAATATTTAAGGCATTAATATTAAAGATATCATCATAAATAAAGATAATATGACTTTTTATGAAATTGCGTTTGTTTTTGTTTAAGCAAAGCAAATTTTTATACTATTTTGTGATTGATGTTACATTAGTATAAGGCCTAGTTTAAAAACAATTACTACAAGACAATTATACCAGTTTAAAGTTTCTTTGTTGGTCTAATCTCTTCCTAGATAAACCACATTTCAATAAAAAAATTAGATTGTAGACATAGTAATTAATATCCTTAGTGAAAAAAAACATTGACTTTTAGATTCGCTAATGCAACGACACATGGGCACTGAGTAGTGTTGTCAAAATTTGCATATAAAACTTTTAAAAAATGTGTTTAAACCTTTTTTCGCATAGTTTTATAAAAATACAGTCTTTTTCACTTCATATAAAAGAAAAAAAAAATACTGATACAAGAAAGATTTTTTTTCTACTGTAATGTACGTAGTTTCATGGACGTGCCCACATATTTAAAAGGTCATCGGATGCTTTAGTTAGTCCTTTTTCAACACGTTTCTTCGAATAATCTCGGATTGGATATGTAATCCATTTTTATTTATTTACAAGTCAGATCAGTAGGGTTTTTTTTATAAGTCTGCTTTTTTCATATTTATACAGTATTTCTACATACCTCAGCTAAGCCTAAACAGCTAAGTAGCAAATCTGATTCTAATATTTCTTATCATCGAAATGTTTCAAAATTCAGATTTAATGCACAAAATTTACATAAAATTGTTTGCTGGCTTGTGTGATACTGACCTTTTCAGAAACCTACAAATTATAGTAACATACCAACTGCTCCTGCTCTCCGTCGGCGAAGCAGTTTTACTACCCACTTTTTTACTGTTCATTACTTCGTCTTTTTATGTTGTTAAAAATTGTGGATTTCTAATTATAGTTGCTTAATGTACACTTACATTAGTGAAAACCTGCTAGTTAAACATTTACAAACACAATCATATTTGAAATGCATTTAATGCTTTAGCTGCATTTTGCGCAGATTAAAATGTAGAATATTTCCTTTTCCCATCCTTGTTAAGATGTATACATATTTATGCATAGTAAATATTTCTTTATTAAGTTGTTTATTTACTTTAAATTAATAATTAATTTTTCTTTTCTTTAAATTCATTAACATGAAATTTTAAAGGAAGACATGGACTTTTTTATGTTAAATTAACTTTGCTGGTACAGCCGATAGGGTTAAAGTAAAAGCTTCAATTCGGTAACAGATTTGTGTAATCAAGAGTTTATTTAACGTTGCTATTTTTATTAACTGATGTACACCAATCTAAATATTTGCATCTTTTTTCAAGTAGTTGAACACCTTTTAAGTAATTTGATTTTAATTGTATTACGAATGCTTAGCAATAAATATGCACTTGTTTTAAACATTTTTCTGGAAAAAAACCCTAACAAAAATAACATATATTGATGAAATAAACAAGCCTCTGCCGGAATGAAGCTGTTAATAAATTGTTTACATTTTTAAGACTAATTATGATTTAATTAATATTGATGTAAGAGATAAATTAAAAAAAAACAATGTATTCACGTTGGTTATTGTATCATATTTTAAAATTCTTAAGCATGTTAGAGACCAGCTGAAGTCCTACACATGTTTCGGATGCAAAGATACAGACCAGTTGCAACCATCCTATATATTTTGATACCGATAACTAAAACACCACGCAAATAATAATAAACTAGTAACTGATTAAACATATATAAAAAAAAGCTATATACAATATTTGTAATAATAAAAGAATTGAACTGTAAAGAATTAATGTAAACATAATTTCAGAAAATGTCGTTATTATTAATTTTTTAACTTTATCGATAATGTTTTAAAAAAGTTGTGGTTGAATATAAAATATAATGCACAGTTTCACCGACTGATTTAATCACATTAAATATGCAAAACAATGCAAACTCATTCACCGTTCTATCTTATTTCCAAGATAATATTTTAGTAGCACCTTATTGTTTCACTGATAGCTCTAATGTGAAATATTCTTATCCCTAAATTGTCTCAAACTCAGCAGCAGCTGTTGCTTAAACAAATGCGCTAAACGAATAGATACTTTTCTACCATTTATTATTAGTCCTCTGCTTGATTAAAGTCGATTCATTATTTCACCCGAACTACCGCAAAAATATTTTTAGAAGATACCATACTTTTAAAAATTAAGATAGATACATTTGTGCAATATCGAAAATGAAACGAAGAGTAAAATTGATCTTTGACCTTTAAATGTCAAAACCCAAAGTATTGTAATAAAAGTATCGTAGTTAATTTTTATCATAGGTGAAAATTATTGTTATGAATCATGTTTGATGCCTACTAGTAGAAAATAAAAGAAAAAAAGGAACTAGTAAACCAATTTTGGACTAGACATATATAATTTTTATACAAACGGTACTTTCGTGTCTTTTTTTTTTTTTTTGGTTCATCGAGCTTGTTTCAGTTTATGCTTTTAAATTTGCAATTTATTATTCTAATTTATTGTTCCAAATTTAGCCTTTATTTATTAATTTAGCCTTAATTTTAATTTTATGTATTAAAGGAAAGAAGACAAATTTTGTTTTGTGCTAATTGCAAATTGTTTTGCTCTCAGTGTGCTTTGTGCTATGCAGATTGAAAAAAAATGAAAAATATGTCAGTTTTACAGGGACGAATGTTAAATACAAAATAGTATCGAGCAGGATATTTAAATTTATGAAGCACGGCAGACAGCTGAGTGCGTCGTAAAGACTTTACTTTATCCTGAAAAAATTCCAAAGTAAATGAAAAAATACAAAAAAAAAATTTAAATTTTTAGCATCTTCAATTCCAATTACGTTATTTTGCAATCACGAATGTGAGCAGGCATGCGCGTTTGTGCGTGCATGCACACGCCTCGCGCGTGCATGTAGGTACGTGTTTGTAGGATGAGACGCAAGTGTAATCGTAAAGATGTAGGCGCGTGAGTGCAGGCATGTGCGTGTGAATGCATGTGTGAATGTGTGTTTGTAGGACATGGATGCAACCACCCAAGTTTAGCGGATTGCGACAAACAGTGCTGCTGTTGAAGAACTTGCACCAAAGGAGCAGCACCTGCAGGAGCCGGTCGACGGTGGTGCTCGCAGAGGACCAGATCAAAACGAGCTGATGTGTGCATCACATGACTTCCTTTTACTTCAATTTAATGCCATTTCCCCATTACTGGCAATTTTAATGTGATTCAATAGTTTACTCTCTAAATATCACCAACAATGGCCAAATTAAACAGATTTAAAAGAAGGAAATAAATAAATAACCGCCAAATTTGCCGCCAAGTTGTAGACAAAACTTAACGACCAAAAGACTGGCGATATATCGCCAAGTGCCCGCCAAATAATAACACCACTTGAGTTTACATCGAAATTAACAATGATCCCCCCCCCAAAGGCACAAAATATCCCTTTAGAAACGCCCGAATACAACCAAAAGGAGAGGTGCACAACTAGACCCCACTAGGAGCCTACGTACCAAATTTCAACTTTCTAGTACTTACCGTTCTTGAGTTATGCGACATACATACGCACATACGCACATATATGCATACGTACATAGAGACGTCACGAGAAAATTCGTTGCAATTAACTCGGGAATAGTCATTATGGATATTTCACGTGTCTATACGTTCTTAGGCACTTATCCACGTGCGGTCGAGTCGAAAAAAAAGCTCAATATTCATTCGGGGGGGGGGGTTAAATGCAATTTAAGGTAGATTTTTGAGTAAAAATTTTTTTCTCGAATATAATACTTCCTTTTTTGTAAAAGGGAGTAAAAATAATGGTCGGCGTTTAACGGTCAAGTGAAAACAATTCGTGATTGTTTAATAATGAAGTAAATTTTCAAAAAAAAAAAAAAAAAAGCGTAGAGATTATTTCTCAAAATATTTCCCGCTGGACACCATATTTCCACATTTCATTTTCTTATTCTAACAAATTTTCATTCATTTTTTTCCATTCAGTTCTCATACAATCTCAAAAAGTCGTTAGTTTCTGAGAAAAAACCTCTTTTAAGGGCTAATTTATTTGGTATTTTTTAAACTAATCAGACAATCTGGCACTTCTGACATTTTTAATGCTTTTCTTTAAAAAATGAATCAATTTAAAACTTATTTTTATCTCTAAAAGTAGAGTGAATTACAGACGTTCCAGGTATAAGACTCTGTCAAAAAGTTAGTGGCACTGCTCAAGAAAATAAAACAGGATAGAAATTCTGCAATAACGCTATTGGTATCTTAAAGACTCACGCATTCCCAACTACTTTTTTTAACATAACCATCATTTGTCGAGGCGCGGTACTAGTTTTTTGATACCTTCTGCAAAGAAATACCGGCAAATGCCCGATAATGTTGGGTTGCAGCTTACACTTCGTCATCCGAATGACATCGTCGTTTTGAAATTTCCTGTTCCTTATACCAAAAGCGTGGATGTCAGGAAGTGAAAGGTCTGGTCTATGATCCCACACTTCCCACCTAGCGTTCGTTTAGCTGCATGCAGTTTCGCATTGTCATTGCAGGAGCACAATGCTTTTTGACAGTTTACCCTGCCGTCGATTTTTAAGCGATAGTAATAAGAAGATGCATTAATTGTGGCACTCTTCGGCCCCAATCAATGCATCATCTAATTGTGAAACACTAAATGAAAATGTTATACCCTATGCGTTCTCCGACTAGAAACAGCGTTTTCGGCATCTTTACTGCAGATGGAACAGTTCGACACTTAATTCGTGTCGGGGAACTGCAATGTTTCTACTCGAGAGAACTGTTTCAGGTTTAAAGTGGTGAATCCAAATTTCATCTCCGGTCACAATTTTGTCCAAAAACGCATTTACTTTCATTTGATAACGTTGCAGAAATGCAAATGCACTTTTAAAACGCTTTCCTTTATGTTCCTCCGTCAATAAACGTGTCACCCATCGAGCATAAACTTTATGAATTGTAAGGAGATCGGTAGTAATTTTACACAGCTGTCGAGACAAGTGATTGATAATCAGAAAAACTAAACTTGCCTCGGAGAAGCTGCTATGTCACACGATAAAGGTACATATTGGAGATGTTGCCACACAGTGTCATCAAAATAGGCTTAGACGGAACATATTTACGATGTAGTGCAACTATCTTTCTGACTGGACAACGTATATTCTTTTTAAGGAAAAAAAAGATAACTAAAACGTAATTTTAATAAAAGTATGAATCTGCAACTTATTAATTTATTTCAATTAGTTGAGCATTTTCAAAGCAATTACTTAATTCATCTTGCACTTTATTATAAACTAGTGATACCCGCACGGCTTTGCCTGCAGTAGAAAAATCAAAAGGTCTTTTGGTTTGCCTTTATATTTACAAATAATGTATGGTGAATTTTCTCGCCAGTTGGCTTGTACCCCTGTTACGGTTCCACGTTATGATCATTTCGTATCTCGCCAATTGGCTTGTGCCCATGTTACGGTTCCACGTTATGATAATTTCGTAATTTACTCGTCCATCTTATGATATTTTTTTTTCTTAAAATTGGAATAGAAAAAGAACCACATCGAATTTTCAAAAAATTGCTTCGAGGTGCACACCCCCATGCTACATACTAACTTTGTGCCAAATTTCATGAAAATTGGCCGAACGGTTTAGGCGCTATGCGCGTCATAGACATCCTATAGACATCCTACAGACATCCAGACATCCTCCGGACAGAGAGACTTTCAGCTTTATTATTAGTAATAACTAGTGTACCCGCACGACTTTGCCCGTAATAGAAAATTAAAAGGTCTTTTGGTTCGCCTGTATATTTACAAATAATGTATGGTGAATTTTACCGCCAATTGGATTTTGCCCCTGTTATGGTTCCACGTTATGGTAATTTCGTAATTTACTCGTCCATCTTATGATAATTTTGTTCTTAAAATCGGAATAGAAAAAGAACCACATCGAATTTTTGAAAAATCGCTTCGAGGTGCACACCCATATGCTTTGCATATGGTGCGAGGTGCTCACCCATTAACTTTGTGCCAAATTTCATGAAAATCGGCCGAACGGTCTAGTCGCTATGCGCGTCACAGAGATCCAGACATCCTACAGACATCCTCTGGACAGAGAGACTTTCAGCTTTATTATTCGTAAATATTATGTGAAAAAGGGCTTAAAGTTTTAGTAGAAAATTAATAAAATCGAATTTTCGAAAAATCGCTTCGAGGTGCACACCCCCATGCTTAAATCTAATTGTGTGTCAAATTTCATGAAAATCGACTGAACGGTCTAGGCGCTATGCGCGTCACAGAGATCCAAACATCCATACAGAGAGACTTTCATGTTTGTTATTTAAAAAGAAAAGAAAAGAAGAAAGATAAAGAAGTTAAGAAAAGAAAGATAACGAAAGTTAATTTTCAGAACAAATTCCTTCCCATTTTATTAAATTTCTGTGAAAAATGGGCTTAAAATGGGAATAGAAAAAGAACAAAATCGAATTTTTGAAAAATCTCTTCGAGGTGCACACCCCCATGCTACAAACTAACTTTGTGCCAAAATTCATGAAAATCGGCCGAACGGTCTAGGCGCTATGCACGTCACAGACATCCTACAGACATCCAGACATCCTCCGGACAGAGAGACTTTCAGCTTTATTATTAGTAAAGAAGATTGAAAATTATCATACGAAATAACTTAATCATTCTTTAAATGGAACGGTCTAACTTAACTAAATACAGGACGATGGCATGGGTAAAATATTGAGTATATTCAATAATTAAATATGCATTTTGCTACAATCGAAGCTACTTTTATTCCCTTAAATTTCAAAACAACAAAAATAGAAGCAAATTCCATTGAAGTATTAGGAAACTTTAATCGTTGCAACCATTCATTACCAGAATTACACACCTCTTTTCAAATACATTTGTAGAAACTGAAGTGCATCATCCTTCATCAAGAAGCTTTTAACAAAAGATAATGCAACGCCTAATGATAGAAAAGAGAGTGAAGTTCGTATTGGTTTAAAATGTATTACTTGTAAACTTACAAAAATATATCTCCTAACAGTTACTTTTGCAGTTTGTATGTTTCTCCATTTTATATAATTGTATTGATTCAGATAAATCAATTATTAATGAAAGAGAGGGGGAAAACGCATTTAAAATAAAGGTTTACTAAAATTTGCATTAAAATTTGCATGATGCAATATTCCTACTTTTGAACCCAATAATAAAATATAGTCAAGTAAAATTTCAGCTTAAATATACTTAATTAGTTGCAAAGCAATATAGTGTAGCTTAAATAATAAATTTGCAACGTTCAAAATGTTTTCCTTAATTTTGAACCATAAGAAAGTCTCGATAATTGTTTTCAGTGATTAAGTTCTCTTTCAGAAAATTCCTGTTTTCCCTTGAAATTTTTTGACATCAGTATTCAAAGAATTCGGAAAAATCTTAAAATTACGCGTTATACGCCGAAAGTAAAAATCTCGAAAACAAAGTAGTAGTCAATTAAAATTGGACTCATAAAAATTATTGAACTAATTTTCATATCTTCATAAACAAGCTATCTTAAAACACTGAAATAATTTACAACACGCTTAAACTCAGTAAAACGTTATTTCAACCAATATAAATACAATAAAGGATATATATAAATATATATATATATATATATATATATATATATATATATATATATATATATATATATATATATATATATATATATATATATATATATATATATATATATATATATATATATATATATATATATATATATATATATATATATAGTTTCTGATTTCAATACTTCTACCAACAACTCCTTCAGACCTGGCGTCCAGTAAACCGGACATAAGCTTTGAACAGCTGCAAATCATTTAATAATTTATTACATTAATTGATTTATTTTGTAGTTGACTCTGTACATTCTGCTTATTATTATCTGTGAAAAGATTTTTCGTTTTGGAATTGGCAACTCTAATATATCGGGATCAGGATATAGAGAATGGCTCATTTTCCAACCAGGGTTTTTTATTAGAAAGGCGAGGATATTTTTTCTAATTTTAAAGAAAATATATAATATTTCATTAATAATTTCAAACGCTTATGTTATGTTTTATTATTGTTTGTAAAGCATTTTACAGTGAAGTTTGTTTGATATTTCATCGTTTTTTTTATCTGAAATTTTAATTTAAAAATTAGTCTGAAAAATTAGACATATCATATTTCTCTTAATTTATTGTCTACACATTTGAAATTTGTCTATAAGATACTCTTAACCACAGTACACTGTGAACTAAATGTAAGCATTTTTGGTTAACTACTTATTTCACAATTCTGACTGAAGGGGTTTATGAGATATTTTTTGTACTAATTACTATCTCTTGATCAGCAAAAACCTAAGTGAAATTAAACAACGACGAAATATCAAATTTACTAATGACAGTACTGGGCCTTTATTTAACGTATCTAAAAATCGTTTACGAGTGAAATTTACTATTACAAGAAAGTGGAATTTCAAAGGTAAAGGAAAAAAAAGGGCAAGTTTGCGAAAGAAGGTGGGTATTTTTTAAAGTTATATATATATATATATATATATATATATATATATATATATATATATATGCCTAAGCTTCAAAGAGCAAATACATCGATGAAATGGGAAAACTTAAACAAAATTAATGAAATGAAAATGGTTAACAGCAGCTGAACAATCGTTTAGAAATCAGACTTTCGAAGTTGAAGAGTTGCCAAATAAACAAATTTCCGGGATTTAACATATTGTTGCTGTTATGTAATTTGTATAATGGGTAAAAAAAACACAGTAATGTGCCCTTTTTTTTAAAAGCTCAACAACAGTGATTCTGCATATGCAAAATTTGAATTTATAATATTAATAGTACCGTTTGTGAAAAAATTACAGTTTTTTTTAAAAGGAATAGTTACTGTTAACAAAAACGGGTTCAGACGTATCATTACTTCTTGTCAAAGATAAAAAGTCTTCAGAGAATTTTAATACTTTCCTCATAAATATTTTAAACAGAATATCTTAGCAGAGTAAGATAGTGCTGTGAAAGATAACGCAAGCAATATGGAATCAGAAACTTAAACATATTTCACGATGTAGCAATAAAGCATCTGGCTGTGAATTTGCCAATGAAAACCATGTGCTGTTTTGAAAGGAATTACATTGGAGTTCTGGGATGGAGCCAGAAATCTGCATTCCTTTTCACGTAGAGTAGTTGGTTTACGGAGGATTTCAGAATAAATTGCGAGTTTCAAATACGATAATGCATTATCCAAGTTAGGTTAACAGATAAATATGAGTTCGTATATCGTATTACTCAAATTTTACTCTATTCTTTCAATGTCTTTTACATTCTCGGAATTTCAGAATTAATCCTCTTTTACAAATTACCAGTCACACACGTTTGTATTATTATTTTGATCTTTAGTACTTCAAGACACCATTGATGTGTTTTCAAACAAGCCTTATTAAAAATTAATACACTTGGTTTCCTGCTTTTAAAACGATTAAATTATCTTCATTAAAATATGTCTAGGGCAAAGTTTAGCTTAGATTTAGATGCATTCGTAATGTTAACAAGTGGACTTTCACTCCTAAATGTAACCTGTTGACATTTGACAACATACCCAATTTAGTTTTCTAAACAGAACAAATTGAACCTACGTAAGTGCCAATATCTAAGATAATACTCACTAAAGATACTGTTAAAACAATTTTAATTTTGTAAATGCAACAAAATGATGGAACACAAGAATATAACTTCGACATTCACAAATCTAGAACTTTTTTTTTAAGTTAAGTGGGCTTGAAAATGCTTAATTGTATTTCTATGACGAATAAAGTTTTACTACCATTTAAATTATAAGTCATTTTTATAACTGTTTTCAATGCTTCGGGACATTTGGTTCTAACTTACTTGTTGGTTTTGTTACCATTGTTGCCAAGTGGTTGTTTAGTCATAAATCATATCAAAAGTAAACTATGATTAGTTTTTTTTCTTCATAAACATCACTTTAAATCGAAAGAACATATTCTAAATTGTTTTTTTTTTTTTTAAATCTTGCATTTAATGTTTAACAATTACAGAAACATCAACTGCCTTGGTCTGTCAACAAGACGTTTTGTTTTTCAATTCTTCCACTTACTTAGCTTGCATAAGGTTTACGTTTTAAAGTTTTTAAAACTATTTGAAAATACTGAAAATGTGTTTCTTTAGTTCCCATTGTAATAACAAGTTAGTAACCTAAGCTGCACACGTATTGTTTAGACGTTTCATAAACGTTTTAAATGATTGTTAAAGGTAAAAATCATTTTACAACATCAATGAGATAAAAAGCTCTACCTGGGAATAATATGTAACAGTAATCATTACATAGCTAATAGTGGGGGAGACCGGTGATAGTTGGTGAACTTTTTAAACTTTATTTTTTTAAAGGTTGTAAAAAAAGTACAAAATTTTTCTTTCACTGCTTGGATAATCTGTATGGTGTCAGCAATAAAGTTGCAACTTTGTTTTGACAGTACTATGTTTTGTCTATTTTTTACATAATTTTTTGTGAACCTTCGCAGATTTCGCACACTTGCCCCATCACGGGGTAAGTTGGCGAGCCGTATGGGGTAAGTTAGCGAATTGAGAAAAACGCATGATAGACACGGAACATTTCACATAAAGCCTCAATAATACTTTAAATAAGCAATTAAGACTTAAAAATGAAAAAAAAGCGAAATTAGTACTTAAAATTAGGTATGTAACACCATATAAAAGGTTTTAACTGATTTTAGAAGTAAATGTGAACTTTATTTGAAATGAATTATTTTATTTGCCTGTGTTCTTCTTTTTTTTATATTTTTTTTTTTTTTTTTTTTGGGTTTGCATTCCTTTTTTCTTCAATTCAGAGATCTCCTGTATGTTTTGGGACTTTTTGTGATGATTTGAGTTTTTCTACTAAGATTCTCTCTTCCCGAAGAGCTTTTTTGACTGTTGTATTAAAGAGTATTGCTGTAGATCTCTTTCGTTTGTATCCTTTTTTGATCCGACCCTCAACAGTTTTAAGATAAGGTCGTATATGATCTGGAGTAATGCTCAAAGACGTATGTGGGGTTAGCTGAGACTTAGCGCTATCTTCAGTAAGATACTCTTAATCTGAATTACTGAATGAAGTAGCAACTGAAGAACAGGTACATCCAAATTTATTACTTTCTTCCGACATGGTTGCCTGCTGGGACAAACAGATTCACTCATAGATCCAGGAGATTGGGAGTCTGGCCGATCAGTGATATAACTTGGCATGGAGTCACAGTCCTGAAAAATGTTTGAATTGCAGGGAAACACACCAGTTCTTTTGAAACCATTTATAATATTTAAGGAACTTGGCTTCTTGTGGAAAAGCAATCATGTTTCAGCAAAACTTAACTGCATCATGTACATTCAACACATATATGGGTCATTCTCGAGCATGTGTAACTTTTGAACAAAAACATTTTATTTAATTTCAAAATCTTGTTTGATTTTTTTCCCAATTTGTTTGTTGTTCAAATGAAGTAAAGTGATTTTATAAATTAAATAAAAAGTCACATAATTTATTAATACTTTAAAATGATCTTTATTTTTTTAAACTTGCAATAAATTAACAACGTTGAAGGTAGTTTTATTTAATTAATTGTCTCTGTTATGCTGTTGTTATTAATATTTTATCGCTTTTCTTTATTACTCAAGCGCATCCAAAATGCTCTTGTTATGTAATGGCATTTCATGTAAATGCTAAAATCTACCAACATTGATCGGCAGTATTAATAGAAACAGCTATCCTTCAATCTTGCTTAATCTTTCGTTCAACGTGTGTCACACCTCACTTAGTATTTCAAGTGAAATTCAAATTAAATGTGACGTGAAGAAATTAGTTCTTAAGACTTGCACTCCAGGTATTTAATTCACTAAATTTGCTTGTCGAGGGTCTAATTAGGTGCAAAACACATTAGTGAGCTTAAAGATGCGTGCAAAGATTCAATTTAATTACGTTTCGTAGTTTTTTTTTTCTTCTTCTTCTTCTTATTTTTTTTGGGGGGGTACAATATCCTTGAATGTTAGTATTAATCAGTTTTTCGACAACTATAAAAGATGAATATCTGTACGAGGTATTCCGTTTTAACCTACAAGACCTCTATTTTCGAAAGCGTTAATCCTAGATGCGCGAACTTAAGATGTCAACTTAGAATTATTTTATTATTTTTCCTCAGTTGAGGATAGAAAATTGCACCTATTGAGAGGTAATGCGATTCCGAAATAAAGAAATCAATTTTTTCGAACCATCCTAGTATATATAGTGGTTTTTCAAATTGTTCGAGACTTAGCTGTTTTGCGTATCACAGCACAACATTTGCATTAATTTTTGAACGGCAATGAAAAATATAAATACCGTGTTTGTTTTACTTTGACTACCTGCCATTCTTCTGAAAGACCGATCAGTTCAAATATCATGTTCTATAAGGTCCCTTAAAACTTTGAACTGGAATATCTCCTTTAGTTTTAGTCGCACAAATATCAAGGTTTTTTTGTGTCAGTAATAGTTTCCAATGGAGATTATCTCCCTAAATGTAAGTTAGGGGACCTAAGGCCCGTATAAGAAGTTACATTTTGTATTTTTTGACTAATTTTTATTTTTGCTTCAAACTTTCACTATCTGAACTCTGCATCTGATTTTGAACATTTTTACATTTGGAAGTATGCATTTAGGACTAACGGTTGCAAAAATAGAGGTCATGCAATTTAAAACGGAACACCATGTATAAATAAAACTCAGACTATGTATGTATATATCTAAGTATGTATGTTTATAAGTTTCCCTTACAAATCCACTCTCCGTCGGATCTTGACCAATGTTGGCAGGGAGGTATTTGGGCGTAGAAGGAACGTAGGAGGGTGTCCTTAAGCCATAAAAGTACCGAATCGTTCGAATTTTAATTTTAGGACCCGAAAATGGCATTTTTCTAACATGAGGGCGAAAAAATGTTCGCAAAAATTGGAATAAAGTTTTTATGATTTTTTTTCAACAGATAATATTTGTCCCAATGCTCCATGATAATTAGAACTAATCTCATTCCAAAATGTAGGTAGGCATTTAATTAGAAATTCGATGATGATCACGGTCGTGGTTGAATAATGCTTTTATTAAAATTTGTATTACAGCTTTCAGATTAGCATTATTTCCAGCTTTTAAAGCAAACTAAATATTACCGTTAACAAAATCACTGAGCAAAGAGATATGTTCAATTTTTTTTCTCGAATATGAACAAATAAAATTCTGCCCCCCCCCCCTTTTTCCTGACTCTTTTCCTGCCGTAAGGGGATTTAGTTTTTTTTTTCTTTTTGGTAATTTTTTCGCAATATGTCGGAAAATTTTAAAGATTTTTTTTTTTTTTTTTGGTGTTGTTCGAGCCTGATTTTTTTTTTCTTTTCGTTCCAGGTGTCGCTTGAAAGAAAAAATTAATTTTTTAGGTAGACAAAAAAGCATGGAGATGGTGTTATGATGAAGTACGTATGAAATATCTCTCTTTCTCTCTCTCTCTCTCTCTCTCTCCATTTTATTTTAAATCCAATGATTATTATGCTTTCTCCAAATTTTAAATTGTGTCACTACACTATTCTTGGCAGGTTTGGATATGCAGTGGAAAACGTTTTAAGGCAAATTTTGGCGAAACTAATCATATCATTGATGAAGCAACATTAAGTGTAAATAATGTATAGGATAATATTTGGATAACTTTTATACCACATCATTTCTTCACACAAAAAAAGAAGGTTACTGTGTAAAAAACTTAAAAAACTTGTTTTTTTTTTCTTTTTTTAAAAATTTTAGCAAATATGTTTTTGATTTTTGAAATTTATAAAACTGAATTGTCTATTTTTGCAACCGAAAAATTTATTAATTACAAAACGGGGGTTTTGGATATTTTGAAATTAAAAAAAAATATAGCATAAACCTCATATGTAAACTTTTGTTAGATAGCGAAAAAACTATTTCTGACATTCTTCGTACTTTTCCAATGTTGTACAGTGTACACGCTCGACAACCAACTTGTTTACTTTCTTGACAGAAAATACACGACATTTGTATTCTGATAGGAAAACTTCAGCAAAAGGATCGCGTGACTTACAAAATGGATTAGACTGTCACAAAATAAATTATATTCCCCTTATGTATCAGCATAAATCTTTCAATTGTACATTTAGTATAAGAGTTTACTTAAACTCGTTTGATGTTCATAACTTTCAATTAAAACGTATCTGAAATATAAATTAAGTCTTCATTATTCGGTAAAAATGATTAGCTTATGTGACATTTATCGTGTTAATTTTCTTCTTGGCATCTGTGTGGTTACGGCTCCCACCGATGACATCATATTGCATCCCGGCAAGTAAAGTGACACAACTCAAAATAATAATAATAATAAATGAAAAAAGAACAGTTTTATTGAAAATCAAGACCTTACACAATGATAGTTTTAAGAGATTCAGTCTCAAATATCCTAATACGCGAAAAGAAAATATGCTTAACTATTTTTTTGTTTTTGCAATCTAAATTAATAATGCATACTTAAAATTGGAAATTTTTTCTTTGAATTTATGAAATTTAAATTATATGTCACTAGTGATTATATCGTTTTTATGCCACCACACACCAGGTTTTTAAGGTAACTTTGAGCGAGTTTTGTGGAAAGAAAGATCATTAAATTTACATTTTAAATCAATAATTAGTACGTTTTCCCCACATTTTTAAGCTGCGTCACTTTTCCTGCCGGTGCAATATATAAAAGGAAACGTTTTATGGCAAACTGTTGGCGAAACAAATCAAATCATTCATGAAACAATAATATGGTTCGGATGTTGTAAACGATTAGACTTCTATGTTCGTGAAAAAATGTAATTTGTATTTATTTTAATGCTAAATAAAAATTAATAAAATTTTCAAACTATACGCACTGCAGACCCTTTTCTTTAAATCGTCTAGAAATCAATTATTTGTGTTTTTAAGATATTTCGGAATTGATATTCTTATTCTAAAGTTTAACTTTCGGGAACTGTTGTCCTTTAAGAAAAATAATGTTTTTTTAGATATTTTTTAAAGAACACTGAGAGGACTTGTTACATGATGATTAGGTGTTTTTTTTTTTTTTTTGTAATTGTTATCATAAAAGATGTTATTCGTATTATAGCTAGAGTTTAAAAGTGTGCGCGTTTTATGTTTTGTTTCTGTTACGTCATACTTGATTTAAATGCGATAAATTAATTTTTCATTTATTTTGATTTTTTGAAACTAGGACATGACATTATCCTGCTTACTTACATAAATAAATAAAAACACACGCAGACCGTAGTTTAAATATTGCGCATTATTGGAATGTTAAACTTTTTTCATTTTATTAAGGGATATTATGAGGACTGCTTATATAATAATTAGGAGCTTTTTTTTTTTAATTGTATTTATAAGATACGTTTTCTTTTTTTAACTGGGGTTTTAAAGAATAGTTTGATGAGGTTAGAGGACTAAGATTGAATTAAAAACACACCCATATAATCATACCCACACACACACACAGTGGTTTAATTATTAAACATTACTGATACGTTAAACTCAATTCAAAAGTGTTATAACGATTTTTCGAACAACACACATTTTATTAAAATTAAACTCGCAAGGTGAAAAAAAAAAACAAAAAACTTGCATATTGTTGTAGTTTGTACTGGCAAAGAAAATTGTCACAGAAGAATTCCTTGCAAGAAAAGAAATTCACTGTCAGGTTACAATGAAATCTCTCAAGAAGTCAACTCTCCATTAAAAATACTTTCTGATGCTTATACAGCTAAGCAAATAGCACAAAACACTTGCCTAGCACCACAATCTAAAAGTATTATATGAAAAGGTTCCCTAATTTTGGAACGTAGTACCATTTTTCTAACATGAAGTACTTTGTACTCAAGAAAGATAAATCACATTTATTACAATATTTAACTGTTGCAGGAAGAATCGCGTGACCTGGAAAATGAATCGGACTGTCACAAAGATCGAAAGCTTCTTTTGTATGTATACTTTCTGTATCAACATCATTCATCATACATTTGTGTCTAAGTCTTGTAATTTTCCGGAATTCCTATCAAGATGAAAAATTTCAATGATGCTGTCTACGAAGAAGAATTAATTTTCAGCATTACGAAATAATGAGAAAGATTAGACATTCAATTACAGAGAAAGTTGCTAGGAATTCTAATTTAAGGATGGGTAGAAGTAAATACGTGAGGTAGAAGCAAATATGTTAAAAGGAAGAAAAAAATAGTAAAAAGGAAAGTTGTTTAAATATATCCTTTACACCCACAATGATCAGTAGTGGAAGACTTGAAATGATTAAATGTGAACATATATTTTAAAAACTAACACATACAATTGTGTGTGTTTCTGAGTCTTTGTATCAGTTCTGCGTCATTGATCAATTTTATTCTCGTTTGTCGTCACCGTCTTCGATAAAATATCAATCTTGCTTTGGAACTAAACCCTGTGAGTTCCGTGTTCGGCTAATCGCTAGTGCAAAATTCTGCTATTCGTGGCAGCGGTAATATTTCGACTATTGGGAAATTTTCGTTCTTAATTTATGTCCGTTAGAATTAATGCACCAGTGCCTGCGCAATAAAAGTTTTTCCTTTGACTACGCAAAGAAAGGATAGGGAAATATCTATTTGCATAGGGTTATCATAAAACAACAGGGTTAAAAAAAGGAAATTGTTTAGCAAAAATTTGACAGCCATGCCAATTTCCAAATCATCGAAATATACCCGCAGAGTCAGAATCAAAGAGCCGGCTAAGAAAGCAGACGACATTTTAATATGATTTACCTTTCACTCTTTTATTAATTAAGCTATTTTTATTCGTTCAAAAACAGAAAAATTCATCTCTTCTTGAAGAAACTGGTCTTAAAACTAAATCAGTGCCAGTTTTCTTGTAGGTTCCTGTTTATTCCACCTTTCGCATAAAAAGTAGCATAACTTTTTGAGACGTAAGCACTCGTAGTGAAATTAAATGTACCACTTTCGGTTAAGCTGTTGGTGCAAAATACGAATTAGCGTTTGTTCCTTATACGGTTTACCAGTCTGTCACTTGTTGTTTGATTCTGTTCATTAGTTTTCGAGATATAGCAGTCACAAGTAACGAGAAAAAATGTTATATTGTTCAATCCCCTTTAGAGCTAATGACACCAAAATGGAATCAACACCTGTACCCTCTAGAATCAACGTATAGACCTTTTTTTTTTCTAAATTCTGCATGTTAATTTCTGAGAAGTAGCAGGCACGCACAATTTCGAAATTTTTCGATTGTTAAACCTCTTTTGAAGGACTTGATGCCAACATGTAATGTACACCAATTCACATGGGGTCGAAAATGCGGAATAATTTCGCTCGATTTTATTCAGTTGTTTTTTCTCTACAGCAGAGACAAAAAAAAAAAAAAAAAAAGTTCACACACACATAAAAACATACCTTTTCCAGAAATGGTCGAAATAGACTCAGATCACACATCAAAACGTAAAAATCCGTCAAAGTTCGAAACTAGTCACTAATATAATGCATTATTTTTTAAATAGTAATAGAATAAAATAAAAAGGTGAATGAGCTGAAATTCCAATGACTAAGAAATTTACATTTTTTTGCAAAACTAGTACCCCTAAAACATTCAACGTTTTTCTGTAACACTGGCATTTGCAGGAGATTCTGCATGATTAATGGAACGTTGCAATACAGAAATAATTGTTTAAAACCCAAATTCGCAAATTTCCAGTGACCTTTGGTGCTTAGTGTTGCAGAGCGACAACTGATTTACGTCTTGGCTAGAGCCCAATACGTGACAAGAGTTTCTTATAAAGTTTTTTTTTTCTCGCCGATGTAGTCTAGTTAGAACGAAAAGCGTATATTATTTGGGTATTTAAATTGTAAGTTGTATTTTGATCTGCTATAATTTTTCATAAGACAAATGTAAACATGGCATTTTTACGAATAGCTTCATGAATCAGCTTTCATTAGAGAAGAGAAAAACACTAAGTTGAGTACAGTCAAAACATATTTTTTACGCTTTTAATATTTTTTCTTGTATAAAGCATGCTTCTTTGTTTAAATAACATGTCGCTCAAAGAGGTGTTCACCAATCCTTTTGAAAATTTATGTGAATATTCTGCATTCATTTATAATCTATATAAATTAAGCTCTGAAATGATATTATTAATAAAATTACTTTTTCATTGCATGAAATGTGAAATAAAGGCAGTCAAACATGACATTGTAATCAAACACCTCAAAACTGGCAATTTTTAACTATTTTGATCACAATTAGGTTCGTATTTTTTGGGAAATTGGTTATGAACGAAAAAGAAAAATTGTAATGATTATCGATAAAAAATATAGATTCAAGTTGTGGCCACAAGCTCTGACGGCGACTGACCATGAACAACAGCTTTCACTATTGCTTGTGGAAATTTCTTTAAAAAATTAGAAAGAGTATTTCAGAAGATGAATAAAATATCCCCCAAGTTTGAACGCATTCCGTTTATTTCTTCCCTCTTAAAAAAAGAAAAAAAAGAAAAAGAAAAAAAAAAAACACTAAAATAAATTTAGGGCCATGAAAAATTATTGTTTTGTAAAAATCTATGGTTACATATACAAATTATTTAATATGATAAAAGTAAATGTCTTATAAACCATATTATGATCAAAAAAATTCAAAGCAATCATATCAAATACATAAAATGGATATTTTATTAAAATTGAATAACGTAAGCTTCATAAATTGTCGAAATAATAAAACATATTCATTATTTACCTCATACAACTATACAATTTCAGCATATTACCTTTTCCTTAGGTTTTTATATTTATGTTATTAACAACTACTGAGTGATAAATTATCCTTCAATAAATCTTAATTTAACTTCTTATTTAAAATATCTTACTGCGACAGGTTTTAAAACACAACTTAAATCATTTATGTTTTACAGCAAAAAGTAATTGTTTTATCTATTTTATCTCTACCCAATCAAGAAGTCGAACGAGTAACCAAATAAAAAAATATATGAAAACAAAATAAAAATATCGATGCTTAAACATACAGCAAGAGTAATTTATTTTTCTTAGAGGAAAATAGTTTTTGTTTATCCATTCAATTCATCATGGGGAAACCACATCTGCTCTTTTTGGAAGGATGATTTAATATTTATGTTTCGAAGTTTCTAACATTTGCTTTTATGTAGAATGATGTTAAGCTTTAAAACATAGATTCATATCTAAAGGAAAGTTCTACAAACATTTTGTTTACCTAAACGCTGTGCATGTTTCTGTACACCTAAATTGCAGAGAAAATTTCCATTTTTTCAATGCATAATGATGAGAAGACTATTTAAAAAACATCGAAGTTTAGAAATTTTCGTAAAACTTTCTGATCAGTTTTACATTTACTTAAAAGTATAAATTCAGCGTATTTGCCTTTAAATAGGCACTTTTGGTTATGGGAGGTTATATTGTTCTTGTACATAAGTGTTATTTAGTTACCGAAAAATTTTTCTGGACATAATTATATACTAAAAGCCTACATACTGCATAATTTAATTAAAGCGTATTTTTGAATTCTAAGTGTTGTTTAAGCATTTTTATTTACGTATTTAATGTAAATTTTTCAATGGACTAATGTTTATCAATATGTTTTATAAATATGAGTATACGTTTCATAAATTTTATAAATATGATTATTATTTTCATAAGTTATTATAAATATGATTATTCTTTTCATAAATGTGTAGTTTGTTTTAACTGGGTTCATGTATTGTTAGTTTCACAAAACTATAGTTATTTTTCACGTCTATTAAAATCATGATTTTTAGCATTATTTTTTAAACATAAATTATGGTAGATGTCTAATGAATAAGTTCATTCACCAAATCATAAATAAGGTACAGCCACGAAGAGTTGAGCCTCCACCACGCCTTGTTTCAAAATTGTCCATTTTCGTGGAGGGACGATACGGAAAGGACAGGTGAAGGTCGGAATTTGAAAGTGCGTTATTTGTTCTAGAGTTGAATGCGTCAATTTGAAATTTAAGAATTAGCCAAAGAGGTAAAACATTTTAATTTTATGCGGTCCAGACAGATGTCTCAATGGACACATCCTACATAAGTAGGTGGGTATTGATTTTTCTTCTTCACCAGCCATTGGTTACAGACAACAACGCCTCCTGTAATTAATTTCAACTGAAAATTGCCGAAAGCAAGACTGTCGTAAAGATTTCAAAGCTAGTCGTTTTTACTTTCTCGCCAACTCAATGCAGTTATTGCTGCAATTTACACATTTCCGACCAAAATAATCACATAACGAAACTATACTAAGAGTACATTTTTTTAGACATCGCCAAAATTTGGCGGAACTCAAACATTTGGCACGCGTCATTTGTTCGTAGTCGAACTATATTTAACAAACACTTGCCACTATTCACCAAAAAATTGTATTGCCATTAAGGATCCAGTTTGAAAGAATTCATCTCATATCCATTATTGAACAGTGCCAATAATGTTTGAGACTAAAAAAAATTTGGAACAGGAAAAAAACCTATTTGAAAAATAAGAGAATATAATAAAATTAATAGGAAAATTAATTTATGGACGATCTGAGTTCGGGAAGGGGGTTGGGGTTTAAGCGTTAAAAACGGTTTATCACAATTTCCGACAAAAGTACGAGTCCTATCAAAAAATAAAATTGTTGATAATAAAAAGATCTACAACTTTTGTATTTGCACTTTTTTAACATAACATCAAAAAAAAAAAACGAAAATACGACGTTTTGGTTTTTTATTTTTTATCTCCCACAAAAAAACGATATTTTTTACGAAATTTGGTGAAAATTTACCTTTTCATGTCTCAAATACTCCAGTTTTCTTTTTTTTTTAATTTAAAATATTTATGTTTTCTTCTGTTTCTATTGATTATTAAAAAAGCATAATAATATTCAATCGAAAAATCTCACGTTAAAGTATCTGATTTTTTAAAAAATGGTGCGTCAGGTTTTTGTTGGAATCGCTATTTTCTGATGGTATTAAAAAATATGTACAACAGTATGGAAAACTTTCGCAAAAAAATGGAAAAAAAAAAAACGAAAAAGTTCAAATTTGAAAAAAAAATCATCCTTACACAACATTTTAAGCTATTTATTAAAATTTACCCTTATGAAACATAGGGATTGCAGAAAACACGCGAGAATAGTTATAAAAGGTCCACAGACAAGCAGTATGATAATACGCTTTTATTGCAACTAAATCGGGCACATCTCAACCTGCCTTGCCTTCAATATTCGAGTTGAACCGAACCATTGTTTCGGTCGCTCGTCTGGTCAGTGCTAATTCTGTATTAGCTACCAGATTGTTTGGCACTCTTGGCTTCCTTAAGAGGTTTTCCACCTCCAGTTCAGTCAGTCCTATGCCGGGCTGATGAGTGCTAATAAGCACGAAACTGCAGTTTTCGGCTGGAATTGACTGAGCTGGCGGTGTATTTCATGTAAGCTATAATGTTTTTGTAGAAAATATTCTGTGTTCTGTGTGCTTTGTTTTTGAATATGCTTTAATATATTATCTCTTTTATTGTTCTTTTTTTAAACCGATAATAATTTAAAATAAAATTAAGTTTAGCCGGAAATCGTGATAAACCGTTTTCACCCTCTAAACCACTCTCACCCATTCTCCCTTCCCGAACTCGGATCGCCCGTAAATTATTATTATTTTTTAAATTTTGTTATATTTTCTTATTTTTCTAACTGGTTTCATCCTGTTCTTTTTTTTTAAAACTTTGTACCATTTCCAAGGTATTGTCACTGGCCTATTATACAAGTAAAAAAGAACAATGAACTAAAGTAAATAATAAAATTTTGAACTTTCTGAAGGAAAAATTGAAGAGTAAGATCATGTAATGTTCCTGATAGGTTTAAAATAATTGATAGAAAATTTTATTTCATATCACTCCCGTTCCATTACTTGCATTCATTATTGGCATTTCTCATCCAGCTCACTAAACAAGAAAACTTTAAAGTACTTTAGTTACAAACAATAATGCTAATTTTTCCAGAGTTTCCTTAAAAATAGGTCTTTATGAAACAAAATACCATGATTGAATTACTTTCCGTAGCTATTTTTCAGCCTTACTATATGAATCTCAAAATTGTAGTTATAGTTTTGTATACCCTAATCAAAATCCCTGTTTATAATAGTGTTGCAATACTATCTCAAAGTTACTAAAAATTATCAATAGCAAAATTTTGATCACGATGAAATAAAATGTAATGCCATAATATTAAATATAAGAAAGATTAGAGTTGAGAAAATAAGTAAAACAGTTCTAACGGTCGCTCCATTACAAGTTGATAAGTAAAATAACAGAGATTTTGCGAATATAATTTGAATAGTTTTCATACCAAATCATTAGTGTGTAAAATAAGTAGTAAATGTGTAAAAACGTATTTTTTTTATACTTGAAACTTAAATAAATATATTTTTGATTTTTGTAATCTATAAAAATAAATTATTTGATGAAATAGAATATTCTGAAAGTAAATATTTAAGGAGAAACTTCGTCTATAAATTCTTAATAAATAGCGAAAAAACTATTTCTGACATTCTTCCTACTTTTTTTTTAAATGTTGTACACGTTTGACAATCTGCTTGCATATTTCCTTGAACGAAAATACACGGCATTTGTATTATGACATGAAACTTCAGCAAAAGAATCGCGTGACCTGCAAAATGGAGTATACTGTCACAAAAGAAATTATATTCTCCTTCTGTATCATCATTTATCTTTCAATTGTACATTCAATATAATAGTTTCTTTGAACTCGTTTGATGTTCATACATTTCAATGAAAACGTCTCTGAAAGAGAAATTAAGTCTTCATTAGTTTTCAAAAATGATTAGCTAATGGACATATAGCTGATTTTAAGCATTACATTTTATTAATAACTAGCACAACCTAGCAATTGTGCGTTCATTCTCTTTCTCTGGTTTTTTTTTTTTTTTTTTGTGCTTTAGCAATCTCGTTATTCGGATTGCATTGAATAATCATATTTTATTTATCGTATCATTTCTACGGACAAATGGTTTACTATATTGTTTATGATCCCATACAGTACAACTTCGAGTTACAGAGGTCACAGTCATAAAGTTTCATAATTTTGGCATCTCATGTCAGAATGCTTTGACACACTTCCGGAGCATTTCATATAAATTTATTGTAACGTAGCATCAAGAGTGTGACTAGGCACCAAATCATTTTAATTTAATTTCTCCACTTTCTTAAAATTAGTTATCCATGTTGAGGTATGGTGTGAGCGCATATCTCGAAAAACATCGTTGACCACGAACCAGGACTTCCACAAAAAAATATCTTACACAACAAGATATCTGTTTTTTTTTTTTTTTTTTTTTTTTTTGAAGGAGTTTAAGCAGCTACAATGCCAACAATGCTTTTAGAGCTACAGGACTGGAACTCTGCTGCTGTGACACAAATTGGCGGAGACGTGGTATTGAACGTTTGGATGGAACATGATTATCGACGTGTCGCGTAATGGGCTACCAAACGAACACAAGTTGATAAGTTTTAGTATGTATCAGAAACGAGTATATTTATCTTTTCATGTATCAATATCAACCATCTTTATGCGTTGTGTACTTTTCAATAAACGGTTCCCTAAATCCCGATTAATATTCCAGACTAACTCTCTTTAACAAACGTGCCTATGCTCAAATCAAACTGGCTGTCAATTTATTTCCTATCATGGGCCAACGCCGTGTGGATACTTTTAGTAAGTTGATAAAAGCAAATAATTTTTTACTGCAAATATATATTTATTGTAACCTTTTAGAGTTATTCCCTATTTAATTTATTTTTAATGAAATTTTTCCCAAAGATTTCTAAAGCGGTTTGATGCACTTTTGTCATTATTTGTGCTTAAGTAGAGGAGTGGTAAAATCATTTGTGCGTATTTTCATTGTTCCCTCAATAGACTTCTTTTTTTTAATTTATGTTTCATTTGAAATCTATATGTCAAAAATTTTATAAAAAAATATATCTATTTTTTAAAATTATTTTCAAAACTCAGCAAAGAAAGAAGAGCTAATGAGCTGAATTTAGATTTCTCATATTACTGCGTTACACACTCAATCAGTGAAGCTGTCATACATAACTTTTTAGTTTATATATTGTATTGATTCGTTGATTGATTATGCCTCAGATTTTAAAATATTATCAATATGGTTTAGAGTATACATAAATACTATAAAATATCTTTAAGGTGCAGTGGAGTGAATGATCAATTTTATCTTTGATTTTTGAAATGCATTGTTGCAATACAAAAAAACGATTTAAATAATGGAACCTTCCCAACGTTTAAAAGGACTGACAAACACTTGTGAATTTTTCAGAAAAAAATGTAACAGATAGTTTAAAATGAAGGAGATAAACTGAAGTTAATATTTCTTGAACGAAGTAAGAAGCGTATATTTCATTTAAAGCCTTGAAAGTAAGCCTCACAATTTGTAAAATTCCAGCTTGACACCTGCATTTGTGATTTACGAATAAACGTAAACTTATTTTAAGCAAAGTGCATAAATTTATTTGTTACTGGAGCAAAATAATCTATTATTTAAACGTATCTCTAGATGGGTAAAACGTTATTATAAATGTCACTGAAAATGCATTTTAGCAAACGTATTTCAAAGCTGTTTTGATAAAAAAAAATTTATATGACAATATAAAATTATGAATATTTGTTTATTTGCATACTTTTAGTTTTACCAGATAAATACACATTTAGGAATTTCAAGCACATACTGACAACTCGTTTCGAGGTCAGGAATTTGCAGTTTTGTTCCTGCTTTTGGATCATTAGTATGTAATTTCCAAAACTGAGCCGAGAACTGAAATTGTACTCTGATTGAAGCTGATTTTACCTTCACACTGAAGCTAAACATAATTTAGTACAGCAACGAGACTCTATAAGCATGGTGCGGTTTATTCATACGGAGTTTCGCTGATGTGGTAAATTAATCCTCATATATATGAAACCCGATGATCGAGTAACGATGACGTCAACAGGAATGAAATTAACGCAACGTCATGATAATTTGGTAATATGTTTTGGGAATGTTTAAAATACAGGGAAAGGGTTTATTGTGACGAGGCTGAACTGGATCCGGTAAGTTAACTGCTTTACTCGTAAGACTGTGTCATTTCAGGGGAATGAAGAAGCGAAAAAGTAGTCAGCAATGAACGCTATCTAATGGAATTTAGGGTTAATCTACTAGAGTTAGGCCCAAAATGTCAATTATTAAAATATCATCAATCAGACAATTGTTTGTTCAAATGTGGAAGCAATTTTCACCCGCCATACATTGACGGGCAATTTTCTAGTAAACTAATAGTTCTCATTTTTGTCGAAAAAATGTCACTTGTTTTCGTATTTTAAAGAGATTTTACTCTAAATTTAGGGAAAGTAACAAAAATACACATACTTGCGTTTGAATGTTGGCATGCGATAAGGTATGTCTTTTTATTTCCAGAGAAATTGACTTTTCTCGTCCTTCTAAAAATCATTTGTTTTTCTCTTTGGTAAAAACGTTATCGAAGCAAATCAGCACCAATGAGAACTGATAAAACCTATTTTTTTTTTTTCAATTTTAGTAGTTTTAGTTTGTTTTACAGTTACTTATTGCTAAACTCGATTTGCCCAGGGGCATACCAAATCCAAATTCTACTTCAGGTTATTAAAAAAAACTATTGGCGATGTTCATTAGTGGGTAGCCGCAGAAACAGAATATAATGTCCGATAATTGCTTGAATTATGAATGTATCACGTATCTTTAACTTAGAATTTTCTTTTCGTATTGAAATCTTTAATTACTACTTTCGTTTAAACTTTTTGGTCGATTAATATGTTTTTCATTAATTAAACTTGTTCATACTTCAAAGAATGCATTTTTTTGTTTAATTTTTTTTAAAAAGGCATAAAATCCTATGTAAAAGTAACTCTAAGAAACGTTTTTGCCACACTATAGTATAGTACTACTATAGTACAGTAAAGTATAGTAATAACCTACATTTAAGTTTGAAAAACAGATGCCTAAGACATCGGATCAATTGCTTCTACAATGTTTCTGGAATACTATTTAAATTTTAGTTTATTTTCTTCAGCAAGTTTTGGCACCAAAAGTTATCTTATCATAAAATCTAATATCATCTTTAGAAATTTTGAAGCGAATGCTGAACAATCAAATTTTAGAGAGTACAAATCTTTGAATGTCCTCTAACTTTACATTACATACTAATAAGAACAAATAATAGTTAACGATATGCAAATTTTTATCAAACTGTTGGTTAAAACTTGTATTTATCCAACATCTACATTTTCTTAATGTGGTACTTTTGTTGTAACCAAAGCAACTGATGCCTTTTTTTGAACAATGCGATTGCGAAGAGTTCTCATGGATCTTTGTTATGGCTGAGACATCGATGCCGATATTTTTAAAAAAATATCGGTCATCGATGTTTTCATCATCGACTTATGTTAGCTGTTTCAACTAATATCGATGTTTTGCGTTATTTCATAGATGTCATTGTTTTATAGTTAAACCCGTAAATGTCATGAGAAGAAAGAAAACGACTGAATATGATTACAAAATATTTTTATGATATAATCTATATCAGAAATTAGCAATTGCGAGATCTATCACGTTGGGAAAGTTATCTGAGGTTAGCATGGTTGCCACATCGATGTCAATATGTTCGAGACACCGACGGATTTTTCAAACATCAGTATGTATGCAATCGATGTAAGGTAGGTGTTTTTGCTATCAAAGACATTTTGCATTAAACCTATCTTTAATGTAGATCAGCGGTTTCCACCCTTTCCTCCTTGCGAACCCCTTTGGAAACTACGAAAGATGCTGGCGAACCCCTTGGGAATTAGGTAATAAGTAACAAGTAAAAAAAAAAGGCGCACGCACACACACGCGCATACAATAAAATTTAGGAGATTTCTTTTAGCTTGATATTGTTCCATCGTTTATAACGAGAATGAAAACATAATTACAAAACACTGAAGTACAAATATTGCTACGAACTAAAATGATCGCTAAAAATGAATGCAAAATAAAATCGCCAAAAAATAAACACTGATTATTATGTGCTGAACTTTTCAGTTTTACATTAGGTTCAGAATTTGTTTAAGCAGTTATCTCTATTTATGAAGAAAATTCTTCTTTGCATGGAAACAGAAACGTATTCCAAATGATAATAAAATTTAAAGCCAAGTCTTTTTCTGCCGCAACAGTACATTTATCTCTATCACTAAATCAGGAGTCAATTAAAGAATTATCATTAAAATATCTCTCAGGGAACTGTCTCTCAAGGAGAGGTTACGGTCTCGGAAATTCAGATCGGGATGAGATTTGGCAGATTAGTAGTATCTTTAAAGGTACTCTCAGGGTAAAGTAATAAAGCGCACTAGCCATAAAATTCCGAGAAAACAGCCTTTAAAGATTTACGCGCGACTTATAAACTAGTAGAGATTGTTCGTAAACAAGTGCCCGGTGGTCATGTGGGCAGCGCTCTAGGGTTCCATACGGCCGATCCGGGTTCAAATCCATTGCAAGTTTCTTTTTTGTTCATTTATAAAGTAACTGTTACAGATTTGTGCAGTTTGAATTGAAGATAATGCGAAATTTTTAAACAAGTAAAGCACTTTAATAGAGAAAATGAAGATAAATTAAATCGATACAAGTCAAAATTTGAATTGCAACGGCTACAAAATTACTGTAGAGCTTAATTTATACATGATTTTTAACAATATAGTTGTTAAAGTAAGACTGCTGTAATTTACAAATTTGTGCTTCTTCTAACGTTGTTTTGTCTTACTTTACTGTTCAGCACAAAGGTATTTATTTATCTAATATAGTTGTTATTTATGTATATACATCAGAATGATATTTAACATAAAAGCATTGAAAGCAAAAACTGTTATGACATCTCGCACAATTTATAAAGGAAGATTGCTTACAGGAGCAGCTTTTTTATGAAAGAGTCGTTGGAAAACATACTTCATTTACATTCAGAAAAATTTCTCTTTTGTCAGAAAGTTTAGAAGTATACCAGGCATATCGAATCATTTTATCAAAAATTGGCGATGACAGTTGATGATCGACAATTGATTGTATTTTTATGCAGTGTTCACGGGTATTTATTTATCTATTATTTTCAACGAGATACGCGCAATTTTGTATACGTTTTATTAATTTCTTTACCTGTCTGTAAAAATAGACGTCGCAAGGTTGAACAAGTGGAGTACATTTTGGTGGAATCACTTTAATTGTACAAGTTGGAGATTTTTCATCATCCTAGAAAATTTGGTCGTATAGTTCAGGTTTTGTTTGTCCTCCCCAAGAGTCGATAATCAATAGAAATTCTTCTTTTCCCACATAAAACTTCAAGCAACGGTTCAAAAATTCGATGTATAGTCCTGTCGTTAGCTTTCCTGATTTCGAAGATGTTATTATGACATTTTTATATTTTTGCGAGTATTCATCAATTGATTTTTGAATTCGGGGCCAAAAAATACCAGTTACTTCTTGTAAACAAACAAATACAAGGGACAGAATTTTTCCAGACAGGGTAAGAGCATTGATCTTTAAAAGGGATAGATAGGCCTTTCTCCTACAGCGCAGCGTATTTCGCCCGGAGAAAGTGGGGTCATCATGATTCTTCCGAGAATCACGTGATCAAGGGACATCGTGTCTCCCACTTCTCGGGCAGCAGTGATATAACAATGCGAAGCGTCGTTAGAAGTCTAGGATTGTCTGAAGATTTTCATTATACTTATGTGAGAAATCTCTATATGTGTGAATCTGAGATTTTCTAGCGAAAGAGGGTTTGATGAATTTTATTAAAAAATAAAGACATAGTGAGTAACAGAAATCTTTCTTTCTGTTAAAGGCAAAAAAAGTCCCCATGCAGAGTCGAAATTAAGAATATTTTAAGCAATTTACTATAGATACCGAGCATTATATTAAATTACTAAAAACAAGCGATGGAAAATTAGTTATAGTATGTCTCCGCGAAAAACTGAATTTTTAGGTTTCCTAATTTCTATGAAAAGTGTGCTGGTAACATATGAAAAGTATGTAGGTGCCCGAATTCCAGTTCTAAACTGCGTAATGACTTATAAGCTTACTCAGGAAAGGATCACCTTGAAACTTTTTTTAGTGCGATCAGGTTGTGAGGGGGGATTCAACAATAATCGTCGGATAATTTCGAAGTGCAAAAAAAAAAAAAAAAAGATTATTCATTCATACGGAAATTAAAGAGTCCAGTTCTTCAAATTGCGCTGATTTTAACAATCTTCAAATGATAAGATTAAATTTTAAGCGTAACAAAAATGCTTTGAAAGAAAGCCTTTTCTTCCGATTCCTTTGACGACGATTTGGAAAATTCAGAAATCATCTCAATTAACATGACGCAGTATATTAATGATGTTTGTGACTACGCTGGATTTTTTGTCCTGCAAGTGCACTCTGTTGTGAACTGCGACGACTGCAACGCAGTCTTAACTACAACAAATCAAAAAATAGACCTAATAAAATTTAAGAATTTTGGGACACATTCAAGTATGATAACTTATTGCAAGATTGCAGCCATTGAAATATGTACATTTGTGAAGAACAACTGAGCGAGAATGTGAAAAAGTTTTGGGAGTAAAACAAAAAAATATAATGTTACTCATGAGACCACAAGAGTTATGCGAAAAATTTCAAATTCCGTTTTTCTAAGTTTAAATAAGCATATGTTGGAAACAGAAGCAGCAGATTTTCTCGTTAAAAAGTTTATAAAAATAATCGTTACTAAATATTTAAGCGTTAGAATGTATCGCGCAGTCAATTCAAACAATGAAAATAATTCACAAAGACCAATAAGTAGGAAAGTAACAAAATTAATATTGTTAAGGGACAATAATCACTAGTTTTCTTCACCCTCGAGTTCAAATTGTCAAAATTATCATAGTCTGTAGGACGAAAAAAAAAAAGAAGAAAAGAAAAATTATGGAGGGGGCGGAAGTCAAATGACCATTCATGTAGTTTATAATTGCAAATAATTCATTTTCTGAGTACTTAAGAAAAAACACTGAAGTTGCTTAAAAATTAGGAACAAACCAAAGTTATTGGTTTGGCTAATATAGTGTTGGTGCGAAATGCATGCGAATATTAGAATATTATTTAATTGAGTTGATATTCGATACTATTTACATTTGTATTTCTAATTGGTTTATGGTTTTAGATCGGGTTTTATGTTAAATTGTTGCACTGGCTTCAAAAGTTGTGGGAAAAAGCACGCATTGAAACTATTTATCTGTATTTGAAAAATTTGATTGAAATAAAAGAAAATTTATATGGTCAATTTTTGTTTAAGATTTTTGAAGACGTCTTTTTCTACTCAGTATTTAAAACACTTGAAAAAAAGTTTTAATAGCTTGTGCGCCTGCTTCAAAAGTTATGATGGGAAAATATCTAATGGACCATTCCATGAAAAAGCTGTCATTTTGTCCCGCATTTCATTAAAAAGTAATAACTTAAAAGGGTAACAAAAAACATTTTTTGTAAACGTACAACAAATACATTTGCGATTTCGTAATGAAAAAAAAAGTTACCTTTTTTAATTATTACTTTTAGTGAAAAATATGAGGTGTTACGTGAGGGACAGAGTGTTTCGTTTTTCTTTAATAATGGGTAAAATGCTTTAATTTAACCCATGCTTAAAGGGGGGTTTAACCCATGATTAAAGCATTTAACCCATGGGTTAAATGCTTTAATTTCCCTTAATTGTGCAAATGATCACGGCGCAAAGTGATTCTCTTCGATAAGGGAAACAGTTTCTTGTGAGGCGAGTCCCTTGATCACGTGATGTCCAACGGGGGATGTTGACGCGCGCTCTGAGGAGAAAAGTGGGGAGAAGGCACATCTATTCTATTTTAAGATCTATGGGTAAGAGAGTATTGAGCGGTGTATGAATGCGTTACTCTATTAATGTCGTGCCTTTTGACGAAAATAGTGTTACTTCCCTTTTGAGCCAAAGTCCTGTTGTACACCGACTGATACTGAAATCCTGGGAAAAGGAAATGGGAATTAAAATATTTAGTCAAAAGCAGTCGCGGTTCCAGAGAGAGGGTCGTGGGGGGGGGGGGGGGGTACATGACCCATCTTTAAAATGACCAAATATAGAATAAAATTGCATTTTTGGGACATATTCCGAAAAAAAATTGCCTAGTTCGCACAAAAATTACCCTTTTACCCCTCCCTTTCCGAAAATGACCTCCTCCTAAACCAGAAGCTAGATCCGCCCTTGGTCTGAAGATCATAAAATAAATTTTTAATTACTTACCTGTTTGGTCAGTATTGATAACATAATCGTTTTTGAAATTCGGTATCAACTTTAACGTCTGGATTACAAAAGTGTCTGCAGAAGCCAAAGTTTCTTCGATCGTCGCAGTTTCTCTTTTTTGATACAAATTTTGTGACTTTTCGTTGACGAATGGCATGCTTCCTTTTGAATTTTTTTACCCGACTGTCAGATGCTTTAAATTCAAAATCTGTAAACTGTCGTGCTGCTTCTAAAGCCCACTGTTGCAAGTTCCGAGTAATAACTTGTTGATAATTCTCTCGAGCTTCTAGAAAACGATCATATGTCTAAGAATTGATTACATGGTATTTATCGAATAGATTTCGTCTATTTTTTATTTCTTTCTCCCATTGCGATAAATATTCATTTTTTTTTTAACCGACTGCATCCTTTCTTTTGTAATGTTTGTAGATTCCATGCGGGGTGAGCCGATGCTATGTTCACAACTTTAATTTTGTAATCCAAAGGAAGATGCTCTACCTCTCTTCTTTTTTCTCTTCTGGTTCGTATTCAGCTGATGAGCTTTGAATTTCGACTTGCTCAAAAGGTTCCTCCTCACAGTTTTCATTTTCATGAGCAAGTTCGTCATCAGCTACAAATATTTTTTCAACTAGCATATCCATAGTACGTTCATAAATTTCTTCGCTCATTAACATTGCTTCACGAGAAATTGAACTTGATGATTCTGATGCAATCAAATGTTTTTCAGTTAGCAAGCTCTCGTAATAAACGACTGCATCTTTTAATCTCTGCTTCAACATTTCACTGCGCAATTTTGATCCATTTTGCCAACAGATTTTATTTGTTTCAGGGTTACTTCAATAATCGACCATTTTGATTCACAATATTTTAAAAACTGAAATCCTTTTTCACGGTATAGAATGTTTCAGTCTAATACACAGCACAGACGGTAGATAAATTTAATGATGAAAACAAATATGAACATTGCAGACGATAATAGATAGACAATAAAGAGTTGAATATTCAATGTAAAATACAGCAGACGATAAATTTACAAATAACAGAATCAAGGAGCAAAACCATTGCTCGATAAGTACGGGTAGGATGTTTAAAATTTGACTACCTGCTTAAGTGCAATAGAACAACATTCTTACTTGACCACAAGGAAACTGATTATGTATTTATTGCAAAAATCATTTACTTCGTCAAAGTTTATAATATCTAAAAATGTGTAATCACTTCTTTGTGGGAATAGTAAATAGAGTTTTAATGTACTATCACATATTAAAAATACATCATATTTTTAAAATTAAGAATTACCTTCAATTCAAGCTGCAAAAAGCGGTAAGAGTCACTTTATAAATGAACAAAAAGAAACTTGCTGTGGATTTGAACCCGGATCGGCCGCATGGAACCCCAGAGCGCTGCCCACATGACCACCGGACACTTGTTTGCGAATAATCTCCCCGAAATTATTCCCCGAGAGTACACTTAATGGATACTACTAATCTGCCAGATCTCATCCCGATCTGAATTTCCGAGACCGTAACCTCTCCTTGTCAGTCTAACTAAAGGAACTTTTTTATTTTAGCAAAATGAGAAAGATCTCTAGGTTTGTGTCTTTTTTTGAAAAGGACTACGAACCTAGCTGTTTAACAAAGATATACTGCGTACATTAATCGTTTCATTGCTGAAGAATGTTTTCGCTATTGTTCTATAAGTGTGGAGTAAAATTCGTGTATTGAAAAATAATAGAAGCGTTTATTTTCAATGTACGCATTTACTCTATTTTTTACACAAATGATAATTTATAACTAAACAAATACTTTTAAGAGTCTCTTACTTCAAGACAAATGTTCCACACAAATTTCATCTATTCCATATTTACATATAGCGCAAATTAAGTTGCATTTTTTAAATTCCATTGATTTTTTACTGCGTAAACCTCACACTGCCAAACCTTCAACCACGAAAATTTTCACAAGTAATTTAATTTTCATACTTCCTGTTATAATTTTGGGTTGATAGACATTCTTTCTCTTTTTGGGACAATGAAGCTCGAAGTAAATTGTAGTCCAAATTATAGGATTAAACATCAGCGCGATCTCACTTCTGTGCTTTTCTGACACAAGCCAAGCTCCATCATTGGCGTAAACTAGGTTGGGGGAATAGGGGCAAGCGCACCCTACCTTTTTTTGAGTCTTGGGCACAGTTATCATTTCCCCCCCCCCTGCTTTTTTTTTAAAGAAAAGAATTTTTTAAAAATGTTTGTAAATGATTTATACCTTATTTTGGAACGATACTAAAATATACATAATTCGCATATTACCAATGCAATTGTTATGAATTGTATGAGAAAGTTGTATCCTTGTCTTCAACCTACAATTAGTAATTGCAACCTACAGTTTATCTGTTTTTGTACTGCACTACAGCAGCGCAATCTGAAGCGCAGAAGAGGCCCGTGTACCTGATTCCAAAGTAATGATGAACCTTCCCCCTCACAATATTTATAGGCAAGTAATCCTAGATTACTAAATTTAGATAGCAAACGAGGATTACGTGCCCAAAAAAAATGAGTGTTTTCGAAAAAGAGCGGACATATTGCATTTCCGAAGTTTTTCTTAATGCGAAATTTACTTTTAATCCTTTAACTGGCGCTGACATGAATGAAGTTCCAACCATGTAATTGACGGGTCAAAATAGAACAGTGGCGCAACCAGGAAGGGGGCTCACAGTCTCCCCCAGAATGCGGAGTTGAATGTTTTTCCAAAACCTTTATTATTGATGAGTCTTTGGAAAAAAAAATGATTTCTAGAAATTAATATTAATGTTATAGGGGAAGATCTTAAGTTCTTTTAAAATAAATCTTTGAATTAAAAGTATTCAAAAGTATCGGCTTATTGATCTGATTAGCTATCCCCCCCCCCCGTCCTATTTTTTCTCTTTTTTTCTAGTTCGTCTGAAAATAAATTGTTCAAAATACTGTTCCTCCGCAGAGCCCCTCCTCCCCCCTCGCACACCAGAAGCATTATGGAGCATTTGAAATTTCATTTTCAGGTGTTCAATTTCGCGAATTTTCCAAATGAAACACCCAATTACCGAACAACGTCGAAAATTTCTTAAAATTGCATTTTTGTAGCTTTAAATTTGAAAAATTACTGGCCCGAATATTACAAAATATGGCACATGTTTTTAAGACTTGAATTTCAGAAAGTATTCGGGCAATGGTCCCTATACCGCCTTCTCCAGTATCATAAGCAATTAAGTTTTTTAAATTACACTTACAAAAATTTTAAACGGAATAGCCGCTGAATATAAAACATTGCTTTAGTTTTTAGCACCATAATTTTGAAAACTTTACCAGGGAAGAGCTTCAGAACCTCCTTCCCATAAAATGTTCAACGTTTGTCTAAAATTGCATTTTTGAAACTGCAATGTCGAAAACAGGGGGAGGGGGGAGGAACTGAATTCAACTTATTTAACAAAATTCGATCGGGGACAGCCCTTGAGCTCCATCTGTTACTCTAATGCCTAAATAAATATGGCCTATGATCACGTTTTTAAAGCTTCAATTTCTAGAAATTCCGCTGAGACCCCTGTACCTTTTGTACTCCTAACATCCACGAAGAAAGTCTAAAATTGCATTTTTTAAGCTACAAGTTTCAAAACTTTTCCGGGGGAGAGCCCCCGGACCCTCCTTTTCTATCAGATCTCAAATTTTCTTTTCTTTCTCGGTGTGCCCTCCCCACTTCCCCAAAAACGTTTTTCCGGTTGTGTCACTGAAATAGAATATCACTTTGGTTCAGGGCATAGATCAATGATGACATGGTGTACATGTACACTGTACATATTCTTCATTCCTGGTATCCTAGAAAACAACTTCGGAAGAAAGAAAAATAATTTCCAAAGTACTTAGAATTTCTTGAGCTTTCTATATTCCATAGACTTATTCGCGAATTAAAACCAACGCAACTTAAAAAAAAACCTGTACTTTAGGATTACAAAACGCAAGCACAACTGTTTGGCGCCATTGATCGTGTAAAGTGTAAACAGTAAAACAAAAATGGGTCATCGTATTTTTTCGGAGAGAAGTTTTCATTTTTTTTTTTTTAATTTCTCCGGATTTATTTGCGCATTACTCTTTGTAGCTCGGTTCTGTTTAAACTGAATAACATACATTGCAAAGTTGTAAAGATTTCTTAAATTTATTCATTTTTTTTCTTGAAAAAGTAACTTTTTTTCATTATTTTAGTTGGGTGGCAGAATATGAATGAAATAAGTTACGCCTATGTGCTCCATGTAATGTTTTAATCAAGTTTAATCAATCTTTCGGCTCAAAAACTTCTGTGGAAACGAACACTTTCAAATTCTTTCATCTGAGAAAATTGTATTCAACAGAGCTTTTTCGGCGCAGCTTAAGGCTATCATTCTTAATGAAAGTGCTAAAACCAGCGCTTTGCAACAACAGACTTAATTGTTCAAATGTAAAATATGTCAGCAAGTATGCAACTATTTTCATGCTAAGAGTATCGAATTTGCGAGAGACAAATGGATAAAAAAAGGAATAAAATTTGCTTGAAACCGCTTGAATATGAGACTTTATCAGAAACAGGGTTCTTAAAACTCCGGCATTACAATATTTTTTTCGCGAACCCCTTGAAAACCTGTTGCGAACCCCGGTTGGGAACAGCTGTTTGTGGATGTAAAAAAAAGTATTTGTTTTTTTTAGAGTCATTCTATTTCAAATCAGGCAGGCAGGTATGAAAAATGTCATATGACGATCACGGTTTTTTTTTTTTTTTTTTTTGAAAAAATTACAGTAGTTACAACAAGGAACGTATGGAATATCCCAAAAGGAATTTGCAAGAAAAATTATTTTTCTTCAGTTATAGCTTACTAAAATTCTGCACAAAATGGGCCATTTTGGAAAAACCAGCAAAACACTCCATTTGAAATGGACATTATTTCAAAATCTATTAGAATAATTGTTTTTTCTAAAAATAAATTAGGACCCATATTTTTGAAAATTTAGGTAGGGTTTTTGCTAACGAAAAAAGTATTTTTGTGGCGATAAAACTGCGTTTTTACTGATTTTATGATTTTTTTTCTCAATGAAAGAAAATATTTTTTTTACTAAACGGAGATGACAGTTTAATGCTTTTATATGATAGTTTCATAATATATTTTATTATAATCCTTGGATGCATACAGCCTCGGAAATAAAATTTAAAATTTTGAAAATTTTCAAAAATTAGCGATTTTTGAAGTGATTTTACTCAAAAAACCCATTTTTTTTAATCTAAAAATTGTTTCATTTGAGCCCCATATATTAATTAACAAGTGCACAAACACCGCATCCCGTGTTTTTTCCCATAAAATGTTTTATGATTTTTTGAAAGTGACCTTATCGCCCATGGCATGCATGTAAAATAAAAAATTCTAATAATTTCAGTCACTGAAAATCTGATTATATTAATGCCTAATAGCTACAATAATATTGTACTTTATCAGCAACAAATAAAATTTTACTGACTTTTAATAATATACTTGTAACAAACCGCTTTTGATGACCCTGTCAATTCGTCTTTCTGTATGACTCTCTGCGTAATTATAGAAGAGCCGTTCCCACACTTCATTGTTTATTTCATTCAAGATTGTGTACTTTTGATCAAATTTAGACCACTTAAGAATTAAAACAAGTTCTGAAGACTATAGTGTTCCTTGCAATTCTTTTGTGAGACATTGGATCCCTGGCTCCAATAGCTACCTTTGGTGATTTGTTTGTTACCTCTTGCAACCATCTTCATTTGATTACTTCTCTTATAAAACAGGTGGGCTTTTTAAATTTTCAAACTATAGGTGAGTTTTGCGTTTTGAATTTAGTATACCTATAGTTATTCATAAAAGTAATCATACGAGGCTGGATCCAAAGATTATGGGACAACAGTCACCAATGACAGACAAAGCACGAAATTAAAATAGTAAAATGTTTTAAATGCATTGTACTGCTCTTCACTTCGAGCTTGGATGTTTTCCCCTGTCATGGAATTGAAAGCACGGCATACGTTAGTAACGGTGAATGCATTGCTTTGGAGACAAAATAAACTAATATTTAAACAAGAAAAAGGAAACATTTTAGCTGTTACTGATAAAGTGTGTTCATATTGTAGCTATTAGGTATTAATATAATCAGAATTTAAGTGAATGAAATTATTAGACATTTTCATTTTACATGCATGCCATGGGTAATAAGATCACTTTCAAAAAATCATAAAACATTTTCTGAGAAAAACACGGCATGCGGTGCATATCCACTTGTTAAGCATTAAAAGGGGTTCAAATGAGCCAATTTTTAGATTTTTAAAAAATGGGGGTTTTGAGTAATCTCTCTTTAAAAATCGGTAATTTTTGAAAATTTTCTAAATTTAAAATTTTACTTCCAAGCCTGTATGCATCTAAGGATTATAATAAAATACTCCATGAAACTATCATATAAGGGCTTCAGACTGCCATCTTCGTTTAGTTTAAAAAAAAAACTTTTTTATTGAGAAAAAAAATCACATCGGTAAAAAAATGCAGTTTTTTGTCACAAAAATATTTTTTTCTTTATCAGAAAACCTAATTAAATTTTAAAAAACGATGTCTAGATGATAGTTGAGTCTTTATTCATTTTTATAAAAAAAAAAGAATTATTCAAATGGATTAAATACTTTTGAAGTAGAGTGTCCATTTCAAATGGATTGTTTTGCTGTTTTTTTTTTAAAAATGGTCCATTTTGTGCAGAATTTTAGTAAGCTGTAACTGAAGAAAAAAGAATTTTCTTACAAAATCCTTTTGCGATATTTCATGTGTTCCTTAGTTGTAACAACTGTAATTTTTTCAGAAGAAAAAAAAATCAATGATGGTCATGTGACAGGCCCTGCCTGATCTGAATGGAATGGCTCTTTATGGAAATCCATTTATATTAAAACCTGCATCACTAGTAATCAAATGCAACACCCACTGCACTGTAAAAACTGAGGTGTAATAATTCTCCGAGTTTGGTTTGAAACAACACCAAACATTGTTCAAACGCTTTATTTGAAGTCAACACCATATCTAGCTCACTCATACACTAAAAGTGGTGTAATTGAAACCAAACGCCGATATTGGTGAATTCTTACACTACCATCACATGCACAAACACCGTTTTAGGAATATTTTTGACTCCGTTAACACCAACTTTGGAGTAAGATTGGAAATCGGCCAGTGGCAACAACACATTTGTCAAGCTCAAGCACGTTGCAACATGGTCAGCAAATAAGCGTCGTGTGAACGGGATTGAAATTTTCAAAAGGTATGTTTAATTTAATTTGTAATGAAATGTTGATTACCGAAACCAAGACTACTTTGTACCATTGTTGCAAAAGTCTTTCGTCCATCCAAAAGATAAACTAATGAATACATTCTTTTATGAATGATCGTTACAACTTTAGCAGCCGTTTTTCAACATTGGTGCAAAGTAGCTCGGTTTACTGTATATCAAATCATAATAAAATAACATGTTTGTGTGTGTGGCGCGCTTCCAGGGAAAATGGTAAGGCCTTGCAGACACTCCTTATTTGTAATATAAATTTTTTTGGGGGAGAGAGAAACTTTATCGTTATTGTATCGTGATTTTTGAAATTTTTATATTCTGCTGTTTTTATGTGTAATTTGTGTTTACCTATACCAGAAATTTAAGTCTGATTAAGAAATCTTCTTAAGTAAATTTGATTAAAATCTTTAACTGTTCCATTTTTATGTTTTTCTTTTTTTTTTTTTTTGACAAGTGTTAATTTCAATGATCTAGGTAATATACATATAATTTTAGTTTCTTGAAGTATTTTAAAAGTTACTTTTTTGAACAATTTATAGGAATAAATGTCCATTAATCGTATTAAAAATAAAATGCTGAATCCTCATATGCAAACTAGTTATATAGATTTTTGTTGTTAATAATCAAATGGGAAAATTAAAATTTGTGTAATGTGTTCACTGTAAAAAAATAGTGTATCTCAACACCAAAAATGGCGGCAACTACTTTACATTAAGTGTCGTGTAGTGAAACACCACAGATTGTTTTTGGTGTTATCAGACACCGAGAATTCTTCTTGGTGTTTGATAACACCAAGAATTATCTGTGGTGTTTCACTACACTAAACTTTTTTGGTGTTGAGATACACTAACATTTTTTAGTGTTCTTTGGAAAAAGTTTTTTTTTTAAGCAAGTTGTCAAAAGAAGTACACATACATTGGAAAAAAGTTATCACTTCTATTTTCCAGTACTGATGCTCTAGTAGTTTCCACTTTTAGTGATGTTCTAGTTTAAAGAAACGTCTAGTTTTTGTCAAGAACAATCATATCTCAAGAAGTTCTTTATAACCGATTTCGAGCTACAGCACCTGACTGTTTCTATATTTTATATAATAGGAGGAAGGAACACTATTGAAGCGCAGTCTCTTGGACCTACTTTGACGTAGCTTCTTTGTAGAAATATGAATAGATCCACAAGATGCAGGTCAACATGCATGATGATCACGGTTTCTACGTAACAGAACGACTAGTTTAGACGATTTTACTGGGAAACAAAGAAGGGTCCACTTAAAATATTCTATACACTATAATAAACTAAGGCATACTGTGATGCTAAGAAATAAAAAGGAAAAGTTTTAAAGCATTTAAAAATTTTATTTTTTTTTTGTTTCACTAAGTTGCATTACTTACAGTATATCTTTTTTTTTACCGAAAGCACCAAGATCACTCTGAACAAGAATAAACTATTTGTTTATAAAATTTCATTCTTAATTTAGGAAGGAACTTAATGAAATTTTTCTGACATTTTTCCTCAGTTTCAAGTCAATAGTTTCAATAAGACTTCTATTATATCAGTTGAGTAATTGCATATATAGTTAAGCTAAACTTTCCGCATAAAAGTTTTGTAATACGTCTGATGCAACTTGCAGCTAAATCAAATTTTAAATTTCTGATAACAAAAAAATCGTATTTTCCTAGATTCGTAGTAAAATGCATCCCAAGTTGAAACTAAAAGGGAAATTTAACTATGTACTCTTCAACGTAAACTTTAAAAAAAGGAAACGAAAGGTACACATTATTTTTAAAAAAAGGGAGGGTGGGGGAACAAATTTTTTTAAAAACATAACTTCAAATAGTCATATTAACTAAAATAGTCATTTTTTTAAGAAATAGTTAAACTCGTTTTAGTAAACAAATTAATATCAAAAAGCATTTAACTCAGCAGCTACACATAATTATTTTGAATACACTTACTACAATTGGAACAAGAAATTTGCATTTTTTCAATGAATAATAACAAGGAAATGGTTTTTGGAAACACTTTTAGAAATCGTTTGCATTTCTTCGATTGTTTTTTATTTAGAGTTCCATATGTATACTGTTGTTTCTCATGATTTTATGCAAATGGATATTTAGAAATTTCTGGGGTATTTTCCTATTCTAGAGTATTCCAAAATGGTTGAAGACATTCAAGAAAAACAAACCTTTATGTGGAGAATGGATATAATGAATATAGGAAGTCTGTCTAAGAATATTATTTTCTACTTTTCTTCTATGCCTAACAAAAGTTTATTTAAAAAAAAAAAAACAATCATGCCATAAATTTGATGTAATAACTTGCATAAAACGTAATAAATAATAATATTGAAAATATTTATAATAACTCTTTTGCTTCAAATCAAATCAGTCAAGCCCCAAATTCTACAGAACGGAACATTTTTTGATTTACTCCAATTAAAGATTTCGTGTATCCACATAAATATCTTTAAAATATTTATTGTCGTAAATTATTACAACACAGTTTTTACTCTAGAATCGACAGCGTGGCTTGAAAATCAGATCAAGATAATTCAAAATAATTTAAATTCAAGGTTGCGATTTTTTGACAAGTTATTTCAGAAATTATTATAACGGAAGTCTACCGCAGTTGCAACTTATTGAATCTTTTTTTTTCTTCTTTTTTTATCTAATCTACAAGATTTTGAACGGCTTGGTGTCAAACCTTGTATTAAAAGTAAAATATATGGCCGTTTCAAATTTTGATTAGCACTGTTTAAGCAATGTTATCTTAATCATCAACACCGTTGAAGTTGCAAATATATCAAATTCATACAAATGTCAAACAACAATACATGATTTTTTTAATTCAATGTAAACTGTTCGGTGTGAACATTTAAACGAAATTTATTTTTTAAAATATTGCATTTGGCGCATGCCAGTATAGAAATATTTTATTTATATTTAATATTTTTCTCCAAAAATGGAAAAAACTTTATGGTCTAAAATTTTCCGTGGTTTGAAAGGAGCACAAAACCAGTGAATTAATATCCCTTATCTAGTGGACAAACATAGCGGTCTGATTGTTTTCTTTTTAGGAAATCTCACGAAAGAAAAATCTTTCACACCTTATTTGAAAAAAATCAGTTCATTTACCAATCGCTCTGCCTTGTAATAACGTAACTTAAAAAAACAAATCTTCGTCATCTATCGACAATTCTCCCAAAATATCATACTTATATATCAACAATTGATTAGATAAAAATATATAACGTAATTGTTTTAACAAAAATGTTGTCTGTGTCTGAACTCTTAAGTTTGAAATTTTACGCCTAGAGTAAAGCTTGGCTTCCTCAACCTTTGGCTTTTCAAGATAATAATATCGGCGCTATAATAAATATTTAGCAAAGCGTGATTTAAAACTTAATGTTTATCACAAGCCAAACCATAATTCACTTTTGAGGCTAAAATTTAGATGTGTGTTCATGAAATATTTGGGAAATAAAATGCTAGTCACAAGATGTTTGCTTTTATTTGTGCCATAAATTTATCATATTTCTAGACGCAAAATTATTTTCATAGAATGAAGATGCAAAATGTTAATTTTAACATATAGCATGCAGGTTAAAGCTTGATATTAATATATGATAGCTCACAACATATGAGCAGTGGGAAGCAAAGTGTTGTAAATGTACATTTTCAAGTTTTGAGTAAAACGACTTTAAAGATAACGTCAAAGATAGGCTTTCATTTTTTTTCTAAATCATGCTGTACAGCAGCACCTATCAGGCCTACTAGTAACAACACTTTCCCCAAGACAGCGGAGGGGTTCACCTACCATTTGTAATAGTTATCTCCAAATTTTTACTTTTGCCACTTACATCCCTTTGCTTCTCACTGACTCATATGTATATTCTTTGTACACGTAAGTAGGCGTATGATATTAATCTTACATTGCTTATTAATCAGCATTAAATAAAATTTTTGTATTATTGGGAAATTGAATCTATTTTAATAATACTGCGGATAATGTAGACAATATATAAAAATTATATTTAAGTAGTACATATGTTAACAATAAATATGAAATGCAATTCAAAATATGTGCATCAGATCTTTAGCTTATCTCATACATTTCCCGGTACTATTAATTAGCGCTACAATTGAAGCACACACTGTAAAAAAAAAAGTGTTTAACCTTAGTCCATAAAATCGGTGGCAGCTTAGCTGTCTAAACTTTTCTGGAGTAACTTAACTGACATAACTGGAGTAAAGTTACACGTAGCTTGTAAAAGGTTACACCAATGTAATACCATTTCAGTGTAACGTCTCACTAGTTTTTGTAAGGTTACACCATAGTTTTCTGTAAGCTTACAGATAAATTACTTGAAAGGTTACACATTAGCAAAAAATAAGCTTTCATCTGATTTTCTTGAACGGGTACCCATTTTTAATTAAAGGTAGAATTATAGGTATTTCAAGCAAACTATTCGATGGTTTAAATTATCCAGATATTAATGATTAAATATTTTTTTCGTTCTATGCATTTTCAATTGAAAGTACAAAAATAAATTAATAGGTTACAATACTTGAAATTTCGTTATAACATCATTTAGAAAAATCATCCTATAGTTTAATAAACCATTCATTCATTATTTATCAACTTCATGCTCTTTCCCAACCACTGTACACAATTTTTTTTTATTCACTTTAACACGAAAACAAGACATTTTCATTGCACTAAGAGCGGAGCCCAGTGTTCGAACCCACAACGCGAGTCTCTCAGACAAGTCACAACGCAAGTGTTTTTACCACTCGTGTACCAAGGTCGGTTTTCAGTCCGCAAGTAAGACTTTACCAGCTCTGCGCCGAAGATGGTGTTTAAGCATGCGCTTTGAATTCTTCCAAAACCGTAGTGCAAGGTTCCTCCAACAGTTTGAATTTTTAAGACAATGATACTACTCCTTAGAATTTGTGTAACGTTACACCCATTAATAATAGTAACCTCAGACTTTTTTTTAGTGTACTGACCCTTTTTTAAGTTTTGGATAATACCTTTGAATGAGTAGTTAAAAACATCAATGCTTCATTAATCATATAAAAATTCAATTTTTTCACTCCGAGTTTCCTTATTAACACTTGTGGAACATTTTTATACCTGGGAGATAGCAACATTTAAATAAAAACTCCTTAAAAAGAATGTTTGCAATCTAGTGCCACCTTTGGAAACGAGTTCATTGATTTTGTCGTCCTAGTTGTTATTCATCGAATTTCTTCAAAATTCAGAACTTAAGAGCAACTAAGTTTAGTTTTTTTTCAACCTAAATTATAAGCATTGACAACAATAATCATTGTTAACGTTAACTTATGTTTTTGGTGGTGTGGTCGAGATCTTTCTCAGTTAGGGGACAAATGGACATTTGACGTTTGTTTTTTACTTCCTTTTACAAAAAAGGGAGCATTGAATTCGTAAAAAATATTTCACTCAAAAATCGGTATTAATTTTCAGTTTGCTCGTCCCCGAATGAATATTGAGGTTTTTTTTTTCAACTCGACCACACGTGGATATATGCCTAAGAACGTATAAACATCCGAAGTATCCATTTTCACGATCTCAGAGTTAATTACAACGAGTTTTCTCGTGACGTCCGTATGTACTTATGTATGTGTGTATGTATCTCGCATAACTCAGAAACGGTATATCCTAGAAAGTTAAAATTTGGTACGTAGACTCCTAGTGGGGTCTAGTTGTGCACTTCCCTTTTTGGTTGCATTTGGATGTTCTAAAGGGGGTCTTTTACACCTTTTTTGGGGCAAAATCATTGTTAATTCCATGCAAACTTAAGTGATGTTATAATTTGGCTAGCACTTGGCAATATATTGCCAAGCTTTTGGTTGTTTGTTGTGACGTCCTTATGTACGAATGTATGTGCGCATGTGCAAATGTGCGTTAGGGTGAGCCAAAACAAGGATATTTTCGAGAAGCAACTTTTAAAGCAAAAAAAAGTTGTGTATTGCCATCCTAAACATGGGAAAATAATTTTAAAAAATTGATATTAATGTCTTCAGATCACGCATTGTTAGCAAAGTTTGAAAAAAAGAAGTTAAAAAATGGTCAATTTTCAAATATTAATATAAAAATACAAAATATTCAAAATTTTTGTTCTAATCCTACTTAAATACTTTTTTTAATAGTCTTTTAATATATATTTGAAAATATTTACAGTCCTTTTCAGTTTTCAGTTCGCGCATAAGCCGCAAAACTACGTGAAATCAGTCAAAAGTCGACGTTTTCAGCCTACTTTGTATATTGCAGTATTCCTTCTTTTAGATCCCAGTTATGTATAAAAATCAACTTTAAAAAAAAATCAACTTACAAAAAAAAAAAAAAAAAAAAAAAATCATTTATATGTTTTTCTTCAAATTGAAATCAACCTTAATTACCATCAAAATGTTGATTTTGATGGTGTTACTGTACTTTGTGTTATCAAAATTTCAATCAAGTCTGATGTTGTTCAGAGTTTCATTGTTGGACGGCGATGGAAAGTCACTCCACATCTCCCACCAAAACCGAGAAGGTCTTGTTACCATTCGGGGGAGAAGTGGAGGAATTGTCTTCAGTTGTCCTAGTTAAGTATTTTTCACAGTAAATGTGCACTGTACAGCTCTTTGCTGTAACTGCAACTATATTGTGTTGCAATAATAACCCAGAACCCACCTCAAGTAGGTGTTGCACTTTGTAATCCACCCTGTAATTCCCAAGACGACTTTACGGGGGATGTATTAAGATTGTCAGGACTTATACATTTGATAAGTAACTTTCATAAAAACTATATGGGTTTAAACAAGTTTCTACGTTTCAATCAAGGATTAAAGTTTGACCTGTAACTCAGTTTTGGCACCAATGTTCGAAAAATATCAAGGTTTTCATATAAATCCATCTCTTCCATCTAGTACTTCAAATGAATTTCTGCAGATTCAGTGAAGAGTTCCACAATCCATTCCACTTCCCGTGAGTGATATGGGAATTTTAATAATACGTACCTAAGCAAATATATAGTTTATAGAAAGGAAAAAATATCCTTCTTTTTCAAATCATCACTAAAGCGGAGGAAGTAAACACGTTGATCTGTCCACTATTTACTGTAGTTCGAACTTTCAAATCTTAATACTGATGGAAGAAATTCTCTTATATCTACAGAAGTGTTTCTTGTAGTTTAATTGGTAGTCTTTTGCGTTGTATAGATACTCTACTGTAATCCAATTCGTTTATATTTCGCCTATAATACATTGCCATGACCAATTACAACTTTTCAAAAATAACAAAGTAAGCATTTCTTTGAATCACCGGATCCACGATGTTTGAAAGATTATCACGTACCTGACTTGTAGAGCTTGTAATTTTATATAAGTGTACAGGTCCATATGTTTTACGGAAGTTTGTTTTTTCCTTTAAAATGTTAATTATATCTAACCATAGAAGCATAATTTTTAAAGATATTATTTACAACTGCCTTCATTCCACTAGTAGTTTAGTTTAAATATTATACAGTCCCAGCACTCCGTTAGCACACGATAATGAAAGCTAATGACTGAAACGTCTTAGTTTTGTGAGAGCGACATTAACGTCACATTTTCCTTTCTGTTTTACATTAACAATATTCATCAAATACTTTTGCTCGCTTTTTAAGTCAGTTTCCAAAACTTCGATTTTTTCCGACCGAGTGTATTCCAAGTTAATAATATTTCATTTTACAAAAACAATTGATGCTTTACCCACAAATCAGTAAATTCTTCTTTCCTCTTCTGTTCCTCTTTCACACTCCGGTTGTGGAATGGATTATTAAACTGGTTAGTGAGTCGGAAGGTAGGGTGTTTTCGGATGATCGGATGAGACAAGATTAATGTAAAAACCTTTATATTCGTGATTCTCAAAGCAAAAATTGAGTCACGAGTCCAACTTCAAACCTTGATCGAAACGTAGAAACTTGTTTAAAGCCAAATAGTTATTATGGTTGTAAGTTAATTTACAAATGTATGAGTCATGTGGAAACTGCAGGGTGGAACACTAAGTGCAACCACCAACTAGGGGTGGGTTCTGGGTTATTAATGCAACAGAATATAACTGCAGTTCCTGCAAAGAGCTGTATAGTGCACCTCTACTGATAAAATATATATAACTGGTACCTAAAAGAAGAAACGCTGCAATATACAAAACAAGCTTAAAACGTCGATTTTTGGTTGATTTCACGTATTTTTACGGCTTATGCGCGAACTAAAAACTGTGCAGGAATGTAAATTTTTTCAAAGATATACTGAAAGGTCATTAAAAGGAAGTTTTTAAACGGAATTAGAAAAACAATTTTGAAAATTTGGATTTTCATAAAAATGTTTGAAAATTGACCATTTTTTACCTTTTTTTTCAAACTCTACTGCCAATGCGCGACCTGAAGACATAAATATTATTTTTTTTTTTAATTTTTCCCATGATTAGGATGGCAGTACACAACTTTTTTTTTTTGCTGTTAGAAGTTGCTTAGCAAAAATTTCCTTTTTTCGGCCCACCCTAATGTGCGTATGTGTGTATGTTTGTATGTACTTATGTGCGTATGTATCTCGCATAACTAAAAAGTATGTTCTAGAAAGTTGCAATTTGGTACGTTGACTCCTAGTCGGGTCTAGTTGTGCATCTTCCTTTTTGGTTGCATTCGGATATTCCAAAGCGGGTCTTTTACACCTTTTTGGGGTAAAAACAATGTTAATTTCAATGCAAACTCAAGTGATATTACAATCTGGCAAACACTTGGCAATATCGTAACGTAAAGCAACAACGTCTAAAAAACACAAATTCGCAGATTATTGCAGACATATGTTTCGGCGTTTCAGGGAACGCCTTTTTCAATGCTAAACGTAGTGAACTTACACTGTTAAAACTACAGGTTGCGTTTGGCACCTTTCAGGGGTGAAACGCTTGTTCAACAGCGACACCCAATACGGAGCCGGAATAGCACCTCGTTACTAGGGCGAAAAAATGAGCACCTTTTAAAAAAGAGGAAGCGCGGGGGAAAAGAAGGAACCTTCGGAGAGAAAAATGGCACCCTCACAGATTTCTACTATAGATCCTCTTCCCCCTCCCCCCGATTGTGGGCGTTTTTTAATATTATTGTGTTCTATTTATTGTTTGGGTTTATGATAGACAAAGTCTTGGTACTTTTTTCACATTGAATTCATTTTGGATTAAAACTTGTCATTTAAGGCATTTGATCACATTTCAGACTTTCCAACATGATATAGAAGTGTTCATGACTTCAATTCCTCTATCTGAGTTCTAACTCTCATAAAAACACTTGAATTGCTCAGTAGTTTTAAATATGATATTGACATTTACTATAGCATAATAGTAAAAAATAAGAGTGTAGGCATTTATGGATAATTTACAAGAACTGCCAAAAATATTCAGTTATATTGCAATCACGGAAAAATCAAATCGTTTCATAAAATGCAGGCGTTTCATAAACGTTCAAAATATTTTAATCAAGAGTAACATATTGATACGTATTATATAGTTCGACATTTGAATATCCTATTTGAACATAAGTAATCTAAAAAAGCACTTTTTTCTTTGTTAAATAGAAACTTTTTTGACATTAAAAATCAAAACAAATTTTTAGCATCCTACATAATGAAAAGCATTGGAAACAGAAATTAGAGAGAGAGAGAGAGAGAGAGAGAAAAAAATAACACGTCTAGACACTGCATTCGGTTTTTGAAATTACACCAACGAAATATTTTCACGTAATGAGTCATTGCATGAAACACACAGAGATATTTCTTTTCAAAGCTTTTTTTTCTTTTCTTTGCTACGTCTACGCAGTTATTTTATTGGTAAGATAAAGACATTTAGTCTATATGCTGTAACAGTTAGTTACATCATTGAATTTTCATCCCGGTTACTTATTAATTATTTCGTATTGCTAACAAAAAACAATTTTGGGGAAAATCCGTGAGACCGCAGACGTGACGAGCAATGAACACCATATATTAGTACACGTGATAAAAAAAAGTCATACATCACTATGTTAAAACGGTTAACTGTAAACAATAAGCTCTCAGTTTACTTTGTTGAAACACAACTCTGAAAACACTAAAAGCCTGTTGGAAAGCCTTAAATGTTACACCATGATTAAATGCCTGTACTTACGCAAGGTTTTGAAGGTTTGTCTCAGAAATGTGGAATTTTAATCCAGTTTCGTAGTCGATTCAATGTGAAAATTTAATGTACCAACAACTACGTTGCAGCATCGTCGTCCGCCTTTAAAGTGGCTGAATTGAATTTATGCCGGAGTGCACAGCGCATGTGCGAACGAGGCACCTTTGCGGAGGAAAATAGTCTCTATTGGCTACTGCATGGGCTGATACCTTTCTTTCATCCACTGAGGTGCTAAAAGATATCGGAACAATATTTCCTAGTCTCTATGGCACGCTGTGGCTCCGTCTTTGCACCTCACGACGGAAAATCGCACCCAGCTGGCACCTCTGGTTATTACAGTGTATGGATGAAAAGAGATCCGACAAAAGTCAGTGTCGCTTTTGTCGCAAATGAGCTTATGGATGAAAAGACATCCGACAAAAGTCATGAGACGCTTTTGTCGGATGTCTTTCCATCCATTAGATCACTGCGTTTTGCATTGAAAAAGGCGTTCCCAGAAACACCGAAACATATGTCTGCAATAATCTGTGAATTTGTGCTTTTTAGACGTTGTTACTTTACTGTTCAGCATAAAGGTATTTATTTATCTTACTTGGCAATATATCGCCAAGCTTTTGGTCGCCAACTTGGAAACAAATTTAGCGGGTTCTTTTGTTTTTTATTTTACCTTTTTTTTTAATCTGGTTTAAATTTGGCCATATTTGGAGAGTTTACCATTAAACCACATTAAAAGTGCCAATATTGGGAAAATTTATCTGTATAAAACGTTTCCTTTGCTTCGGTTCGAATAAACTTGGAGTGAAACCATTTAAAGTGTTTCTTTGCTTACTCAGAGGCACTATTATCATTAAATTGGAGTAAAAGGAAGTCATGCGATGCACACATAAGCTTGTTTTAATTTTAGTTTATATGATATCTGGTATTCAAAAGTGAATCTAAACCATCAAAGCGTGATACTAGAACACATAAAGATGATTTATGTGGAAAACCAATGATTAATTCCAACCTATTTACCAGTATTAAATATTTCCCCTGAAGATATTGTTAATTATAAGTTTAATAAACGGAAACAAAATAAAGCAAAAATGTGCTTCAAAGAATGTAAAAAGTAGTTTAAAGGCAAAATTAATGCATAAAAATCTTTTCTATTAGATATTTATAAACAAAATTATTAGTTGAGGTTATAGTCCCTGTCAAAATACGGAGCTTGGACTTCAGCTTCATCTTGTTGGTTCAAAAATCTCGTTCATCCTGATACAACGGTCCTCCTTGATATTTTGAAAGATTTTTTGGCGTTTTCGCCTTTTCGAGAAATTTGTAGTAGTAATGTAGTTTATTTATGTTATGCAAGTGGAATTTCAAAATAAAATTCAAAGCATTCATTGTTTTACTTTCATCTAATATTTAACATATATTTATATTTTAAAAAAGCTAATGTATTATAGAATAAAATTTCTCGAAAAAATACACATCCTGATATATTTTCATGTATGTAAAATGGACGCCTTTTGTTTTAAAGAATAACTACATTTTAACAATTCATAGGAATAACTTATGAAAAGGTTAAAGCAATAAAAAAATGATATATGGATAGTGTATTAGATAGAAGCATAAAGGCAATAATTCACCCTGGGTATCTAGCATTACTAAATTATAAAAAGATTGAATGTGTTGCATTTTTAAACGTACTCTCCTACCAAAATAAATTAACACACTTTTATCTACCAAGTTGAGGAACTATGAACAAAATTTTACATTTTCACATTCTCGAGAAATATTCATAATACAACGCCGAAACATTTAAGTGTGGCAGAAAAACATGTGTTCCTTGCATTCTACTTCACTTGGTTATTTATGACAAATATAACTTGGAAACAGAATGCATAGAACGCAAAACTGCATTAGGAAACCATACTGCCAGATTTCAGTTTGCCACGCTGAGAATGGAGCGGTGATGAATTCCCTGGATGCCGTCCAACAGTTTGTATGGTTTGTGGCAAAACGACATATGGTCTTATTTGAAATATTCACTGAGAATTGCGAAGATTAAAGGAATATATTTTAAAAGTAACTGAATAGTGCGAGCGAAAATGTCTTGGCGCTTACATATGCTGTTTAGTTTTCTGAGATGCAAAACCTTTTTTTTTTTTTTTTTTTTTTTTTTTTTTTTTTTTTTTTGTGAAGTAATTTATGTTTCTACAATGCTGAGAGAAGTTAATGGACAGGTCTCTTTAAATAAGCAAATGTCTTCTTGTTTTTATTTAAAGAAAGTAATAGCTATCAGGACGAAGAAAAATGTTCTGTAAAAGAAAAGGGTTTCAATCACAAAAATTAATACTTTAAAGCAAGAATTGCTTCGTTAAAGTTATGTTTAACAGGAACTCCAACTGTAAGTTTGAATTGCTTTTACTTCCTTTTACGAAGTAAAGGAAGTATTGTATTCGCGACAAAACTTTTACCCAAAAAATCGGCCTTATTTTCCATTTTGCTCGACCTCGAATTAATATTGGGTTTTTTTTTCTCTTTTTTTTTGAGCAATCACGATTGCTTATTGTTCTTATTTGACTGTTTTTGGCGTGCTATGATTTTATTCCACCACCCCCCTCCCCACCTCCCCACCACACATACCCATACACACATACACACATACCCACACACACATGCACACATACCCACACACACATACCCACACTCATTACTGCACACAGGCACAAACACACGCCTACACACACATACACACATACCCACATATACACACACATACACACATGCTTGCGCACAGACACAGACACGCACGTCTACATACACACACACACATGCCTGCACACACGCAAAAAAAACACGTGATTGCGAAAAACATAGTTTGAATTCAAGATGTCAAAATTCAAATTAATTTTTCTTTTTTTTTTAACCCGACCGCACTTGGATATATGCCTAAGAATGTATAGACAGCCGAAATGTGCATTTTGACAACCCCCGAGTTAATTACAACGAGTTAAACCGTGACGTCCGTATGTGCGCATGTGTGTATCTGCGTATGTATTTCGCATAACTCAAAAATGGTATGTCCTAGAAAGTTGAAATTTATTACGTAGATTTCTAGTGGGGTCTAGTTGTGCACGTTCTCTTTTAAATGCATTTGGATGTCCCAAAGGGTATCTTTTAGACTTTTTTGGGGGTTAATCATTGTTAATTTCAATGCAAACTCAAGTGGTGTTATTAGGGATTACAGTACCGGTATACCGAATACTGGTATTTCAAGCAATTTTGCAATTTCCAAATACCGGTATTGCTGAGGTAAAATACCATTATTTTTGATATTAGCTGAAAATAATAAAAGTTTCAATTAAAGAATGTTCAATTTAATTTATTAAAAGTCTACTTATATATATATTTTTTTCCATGCTACAAATCGAAACACAATCTAATGATGTAAAAATTTGGCTTCAAATTGCCCGAACTAATAAAATAACATTAAACCAAAGAAGCGAAATTTGCGAAATGCTATTGTCATTACTAGATGGTGAGAGGGATTGTATTTTCGTGCTCTTTTGTGCACCCTGTTTTAATTTTTTACAGTTCCCTGATCACTCACTTTCCCTATTGTGAAGTTAATTTCGAGTGTAATTTTGAATGCATTTGTCCTATTTCTTATTAACAATTTGTTTTAACCATAAATTGCAGTGATACTTAATGATTTCTTTTTTAGTTGTTTGTCTCAACTGTACTAAATTTGGACAAAAACTTTTTTCTTATTAGTATAACAAATGGTAATTTGTTGTCACCAGCATTGGTTCGTTGTCTTGTCTCATTATTTGGCTTTATACTTGGCAATATAATATTTAGAAATTATATAGTGCCTTGAAAATTTGCATAGAGGTAAGCATAATCAACTGAAATATATTTTCAGATATTTAAATAATTATAAATAAAAAGGAATTTTGAAAAAAATGCGAAAACAAATAAGAGAAACTAACAAGATCAGATTTAGTCAAGTTTACTGTAGATTTCAAACCAAAGAGTTACTATAACGCAAACAGAAACCTCTCCTGCTCAAGAGAAAATTATGTTAATGTTGGAACATTTAGTTTAGTTAGTATCGTCTCTACGTAAGAAATAATGACTAGCTATAAATTTTATAAAATATAATAATAATACAGTCGGGCCCCGATTTAACGAATTCATCGGGACCGAAACTTTTACACGTTAAATCAGGGTTATTCGCAATATTGGGGTGTTATTTTTTTTTAAAAGTTCCCTTACCTTATCTAAAACACCTAACAAACGACTCGCAAAAAAAAATCCATAATGGGATGGTTTCCTTCAGTCAAAAGTACTTCTTTTAGCCATTGAAATTGATAGAATGAGCAAAAAAAAAAAAAAAAAAAACATGGACCTAGAAAATATTTTAATTTTCCCGACCGTTTTTTTTTAATTAATTTTTTAAAATATCTGATTTTTCAAACAAGGCGTGGTCTTGATGACGTCACAAACGATGCACTTTGCCTCATCTTTCAACCACGTTTCCACGTCATGATGATCAAGAAGCGAATCAGATATTGCGCTCTACGCTTGCTATCAACCATATTGTTGCCAATACACGTGAGTAAAGATGCGAATTAAATATTTTGCACTGTGAATGGCAACACTGAATGTCATTTCATTATTTGTGATGTCGTCGGCAGAAGCCGTAAACAATGAAAAAGCTCCGATTTAAGGTTTTTTTTTTAAATATTAAACTTAAACAAATTATTTTAAAAATGATCAGATCCTATGGTTTTAAGCATGCTCGTTCAGAAAAAAAAAATACTTTTAAAATTTGGAAACGACCCCATTAGAAAGTGTACACTTTTTATTCAGCATTTCACGGCTTATTACACACTAGATAATTTGAAATTTTAAACGACTGAGTAATAGATGTTTGACAATTTTCTTGATACTTGGCTCAAAATAGTCCTTTTTTTACTTTATGGAGCGAAAAAATACTGTGCCATTTGCAGCCTGCTGCATGTATATGTTTTTAGTTTCCAGTCCATGTAAATCATTTTAAAAAGTAACGGTTTTAATGGGAGTTTCACTATTGCTTTTTGCATTAAAATCAGTATTCTTGGGTGGCCCCTTTTGCCCGTCAAAAATTGCTGATTCCAAGAAATGTCTTTTTCATTTCAGATAACATGGATGGAATATTTGGAAAACATCCCAATATTTCCTAACTCAAATTAACAAAAAAAAAAAAAAAAAAAAAAGAAAGAAAGAATTTCGGCTGTTAAAATAATAAGTTAACCCCTTCAGACCTGGTGTCCGGTATAACGGCCATACACTTTAAACAGCTGCTAATCATTTAATAATTACTTTAATTAGTTGATTTTTTTTCGTAGTTGACTCTTTACATTCTACTTGTTATAATCTGTGAAATAATTTTTCGTTTTGGGATTGACAACACTGACATATAAGGATTGAGAGATAGAGAGTGGCTCATTTTTCCAACCATGGATTTTCATCTTAAAAGCAAGGTTTTTTTCCTGATTTTTTTAAAAAATATATAATCTTTAAATTATCGTTTCAAACGCTTATATTATGTTTTATAATTGTTTGTAAAACATTTTATAATGAAGTTTGTTCGGCATTTTATCATTTTTGTACATGAAATATTGATTTCAAAAATATTAGTCCGGAATATATTAGACGTGCCATAACTCTTTTAATTTTTCTCCTACAAACTCAAAATTTTGTCTACAAGATACCCTTTACCATAGTACACTGTGTACTAAATATCAACATTTTTGGTCCAATATTTCATAATTCCGACTAAAGGGGTTAATTCAGGGTTTATCCTGTAAATAGAGGTTTTTCCCTTCATTTTAGTCTGGCAAAAAGAAAAATTCGTTAAATCATGAAATTCGTTAAATTGAGGTTCGTTAAATCGGGGCCCGACTGTACACACAATACAAAAGAATAACACAGAGAAAAAGGGAGGGGGGTGTCTAAAAATAACGCGCAAGAGACCGAATTACTCGAAGATGAAGGACGTCTAGACGATTAGAGGAGGGATGTCACTCACTGTTAACAGTACAATCGACTTGTGTGAATTCAGAAAGAGTATTTTCAACTGTAGGAAAGTTGAACACTAGAATTAGTTCCAGGCTTAGAAATAACTCAATAGATGCATTATGTTTTTTACTATTGATTTTTCTTATGAAATTTTTTCCTTCATTTTATATTTGTTTACAATACGTTTTCGTAAATAGTACATTTTTTGTACAAAATTATGAAATTTGGCAATGAAACGAAATATTTTGAAGCATCTTTTGAGAAGTTTCAAATACCGGTATTAATACCGGTATTCCGGGATCACGTTTTAAAAATACCGAATACCGGTATTGAATTCTTGGTCCGGTATTGCATTCCCTAGGCGTTATAATTTGGCAAAATCTTTGCGATATATCGCCAAGCTTTTGGTCGCCAAGATTTGTCCCCAACTTGGTTTTTATTTTAAATCTGGTTTAATTTTTGGCTCTATTGACAATATTTCGAGAGTTAACCATTGAAAACCATTAAAATGTCCAGTATTTGGAGAATTAATCCGTTCAAACCGTTTTTTTTTTTTTTTTTTTTTTTTTTGCTTCGGTTTGCAACTAACTTGGGGTTAAAATTACTCCAAGGCACTATAATCATTAAATTGTCATAAAAGGAAGTTATGTGATTCACACATCGGCTCGTTTTAAATTATGATTTACTCTTCTACTTTGTTATTTCAAAAATATCATTTTAATATTCCACGGTATGTAATATTTTTTGAATGAAATACCTTTTGAGCATTTGTTAAAAAACAAGTTTATACCGAATTTTATAACTCAGATACATTTGCAGCTCATTTACTTACATAAAATTGGCAAAGTGTTCCTCTTAGATTGCTTTACTTTTCATTTAATTCATCATCTTTATCATAAGGGGGAAAAATACTTTTCTACTGACATGGTTGCGAAGTGAGCTCTATCCCTGCCAAAGGAAACACAAATTGCTTAGGAGGTGGTTCACCTTGGTCAGGTCTGTTTAAACCAACTTTTCTTGTGTTGCTACCTACAATGAAAACGTTATACGATTTATTCATGTATTTATTTAGCATCAGGCGACAAGACATATGCTTTGCATTGACAACAAAGATAGATATTGCAGTAAACTTAAATGCACATTTGAAGTTCTCTTCTTCATTTTTCCTTCGAACTGTTTTAATGGTTTTAGTAATGAATTTTTGCATTATTTACTTAAAAAATATTAACACTTAATACAGCTTATAAGTATAACTAGCTGCATTGCCCGGCTTTACCCGGTCCACCTTGAAAATTAAAAACTGTGTCAAGTGCCGTATATATTCAACCATCAGGCTTAAATAAATAATAAAAAAAACATCATGCAGAAGTTCCCTTCCAAACAATAACGACAGATATTAAAATACTTTTAAGACATTAAATCGAGAAAGATGGATTTAAAAAGCGTAACCATGGAAACACAAAATGAAATAAGTTTAAGGAATTAAAATGCGAAAGAAAATGGCTAACAATTTGAATGGAAATAATATTTTTTAACATGATTTAAAAGGGCTTGTATCTTTTTTCTTTTGGAGATAGAAGTTTAGTTTTTCGACCATAGGTCGAGTTAGATCTGAAGTAAAAAATGTCGCTTTTTCCAATGGTGTCAAAAAGAAAACTGTGGGACAATCCCTTCACTTTTGTTGATAGATTTAATGAAGATGTAGTGCCTAAATTTCAGTTAAGCCTAAACAAATTCGAGCTAAAAAAGAGCAAATAACTCCCGCCTTAAGCAGGTTAGAGCATTGAAGCAAATTGTGTAAAACGCGGGAAATTCTACTCTTTCCAACGATATTTAGCATTAATAAATGCAAGTAATTTTTCACCCCCATATTCGAGAATTTATGTGAAAATTTTGTCTAAATTGGAATAAAAAAAGAACTAATCGTCGAATTTTTTCGAACCAGTCTACAAAGCTTCTCAGGACTTAAATGAACAAACTGTGGAAGTTTCAGCGAAATCGGCCGGATAGTTCTCGAGTTTTGCGAGTTCAAACACACAGACGATTTTTGGAGACTTCATTTTATACTATGTAGAGATATTTGGAATAAGTTAGGTATAAAACAGTTTATTTCATTCAGCCGTGCTACGTCATGTACATTGAGTCCTACCAAGAAAGCGTAACTTGAACAAGCAAAATGTAGTGTCCCTTGAGTTGGCACAAGATACAAATTGTGTACCAAATCAGTAAAAATGCTTCGTGAAAGTGTATTCAACTGCAATTTATACGTTTTAACACTTCGCTAAGCCAGAAATATTGTATCACACAATCACAAACAAACATTATTAGTACTCTGAAGAGAAAATCTTTCAACAGTTCAAATCATGTCTTGTTCTCAGTATCTGAACAGGATGTAAGACTGAATGTATTTGTTTATTGTTTACAAAAGAAAAAAAAAATGGTTGATCCCTGCTGTGCAGTTGTGCAACTTCACATTTGTTAACTTTTTATCTATAATAGTTCTATTGAGCTCCGGTTTTCTATGATGACTTTGGTGCTAAAATATCACTCAGCTTAAAAGGAAGTGAACAAACAAGGAGCTTTATGCAAAAGCCGACTTCTGGGCTGTCCCATGCAGTTCGTCTTTGGTGTGGGCTCATCAGTCTGGAATATTGAATAACCGATCTGAAGGCAGATGTCATCTCATTGAATCTGGCTGAGAGTGCCAATAAACTGGTAGATAAAGTAAAATTTTTTCACCAGCGAGAGTCAACAGACGCTCTTAAATGTACTGCAAAACTTGGGTATTTAGTTTTCTGCAGTCTCTAGATGGAATAACCGAGCAGTCGTTAGATTGCATGTAGTTCTGCATTAGCCCTGGCATAGGGCTTACTGCTGAAATGAAAATTGTTTTAAGTTTTTTGCCGTTAAGCAAATATGACACATTTCAAGACTTTCACATCTTTTAAAAAACAAAAATGCTTCTATACACGGTAATCAAGCGTATAAGAATATGTTTTGAAGCATTGCATGCGACACCTGTATCTATTCAGTACATTGAAAATGGTTTTTATTGCAATAATTTCGTTTTATTCCTGCGCTGCAACAAATTTCTGTTATCGTCCAAATTGTTTCGAGGTACTGTTCTGTGGTGTCTCTTGATACAAGTAACACACTCGGCAGTTATGCTGAGGCATATTTCTAAGAGTGAAAATGGTACAAAAATGTTTTTTTTTAAACTTTATTTAAATTATTTAAAAGATGTTCTATGTGTCTTCCTCCTACTGCCTTAACGCTTTATATATCACCAGTACTTTTAAATCGTTCGCCTTACGAAACCCCACCAATATTTTTGTATCACATTGTAGTTTTATAAACTTATGTACTGTGTCCTTCACGATCAAAGCTCCCGTCGACAAGTCTGCCTTAAAAATGGACTAGGTTCATTTTCTGCAAGGGTTAGTGGGATGGGATTTTTTTTGGCACCATTTAGCTTCCCTTGGAAAAATGAGGCACGCTTCGTTGCCATATCATTAGACAGACACAGAAATTTCGGCGGTAGCTTTTTCCGTGATGGATAGTCGTATCTTCTTATAGGAAGTTCTAGTTTTTATTTAAAATAATTGAAATTCAAAAAATAAATATGAGAAACATATTGTGATTAACGTGATAGAAATATATATATTTTTTATAAACGTCTGCCGTAGGATAGTACATTGCGAAAGTTTTAAATTATGTCTTTCTTTACCTAAACCTCGAAACATCATGCATCTGAATAACACTTTGTGAAACATGACTTTTCTGTAAAAAAAAAAAAAAACTAATATCTAATTAAGACGAGTAAAACAGTTATATTTCATCATGATTTGTTATTTGTGAACGTAATGCGGTTTGAATGCTACTTGTAAAGAAGTGTAACAAAAAAGGTACAAATGGGAGGAAACTGACAAAAGTCCCACTTGAAATTTTGAAGACAACTATCGCCATACTTTGTGCAGTAGTAAATTACATTCCCGCAATGGACAAACCGAATTCGAGATTTACAGAATTGAAACACAGATGTTTCTCATTTCCTGCCTGGTGGAGTATGAGCCAAAATTTGATCGACACATTTGCGTAGTTCAAACCGTGTGTCAATGTCACAGACAAAGGGGTAACCATTTAAAATGCATAAAATTATTCGTAAAAACCATATGCTAAATCATGTGTTTTGATTATTACAAACAAAATTAAATGTAACGTTATCACGTTTGTTGAATCAACATTAGTCTTGTTGTGCCCGATGGTTAAAGTCATGTGGAAAGATAGTTTTGTTCTATTTATTATGGCCATTATTTTTGTACTAAAAAATCTCCCGTCAAGGTATAACAGGTGAAACATTCTTCTACATTTGAACGAAACTATTGTGTGGTGATATTTTGACAGTTGAACCCTAACTCCAGTGGATAAACACTAAACTCCAGTAAGTAGCATTCATTGTTGACCATTTATTCGTTTCTTCATTACCCTGAAATGACACAGTCTTATTAATGAAACAGTTGTTACCGGATCGAGTTCAGCCTTGTCACAATAAAACTTCTCCCTGCATGTTAAACATTACCAAAACATATTATCCAGTTATCATTCCGTGGCGCGAGTTTCATTGTTGCAATTGGCGGATTTCTCGACCATTGGCTATTATATTAATGAGGATGTGCGCCGTTGGTTGGTTCACACAAAAAAAAAAAAAAAATTATTTATTATTATTATTAGTCTACTCAATATTTTACAAATGCTTACTTTAAGAACTACAAACAATTGGATGAAAAACCTAATTCCTAATTGTTTCATAAGTAAATTTTTTGAATTAAATAACAATGTTAAAATTTTTGCCTTTACTATGTTGAAAAAAAAAAGCAGTTTTACGGATAGTTCCTCATACGTGTGAAGTCTTAAACTGTTTGGTCATCTGACTGTTTTCTTAGAAACCTCAAATATGCTGCAGCTAACAAAAGTCTAGCTTTGAATCATTTTTCTGAATAATTGGTTAAATTAAGACAAAATCACGGATTCCTTTTTCTAGCATTATCTTGAACATTTTTTAAGGCGCATTTTAGTGCTAGCTCAATAATTTATTTTTTCTTCGCCCGGAATTTTTTAATGGCTAGATTTTACGCTGAATAGATGAGTAACTCCACACTTAAAATAAAACTGCAGTGTTATTTGAAAACGCATAATTTGTATTTCAGGAATTATTAAACATTTTTCTACTATTTAAAATACACAGTTTCATCTTTTTTACTTCCTTTTACAAAAAAAAAAAAAGAAGTATTGTGTTCGCGAAAAAATTTTTCACTCAAAAATCGACCTTAATTTCTATTTTGCTCGCCCCCGAATGAATGTTAAGCCTTTTTTTGACTCGACCATCCGTGGATAAGTGCCTAAGAACGTATAGACACGCGAAATATACGTTTTGACGATTCTCGAGTTAGTTACAACGAGTTTTCTCTTGACGTCTGTATGTAGGTATGTATGTATGTGCGTATAAGCGTACGTGCGTATGGATGTCGCATAACTCAAGAACGGTACGTCCTAGAAAGTTAAAATTTGGTACGGAGACTCCTAGTGGGGTCTAGTTGTGCACCTCCTCTTTTGGTTGCATTCGGGTGTTCCTAAAGGGGTCTTTTGCCTTTTTGGAGGGAAATCATTGTTAATTTCGATATTAACTCAAGTGGTGTTACAATTTGACGGACACTAGTGGCGGTATATCGCCAGTTTTGTCGCCAACTTGACGATAAATTTGGCCTTTTTCGTTTTTTTTTTAAATCTGGTTTTAATTTGGCCACTGTTGGTGATATTTAGAGAGTAAACTATTTAATCCCATTAAAATTACCAATAATGGGAAAATGACTTTAAATTGGAGTAAAAATAAGTCATGTGAGGCACACATCAGCTCGTTTTACTCTAAATTTGTGTAATGTTGGTATGATGTAAGTATAAGCGTTGTGATCCATAACAATGTAAATAACTAGTACACTTTCGCATTATTAGAGTCCATGTACTCTCATTGGTGGGAATCTGGGATTGAAAACCCACAATTAAGAACAATTGCTATCCGGAACCTGAATGGGAGCACATGAAAAGGATTGGACTTGTGAACTTTACCAGTAATTTATTTTATCACAGATGTTAACAAGCATTCAAAAATAATAGAATTAGTTCTCATCTGATACAAATACAACTATTAATACAATCTGACAATCCATAAAAATGTATTTCTTTCAGTATTTCTGTTTTTTTTTTTTTTTTTTTTACTGCAAATATGAAGTCAATATTCATCATACATCAAGAAATAATGATATCACAACAAATTGGTATTTTGTCAATATATTTTTAAAGTTAAGTAACAGCTTCAAACACTATTACTTCTGGTAAATATAAATAAGGTACATAAAATAATGCTACAGAACTAGAATCTAATACTCTTCATTTTATTTTAATTGGATCTTCAATTTGCTTCGTGTGTTAAACAAATATGATTTTCAAACGTTTAAAAAAATATAGCACACCATGCCTCAACTGTTTCCTCTTTTTTTTTTTTAATTTTTTTTGAATTTTTTTTTTACTAAACCAACACACACACAAAAAAAAATATATATATATGTTTTTATTTTTTTATTTTTTAGTACCTTCATATTTAAAATGGACATTTCAAAGAAGAGAAAGCAAAACACCAACTTAATAAATTCATTGATTGAAACTCATGCTGGAAACTGTTCAAATAATTGTTCCCATAAGAGAAGCTTTGGTATTTTCAGATAGTAGTCCTTCCGGTCTTTTGTCAACAAACACATTCAATAAAGAAAGGAATTCTGTTGGGCAGAAAGGAGTTAACTGAGCCACAAAGCAAATTTGTTACTTCTTGAGTTTTTGGAAAAGAAGCTCTAAGGGTAATTCTTTACGTTTTTGTCCACTAGTCTCACGGTTATTTGTAAGAATAGCTTGAGTATGCTAATAGCCATTGTCCCGGAAGAATATTTACTAGCTATTTACTTGAAATAAATAGAGGCTTTAACATTTTTTGAATTTTACTTTGCGTATTAAACGCCTTTTCCAATCCTAACAATCCAGGAATTCGTCAATTATTTAAGATTAGGTATGATGCATATGAAGCTGTGTTTGTTAAGCTAGTTCATCATTAAACTAATTTGCTTTAAGTGATTGTTGCAATGTTATTGTTAAAAAAAATGCTTAGTTTTTAATGTTATTATTTAAGGGAATAAAACCCAGTGACATGAATGATTAATACACAGTTGAGGAAGTGAGAAGCTAAAGAATGTTTATGACAAAATTAAAAATTTGGAGTTAACCAATACAAATGTTAGGAGAACCCCTCCTCCTTTTTTGGGGCAAAAACGGGTATTATCAGCTCTAGTAGATGCTGCAGTACAGCAGGATTTAGATTTTTTTAATGAACGCCTGCCTAGGATTTGAACTTTAAACTCGATTAACTCAAACCTTTAAATAGTTCCCTTACATCCATTGACTTTTCACTGCTTCAATTGGATTTTTTACTTAATTTTACTGGTACGATCAAATAACAAGAAACTAAGAATTATTTTGAATCCTCGACTTTGTAGGTGTTTTGTGATTACTACATGCTTATTTTATTATTACAAAGTTTACACGTTTCATTTAGAAACCGATTTCTGACAATTTGGATAAAAAAAAATTTAACTTCCATTAAGGGAACTGAAGGAAATAAATCCTTAAAGCAAGAAAACGGTTATTAGAAAATTTCAGGACATATTTTTAGATTTCTTGTTTGGAACATCACAAGAAGTGAAAATAAAGTAGCAGTGGCGGGCCTCATATGTTCCAGGGGTTGAACGTTGGAGAAAATGGTTGGAAATAAAATAGGATAGAGTTACAATTCAAACAAAAACAAAATTTCAAAATTCTTTTGTTGTTTTAATGCAAAGATGCCACAGAAAGGCAAGCAGATACTAAGCATATTGTTCAGTAGATTGTAATAAACTAAGCTTTTGATTCCCAAAAGAGCCAAATGTGACGATTTTAATGTCCAGAAGTCTCACTACGCGATACATAGGAAGATAATATTTATAACGGAAGATCAATAAACTCTACGAATAACATTAAGTTATAGTAAAAGAGATTTATTTTCTAAAATATTTTATTTTCGGATAAAAGGAATCTAAAAAAAATCTCAGCACTCACACAACACGCAGCTGTTGTCATCACACCTTGTTCACCACTTGATATTTTCTCAACCTGTCCAACACCGTTCTTACCTAATATATATTTTCAATCGCTTTTGAACTATTGGGAGTTTTGTTTCATCCATTTTGAAAATTTTCGTTCGACGCAAGATTGTACTTATTCTCTAAAATGTCAAAGAACATATTCACCATTTTATTACTGAAACCAGAAGCTTAAGTCTCAACCTACCAGATAATACAGTACTAACAGACTTTTGTCTTTTTAATCTGTGGGACACGTTATTTTTTTCAGCTTCTTGGAAGGCCAATTCCCCCTATTTTTTGGAAGTAATTCCAAACATTTCTTCTTTAGTTTTAAAATATGATTTACTATTTATATACTTATGTCGGAGGGGTTGTGTCCTAAATTTCTAATAAGTGATAAAGGTAACAACAAAACAGCTTTTATCTTCCATGCGACTGCTTAACGTTGTTTCTAGATATATCTATATCGGCAGACTTCGTTAAGGTCCATGCCACCATTTCTATTAGCTACTGTAGCACGTTACATGTTCTCACTTGTAAACTGGCCATATGTCAGTAACTTTTGCATTTTTCTGGAAGTATTGGAAACTATTATAATATTTTAAATTTAAAAAAAAATTATTTCAAAAAAATGAGTTAAAATTATAATAAAATAAAAGAGTTTTTATGAATTACTGATAAACTTTTTCTCATCATTATCATATTTATTTTAAACATTTGAGAAATTTTCAAAAGTAATTGAGCTGAAGTTACAACAATATTTGCTATTTTCAATGAATGAACCACTTTTTCAAGTGGTCCATTCATGAAAACACCTAGCGGTTCAATGATAACAAGCGCTAAATTTTGAATATTCTTATAAGTGTTACGGCTGTGACGAATCATGATGAAACACGAAGTGTGGAGTATTGTACTTAAAAAGGCACTTTTTTGAAGTCAATGTTCAAGTTTAATTGATCAGTGACATTCAAAGCATGTTATAACTAAAGGCAAATCTCAATAAATAATAAGATAGTGATAGAAATCTTATCTGATTGATTAGCAATGTGATGAAGTAATTTTAGCTACTTGACGACCCAGCAAAACATTGTTTTCAGACAAAAGAAGGTAGGGGAGCTAGGGGCTTGATGTAATAGGAGTAAGTAGTAACAGTGCTTTTTCACTAAGAATTTAAACTTCATTAACCTATTTTTTTGACTCAGTCTTACTGTTATAATGTACCACGTCACGTCATCACCGCCAGTGTCCCGCCAGGCGACGCAGTGAGTGGGTGTGTGCCAGCCCTCCGTTATTGGCAGGTAACGTATTTCATGACCTTCGTAAATTTTTATTTAACTTTATTATTTTTGACTAAATAGAGCTTTCAATAATTTATTTCGTATTAATATTTATCTATTAATGATGTATTATCACAGTTTTCAAGATTACAAAGTTGCTTGAATAATTAACACGCTAAATATGAAAAACTATGATTTGGGGTTAATTGTAACAAAATTTCGGAGTATATTGTAACATGTTACAACTTGCCCCATATTGCTGTATGTTATTTGTAATATAATAAGGGATTTAAAGCTTCCGGGATTTGGCCTTTAAATGTAGATATTTTCCAAACCAGTGACTTTGCGCCCTTTGTTTTTCACTGATCGTCCTGATTCCACTGAACAGTTAGAAAATTCTCTAAATGTGATTGAAAATTATCGTTGAATCTCGAAACTGCAAACGAACCAACTCCGAGTTGATCTGGTCAAAACAAATTTTCCCCGTCGAAAATTAGACCATTACCAAAGGCACCCCCACGGAAAACAAATTCAAGTAACAGGCGTAAAAGGAAGTCCACTGTTTTGACAGACACACCTGAAAAAGAAGCTTTGAGAATGGAATATGAAGAAAAGATGAAAAGAGATGATAAAGATAAAGAAAAAGTAAAGGGAAAAGGCAAAGGCAAAAAAATCTGCAAACAGTAAAGATGGAATAGAAGGAGTAAAGAAAAAGGCTTTAAATTCGGAATCTGAATCCGAAGAGTAATATTGTCTAGCTTGCAGCGAATGGTATCGTCATTCAAAAGATGATTGGGTTGAATGTATTGTATGTAATATGTGAGCACATTTATTATGTGTCGGAGGAGATACTATTTCTTTTGTTTGTATTAACTGTAACTCAGATGAAGACTAAATTCATTGATAAAGAGACTTATGAACAGACTGATTATTATAAGATGTAAGAACTAAGAGATAATTAAAATACTTAATTTGGAGGTTTATAATTTTACTTACTGGGATTTCGAAATGCCTAGTTTGTATATAAGTACTTATGGTAGAATTTTAATACAAATCAGGATTAGTAGTTTAAAACTAAAATATTTAAATTGTTGATTACCTAAAAAAAGTGTATTTCAGTTAATTATTTAATAGTAGATGCATTTAATCGAAGTATATTATTATTTTCGTTAAATAACTAATTATTTGTTGAAAAAAAAGTAAAATGTGGAAAGAATAAATGATTAATGGTGTAAAACTCATGTTTTTTTTTTTGTTTTTACTATATGCCATAATGGATGTTACAACAAACCCCAAGTACGGGGTAAGTTGTAACACTTCACTTTTTTTTGAAGTTTTTTTTTCTGAAAGATATTTCTATAGATGTGATGTTTTTTTAATTAGACTTCATAGAAGAATAGTCAGTGTACCAATCAAAATTTATTTAGTGATAATTTAACCAATACATCACAAGATATGACATTTTTTTTAAAAAATGTTACAACAAGCCCCTCGCTCCCCTACTAAAGCTGATTACGCGTCTGCAAACTCTGGTACAGGAAATATCTTCGCCGTCTAGTCATGTAACCAGTTCATTGGCGGCAAGCTTCCCCTATTAACTTTGTAGGACTTTATTTTATAATATTTTAATGTATTGTAACGGCTGGATCAATACATTTCTATTAATTGGCTCAATACTGTTACGTCCTGGACTAACTATGTATATTGAGTAAAAGTGAATCTTTCCTCGGACCTTTTAGAGAAACGAATTTTGAATATTCATGAAGTTTGGTAAGTTTGCACATCAAAACAGTTGCAGCAGCTTCATTTCAATTTATTACATCTTTTGAAACTGATAATAATAATAATAATTATAACAATAATAATATTTAAAATATTAAATCATAGTTAAAAATTTAAATTTTAGAGCTGCCGTGTTTAGTGGAATTAAATAACTAATTGATGCACAAATGAAATTTTGGCATTTTCTCTATTTTACCGTCTGGCTCTTGATTTATAATGCGCAGTAAGTTTTCTGATGGGAACATAGCTCTTAAATACGTTTGATAAAAACTTAATAATGCACCATGAAGTGAAAATCAATGCTATTTAATAATATTTGCTACTGACCAGTTAATAACAACATCTAATATATGTAGGTTTTCATAATTTCCGTATTTCATTATTTTTTTAATAAAACCAAGAGCAAATATACAGTTTTTCAAACGAGTACTACATAAAAAAGGATCAATTTCTTAAGATAAGTATTTAATAATGAATTTGAGGTATAGTTTGTACCATACTTGAACCTCGACATCTCTGTCATACAAATATAAGATTTTGTTCAAAATTTACTTATTATTTTTCTTCAATGCGTTTTGAATCAATGATTAACTATACACAGTATACCCTCTTAATGTGTTTTTTTTTTATTTGAAATATTCAACAAAATATTGTACAGTATAAAATTAGTCTTATGAACATAAATTCATTTAAAATGATGAACGATTTTCATTATATATGAGTAATAACACAAGTAGATTAATGCTTTAGATGAAATAATAATTATATATACTAATAGACAATTCTGCTATGCAAGTATAAGATTTCAATCAAAATTGACTTATTCTTTTCTCTTCAATAACTTTTTAAATCAATATCTTATTATACACAACATACCTTTGTAATGGGATGTTATTTTTGAAGCATTCAACAAAATATTGTACAATATAAAATTGTTCTTACGAACACAAATTCAATAAAAATCATGAAAATTTTCATAATATATGAATAATAACTCGCGAAGATTCATGCAAAAAAATATATATATATTGCTTAAAATGTCCACATCATCGCGCTTTTGACGAAATAATAATTAAAATATAAATCTAGACAATTTTTTAGATCTTATGTTTAGCGCAGTACGTTCATGGTTCTTACTCTTTTTCATTTTACTATGAACCACAAGTTTTAAAATAGTGTGTCACATGACGTAATAGCTAAAAAAATCGTGCAAAAAACTAAGTGACCATAGGGATCTGTGTTTGAAGCTCCATGATTAGTATTCTGAAACGAAATGAAATTTCTTGCGGAATGTGCAAAGATAAACCTTTGAGGAAGTGTTGTATTCGCTACATCAACTTAAACATTGACATGTCAGCTACTATGGGATACTAAAACTCTTGAAAGTTGTGATGAAAATAAAGTTAACTCATTTTACAAATCAAATATTTTTTAATTTATAAAACTAAACAGAATGAGATGGATGGATCATATTTCAAGAACGATTTCGATACAGTTTTATTTTAATTTGTTACTTAGTATAAATTTCAAGGAGCTATTATTATTATTGATAATCTTTGAATGTAATTTGAGTTTTAGATAAAATTTTATACAGTTTCATTGTAATTCCGATGAAAGTAAGCACACTAAACAATCCTTCATTATGTATTATATTTCCTTTAATAATTATAATTTTTTTTGGCTTTTTTTTATTTATTTATTCAAGGGAAATTTTAAGATATGTTAAGTACTTGTACAATTAATTTGTATTGATGTTTTAATTCTATGTAACTTTTGTATTTTGTATTTTTAGACTAATATATCAGTCAATTATACCTTTCCATAACCTTATGTGGAATGTTAATATCTAAATATTATTATTATTATTAGCTTTTCTTAAACAATCCAAAAAATCTTTATTAATAAAGTTATTACTGTGAATTTAGTTCTAGCATTAAAACATTTTTTAGAATTTTTTATGCAGCAATATACATTAAAAGGTTTGATGTTTCAAGACGTCGATGTATATAAAGCTCGTTTTTCTTGGATCTATGTAGCGATACAATAAATGTTTTAATTTTGAACATCGATGCTTTGAAATATCGATGTTTTTTCTTTAATGTCGCAACACGAATTGAAAGTTCAACGCTAAATATTAGAAACCTCTGTAAACTCCATCATTCTATTGTTAGAAATTTCTTAGCAAGAATGTAAATTTTTTCAATGAATAATAATAAGGTGACTTTAAGAAACATTTTTTACAACCTGTGCGCATGTACAACCCAAATTCAAAATAATAGAATATCAGAACTGTTTGAACAAAATTTGCCCCTGAGTCAGGAAAATGAACGCATGCAAATTAAAAAGAGTAAAACTCGTTATTCATGAATGGGTAAATCAATTTAAACAAATATTCAGATATTATTTTAACAACTTATGGATCATTAACAGATTGGGAAAATATATGGATTTTTTTTTATAGGGGTCAAAAAAATAGAATAATCTATTCATTCAATGTGAATTTTAAAAAGTAGCAAAAATATTTGCATACCTGTTAATTGACAGTTTGTCACAAGTATGAAGCTTGGCGCCCGGTTAATTTTACGCTCTTTTAAAAGCTTTTTATTGCTCAAAATGAGTCGTCAAGGTGATAAATAGGAAAAAAACAAAGTTACACATTGTATCATTTCTTAAAGTTAGAAAAAAACTATGCAACTCGTTTCAAATGAACGTTTTACAATCTATGGTATGTAAGATTTTAAAGGAATATATACTGTAAAAACGATTCAGAAACGTGACTGGAAAATAATAGGCAGCTGATGTGCCCAATTTCTTCCAGTAATAAATCTTGGAAAAACCAGGAACGTTTTCCGCTAAAAGACAGTAACCTTTCGGAAATTAACCTAGAAACTTTCTGAAGAAATGTAAAATCTCCCCTGTTAAAGTCAGTCACGTCTCTAGAACCTTCTAGAAAAATTAAGTAGGTTTAATGTTATTGATTAGAATCTTCCGGATTTACCAAAAACTTTCCATAAAAATCAGAGCGTCCACGACCAAAGTCTATGCAGGAAGGAACCATGCATATATCTTGCCTGCAATTCCAGCCTTGCAAAGCTATAGCCATCCATTGACTTTTTCGCTCTCATTGAGAGTTAGTCAATCTGGATAGACAGTAAGCAGTCTTAGGTCGATACACTTAATAAACACGCTCATTTAATCTTTAAACTGGTTGCTAAAAATATTTTCCACAACAGTGAAAAGTCTGCACGCGTGCACCTTGTAGCGATTCAGGAAACTTTTTTGTAAAGATACTTGGTTTTTCGGGGAAATAGGAGAAAACGTGTGAAATCCCGAGACGTTCCACGGAAATAACCAGTAACGTTTCGGAATTTTTTTACAGTGTAGAAGGACTGACCAACTAAACAGTAACCGAAGAAAACTAGGTAGAAAAATAGTAACACCTGGCAGAGAGGATGCCAAATTATAGTAAATTGTCCAAGATAATCGTTGAAAAGTGCTTCTTACGTCCATAAGTAATGGAAATAATGTACAGTTATCTTGTCCACACCGACTACACTTGGACGGTTGCATAAACTGCAGTTTTAATTTCGGATCTACGAAGTAAGACCATAGATAAACATAAAGCAGAAACGTGCACGACTCTTCTGGAGCAAAGAGAAGCTCATACAGGTGCAACAAGGTTGAAAAGGTATTATACTCAGTGATGAATTTTATTCATTTGTTTATTTTATTTTATTTATTTATTTATTTATTTATTTTTTTTTTTTTTGAAATATCTGTGACCAAAAAAATGTGTTCGGGTTTGACGTTTAAAAAGGAAAGCGTGTGAGAAATCTTGTGTAAGACGCTCTTTCCAATTTGACACATCCTTTTTGGTTTGTGAGTGCATGACGGCAGCTGGAATTGGGAAATTATATCTATCTTAAAATAAAACAATGCGTGACTTCCGCTGTTTATCAATAATACAGCATGAAACTTCATCTGAGGCACAGCAGTTACACATTTAGTGACACATTTTATCTTTCAGCAACTTTCTGCTCCATGTCATGTCTCTAAATCAACTCATAGATTTTAAACTGAAAGAGGAATTAAACTAGTCAAGCAGCTCTACCAATCTCAATACGATCAAGAATTTGTGGTACTATCAAATCTAAAGAAAGCGGTTCAAGATCTGATGGTGCCCTTCAACAAAAGTGAGCTAGTTGTTGCATTGAAGAGAGTATGGAAGCAATGTCAGGAGCGATTAATGTACACAGGTGGTAGAATCTGTGTGAAAGGATTAAAGCATTGAATCTAACAAAAAATGAGTCATTCTAGTATTGATATTGTTTCTTTTAAAAAATGTTTTCCCCCTTTAATTTGAATATTTTAATTTTTTTACTCAAGGCAAACTCTCATCACTATAAACTTTGGGATTATTCTGTCTAAGTTTATTTCTAATTGAGTATATTTAAAATGAAATGCACACTTTAAGGTCTAAGAAAAGTGGCACGTTCATTTTAATACCTAATTTGCACTTATATTTGGTTAGAATAAACTCTTTTCCAAAAAGTGAGAAGTATTCTATTATTTTGAATTTGAGTTGCATCTGAGTTGGTTGTGAGATAACTAGCAGGAAAAAAAATTACACTTATTTCTGATCATTCCTTTTATGCCTGCAAGCTCCAATGTTTATTACTTCTTTTTCTACCTGTCTAATCTAAATAATATGTTTCAAAACATATAATTAAAGGAATACTGTGTACCTGTATACATTTGATTCAATGCATTTAAAAAACCTGCTGCAAGCGTGAAGTATTTTTACTTCCTTTTACAAAAAAGGAAGTATTGTATTCACGAAAAAAAATTCACTCAAAAATCGACCTTAATTTCCATATTACTCACCCCGGATGAATGTGGAGTTTTTTTTCCGACTCAACGCTACGTGGATAAGTACCTAAGAACGTATACACAAGCGAAATATCCATTTTGACGATTCCGGAGTTAATTACAACGAATTTTCTCGTGACGTATGTATGTCAATTTGGCTACACGTTAAAATTGCCAGTAATACAGGAACGATGGGTTCGAATTTAAAAATTGATTTTGTGTTGAATAGTCCATTTATTGAGAAGGCTATAGGCTATATAACATTGCGCTTTGACTAATAGGAGTAGAGCAGCAATAAGAAATGTAAGGAAAACGGGAAAATTTATATGATTGTATAAAATGCTTGGAACGCCGAATACACGTGCATTTTTGAGGTAGACCGTGCAACGCTGGGCAATGCAGCTAGTAGACTCATAATTGCTGGGGAGGAGAGATTTTGTTCTGCAATTAAAACAATTAAATGTATACTCTGTAAAATTCGCTATACGAAAGTGGTCATTTTTTATTTAATCAATCGATAATTCACCCCTGGGGGCACCACGTTGTAAAACCGCGCACTGCGTAGAAACCCCCTCCATAGGTGTGGGGGGGGGAGGAATTGCTACGAGTTCTTTTTAACGAATAAACGTTTAAACTTTGGGGGTCTTTTTGCAACCTAAACAGTCATGCCTAAGTTCGAATAATACTCGACTTGGACCAAATAAAGAGGAAGAAAAAAAAATTTTTTTTTGACAAATTGACCCATAGTTACTGGGAGGGGGGATTTTTTTGGCAATCAAAATAATGAAACTAATACCCTGTAAAATTCCCCCCCCCCCACGAAAGTGATCATTTTTTTTTTAGTTTAATAATCGATACTTTACCCCTGGGGGGGCACCACGTTCGCCCCAACATAGCTGGGGGAGAAATTCGCTACGTGTTTTTTCTTATTAATTTAATGTTATTATATAACTTTTAGCCATTTAACTCATCACTTTAATATTTTTCTTTTTTTTTTGACCTTTCATCCACCCACGCAGCCGTGTGACCCAAAATTAGTGGGGGGGGGGGGGGGATTAGAGCCAAAGTTTTTTAATTGCATTTTTTTTTATTATTTTAACCGGCCACAAGCCATAAAAGAGATAAATCGCGTTTTGGGGAGTCAGCTCTTGATCTATTACCAGTATTGTTAAACACGTAATTTAGTCTTAGAATGCATTTACTTTGTTTTGAGAGACAATAAAGAAAGAAATACAAAAATATTTCTTCGGAACGATTCATCTTTTCTTTATTTATTGTGATATTTTATCCCTTTGTTTTTAAACAATCGATTTTTTTTTATGCTTTCGCAAATGTAATACCATACTAATATCTGTAGTAAAGTTTGCTCTTCAAACTATTTGACGACCTTTACAATGAGATAAATCTATGGATTACATACTTTGATCTATATAATAGAAAGCAATCACGCTAAACATTTGCCAGCTGCAGCTTTCCCTTTGATATTTGCGTCAAAGGAGATGATCTAAATCCAAGCTAAGCAATCAACGAAGTACTCTCTCACTGATGGGAGCAATCCTCATTTACCACAAAAGGTAAATTCATTATGCCTGCAGCATTACATCATTTCTTATCTGCTACAGGTATAATAAATGTATTACCAATAGATTCAGAACTCATTCCGCTATACATTATTGGCGTTGTTTATGATGGAAATCTACCACGCTAAATTTCTTGAGCCAAAATTTGTTTTCCAAACTCGAATATAACTGTTATCCAGTTATATTCGTAAGTTATTGTTTACACATTTATAACAACTATGGTCAGGAAAAGTAAATGGTACAGAACATATTCATGAATAAGCCTAGTGTACGTAACAGTTCATGAAAAGAAAATTAAATTATAATTCAAAGTAAAACAAAGTAAATAACGAGATCTCATTTATAAAAAAAAACTACGCACATATAGTTTTTCTCAAATTTTTCAGCATTTTCAAGGTAAAGTTTTTTTAATTCAAATAATTTAATGCATTAATGCGAAGGAGTCTGAAAATATATTTTGTATAAAATAGTTGTTCAAACTATTTTTTTTCAAACGATCCACTAATGAAGAAATAAACATATGTGCATACGATTGAAGTTTAAAACACTATTCTGTAAAATACGTATGAGGAATACGATATTTACAAAATGTTCTTGAAATGTGTGTTCCTTAAACCATAAAATCACTTAATAAAGTCTTCCTTTTGGCAATATCTTTCGATTTATTTTGCAATACTTTGAAATAATAGTATATGCACCGTAAAGTATGGCTACTTGAGCCTCCAGGGGTTACTTGAGCCCATGAGGAAAACGTGTCTCAAATCCGTCCTACTATAAAACTCCATGTATAAACTTAAAAAAATTGGGGTAGCAGTAATAGGAACAGGCTGATGCATCAAAAAAAGATTCTGCTATTCTCCCCTTTTTTTGATTGAGGTTATGATTGCAAATTGTTTAAACTGTTAGTTTTAGTGTTTGCAATCGTTCACATGTAAGTTCATAGAAACGTCTGATATCATCAAGATAAAGGTAGTTTTATGCCTGCATTCTATATCTTAATAAAATAATATTGGTTTAAGGTTTTAGCTAGATAATTAACGCAGTAACTAATATAAGTTAGTAAAAGCACACTGGTTGCCTTAAAATGGAGCTATTTGAGCCCAGCGTTCAAGCAGCCCCATACCACATTTCATCACTAAATTATGTTAAGTAAGGTTTATAATCTTCTAAAATAAAAAGTTTAGCTACTATTTATGCCCGTTTATTTGCATATCTGGGGATAAGAAGGGTCCGAAAGTAAAAGAGAAACCCTTGAAGTAGGAAATAATGCGGATTATTAAGAGGAAAATTTGCAATTGTGTCCAGATTCAACTAATGCCGGAGAAATGTCTTAGAGATTTCAATTTGTTTTTGCTGTAGTTACATTATATTTATATTTGAGAAATTATGTTTGCCTAAAAATATGTTTTTATGTATACGTCGATTTTATATTAATTTAAATAAATAATTTGCAATTTATATAAATAGTTTGACACTAGAATGTACGTTTTGAGTTTTCTTTCAAAACTATTCATCGTTCTTAATAACACCACCTGTTTCACTGCTTTTACTAATGAATATTCTGAGTGGGACTAAGTAAATAAAGATTAAAATAGAAAAAAAATAGGTAAAGAGTTAAAATTGTTATTTTAAAAGGGCTTAAGATGGTGGAAGAACGTCTGAAAATTGGTAAAAACAAGGTTATCAGTTAACATTATGGGTTTAACCAAAACTTCGGTGTAAAACTCGCAATAATAGGAAATTTTGGGTCCAAGTAGCCCCACTTTATCGTGCGTTATTTTTTAAATAATGTGATTAGTTGAAACTTCAATAAAGAAACACATTCAAAGCGATAATTTAGCGATTTTTAATTTTGTTCAACTTATGTAACGTATACAAACAGTAACATCAAGAAGCAACAACAGAGATATATTTGCAGAGTATGTATCTCAAACTGTACTTCTGAATCTTGTGTTACACATTTATTGATGACGATCCGGTTTTTAAAATCGTACTGATGGTGACGTTTGTTCAAATTGAACAAAACCAAAATATTTCCTTCTACGTTTAAAATTAAAGAATGACTAATGACATATTCCTTGACTGTTATTTTTATACTAGAAAAAAAGCTGCATTGCGAGCGGCAACAACTGAAAAATAGCCATTAACCGTCTTTCATCGCTTAATTCTTGATTTTTCAAAAGCAACGGATTTTCTCAAAGAAAGATAGTGCTAAAATCATTGCGAACAGAGCAAATATGTCGAAAATGTTGGACTTCCGCCAGGACAATCAAAGATCCAACGCCTTTTCTAAATACAATATGGTATTTTCCTGAATTTTATATTTTAAGTATTTAGATAATGAATTTTTATTTTGCTTTTAATATTATGAGAACAGTAATTTCTAAAATATATTTTTAAATGAATCACTTAACTGGCTCTTGAATGGCGATATTTTTTTCCAACGCAGGGTTTGAGTTTTAATTCTAAGAAACGGTATGGGCGTTTATATGAGCTTGGTGAAATGTAATACTTGTACTGAAGTTAATTATTTAAAGATATTAAAAAAATCTTTAAAATTAGTAATAGCGTTGAAGAACTGTTTTTCTTGTACTGAATATTTGTTTTCTTTGCTCAAATCTAATAAAACATTAAACTAGAGTACAAATTTCAAACATGTGTCTTATAATAGTTTCGGGACAAAAAGAACTTCAATTACAATGCCAAAAATAATTTTGACATTTGGCGCAAGCATCTATCACAAAAATATTTCTTTGAGATTGCATCTTAGCATCAGATAAAAAATAACTGTACATATATGCCAGTTAAATGCAATCAAGAAAATAAAATACTATGCATTGCAATTGGGACACATTTTACAACATTTAGCAGACACGTAATAGTAATGTAACTGGAAGAAAAGTATTGCTATTTGTCTCTTATACACGGTAAAATCAATTCTGAAATGTTCCTGGAAAATAATGGGCAGCTGATCTTCCCACTTTCTATCAGTAATATGTCTATGTATGGCACGTTTGCGATGTACATTATTTAAATGAAAATAGATAACTTCAAATGAAATATATATGGGCAATTCCACGAAACTGTCAACCTGAGCATCGACATTTCAGTATTAACAAAATTATAAGTATTGTACATCATTTAAAAGCTTGACATATATATTTTTAAAGTGTACAAAGTTAAGTTTTGATTCCTAATTTTTCGTATTCAAAATAGGCCGTAACAGACGTCTATGTCCTTTCCGGGGTTTTCGATGAAATTTGGTATGTATTTATCAACTTTTTCCTTAAAAACAATTCCTGCTAAAAGAAAAAAAGGTTAGTGTATTTTGTTATAATTATTATATAGTTTTGTACTGGAAGCTTATATCAGAAAATATCTTTTCGTAGTTTCGTTCAGAAGCAACCTTAAAATCAATCTATGAATGTCAGTCAGTTACTATAAAGATCAATTTTTTACTCTCAGCATGAAAATTATTGGTGGAAATTTTAAAAAATTGATATTCTCCGCCTATATCAAGAGTATCTGAATGCTGAATAAGTAGAATTGGAAGTTTGTATCCATAGCACAGAAAATCCTCGGTAACTGACTGACTGACTTGATACAGTAACTGACTGACATTCTGTTTAACTTTAAAATGGCTGCAATGTATTTAATATAATACTCCTGAAAACAAAATTATTTTTTTAAACCTTTTAAGGGATATCAAACAACCCAATACTTTTATTTTTTAAGAATGGCAACATGTTTTATTGATTTTTTTCATTATTCATTCTTATAGAATTTAGAAATGATTGGACCTAAATTTCGAAAATAATTGCCTGCTTTTCAAAAAAATACATCTATTCAAAACAAAAGAAGACTTTATTTTACAGTCAATACAGCCAAAAGACAAATTCACAATATCACAACTATTACAGGGGTGGGGGGGGAGAAATACAGAAATATGGGAAGTGACTGCTAATAAAGAAAATTTCTATGGAGTTTCTTGTGATCTACAATATTTTGTGGGAAGAGTGATAGATGATAATATGGGAAAGGCTATGGTGACATTCTTGGAAAAAGGACTTGTTCAATCATATGAGAGGCTAGGATGATGTAGAGGAAATAGAAAAGAAGTTTACTTTTTAGAGCTCAATAATTTTACAGAGATGTGATATATTTTTAAATACTGAAAAAAAAAATTTAAAAAAAAATAAAAAAAACTATATGAAGGGAAAAGAGGTTACCGATAGAAAAAATAAAATATTATTTTAATTGCATATATGTTGTGGAGAGTTTTATTTACGAGCTCAAAAGGTTGTTAGACGTTCGGTCATTTATAGATGCTATACCAAAAGAAAAGAAAGGAAAGAAAAAGAAATATTATCGAAGGAAGTGCTATAGAGTTGCAATCGCTACAGTTTTGTCATTTCATACCCTACCGCAAGGTTACACTGAATGTGTAAAATACTTGAACAAAATACTAAGTAGCATAAAACTGTTATTTCAATGTTGAAATCAATCTTTATACACTGGTGTGCAAAAATTAAGGACGAGACGGTTTTTTCTATATATCTTTGTACAAAAGCTTTCCAAATCAACACATTTAATACCGTAAGATCCCCAATACGTAAGGACATGTGTAATGTAAGCAACACTTACTAAAAGAGAAATCAGAGGGATAAAAAGAAGCTTTATTGAAAACGTAGCATGGAGCGCAATGCGACTGAAGGCCGAAACATTTTTGTGATGGGTGTCCAGCAAGAAACATCCGGTCTTTAGTAGGGGATATGATGTCCCCCGACTGCTAGGCTGGTTTCACAGCGTCTGCCCATGCTGAGAATGAGGGCGTCAATGAGTTGTTGAAGCATTGCTGCCCATTCGTCTTGCAGCGCCAATCGAAGCTCCCGAATCATTACTGGTGGTAAGGTACGAGCTGCCAAGCGTCTGCCTAGAAAATCCTATACATGCTCGATGGGATTGAGATCCGGAGATCGTGCCGGCCAATCCATACGTTCAATATCCTCACTCTCTAAGAGCTGTTCGGCAGCTACTGTGCATGAAAAGGAACTGCGGACCCATAGCGCCTCTAAAAAGACGCACATATGGAAGAAGAATCTCGTTACAATAACGGTTCCCGTTGACTGAACCTGTGTCGAAGATGTGAAGGTCTGTACGACTAACAAGCATGATGCCTCCCCAAACGAGAACAATGCAAACTCCATACCTGTCCCTTTCAATGATGTTCGAGGGATGATTGCGGCTTTTCCGCTCTCTCCAGATGAGTATGCGATGAGAATCGCTACTCAGACTGAATCTGCTCTCATCTGTAAAGAGTACTCGTCCCCATTCATTGTCTCTCCAATTCCGGTGTTCACGGCACCACAGAGAACGCCTTCTCCGATTGGCAGGCGTTAGAGGTACACACCGTATAAGGCATCGCGCAAACAGACCACCACCGTGCAGTCTTCTGGCCACGGTAAAACGCGATATCGGTCGTCCAGTCGCCTGTGTCGTGTGTCTAGCGATTTCTCCCGCTGTCTGCCGCCTGTTTCTTCTGGCTTGTAAGACAATATACCGGTCATCTGCGGGTGTGGTTTCTCGTGGAAGACCACTACTGAACCCCCGGATAGCTGTTCCTGTAGTTTGAAATTGTCTCCAAAGTCGTGAAACGATGCTGTGAGCAATTCCGAACTCTGCAGCCACACTTGTCACACTGCGGCCTTCCTCCAACTTCCCAATGATTCGACCTCGGGTAAAAGCATCTAGATGTCGTCTAACAGATTGATTATTCGCCATTTCTCGCTGAGGCAGCAACTCGGTGTGATTTTAACTGCTATACGGCGTGCATTCTCTTTGCCAGAAATACTGATCTTACACCGACAACATGCTTTATACTACTCAGACATTCTCCCATTACGTCTGCGCATTTGCTACCGTACATCACCTTACTTAATCTCCTGATTGGTCTTTCTGTCCGCTCTGCCTCTTCATTCAGCTGATATGCTAACTTTTCGACTTTGTCCTTAATTTTTGTACACCAGTGTATACGTACTTTATCGCTTTCACTTTTAAACATCATAATTCGAATGTAAAAAATACTATTTTCTACTAAGCCAAGCTGTTCTAAATACTGCAATTTTGTTATTTTAGTAATATTTATGAAAGCAAATGCCATATGCCAAAATATTATTCATTAATTCTTAATCATAATTTAAATTTTGGAATAATCCTTCTGCTTTCAGAGGAGATACTTTTATTCAATCTATATTATGTACTTTTCCCGCAGGTTGCATTTATGCCAGTCAGTTACCATGCTTTTAACGTTTTTTTTTTAATCATCTGAAATGCATTTTATAAATTCAACTGTACCATTCAATTCAGCTTAAGGAAATCAGTAAACTAAGAGAAAATGTTTTTTTTTTTCAATGCCTATTTTGTGTTGCATGCTTGTAATATCAGTCAGTTGCCAATAGGTCAGTCGGTTACAATGTGTCGTAAATACTACGAATATCTATTTTAACATTACAGTGCCCCATGCTTTTATGAACAGCGTTTGTTCTAAATAGTTTTGATTCCATAAAGCGGCTGACACTTTGATTCATTAAAGCGTTTGGTTCAGCTAACCACTGATCCAATCAACCGGTGTCCACAGTATTAAGTTTAACGAATGTATTTTCATTGATTACCTTTTGTGTAAACTCATTTATAAGTTTTGCAGTTTAATTTTGAATATTTGCAGTAATATAATTTAGAAAATTTCAGAAATGCCAGTCCGTTACCAGGATGTCAGTCAGTTACTAAGCTGCTCTAAGCACTGTAATTCTTTAATGTAGCAATATCTTGCAACTCAAATGCCATAGGCTAAAAGTTTATTCATTGTTCTTTGATCCTCAATTGAATTTAATAAAAATGACGTTTACTTTTAGAAAAATCTATTAATTAATTAGTATTACTTTTCACACAGGTTGCATTCTTGTCTGTCAGTTACCATGCTTTTAACAATTTTTCTAAAATCACCCAATATGTAGTTTGGAAATTCAGCTATACCATGAAATTTGGCGTAAAAAGTAGAATCAGAGAAGATAAAATATATTTTTTTTAAAAATAAAATTTTGTGGTTAATGTTTTAAAATACTTTTTGTTTTGCTCTGTTGATTGTTGATGTCAGTCAGTTACCCATGGAATTGCCCATATATATATATATATATATATATATATATATATATATATATATATATATATATATATATTTATATTCTTTATTGTGATGCTCTTCCAAGTCGAGTATACAACCTAATGGAGTGTAGCATATTGCCTGAACGTCAGAATAATACATCCTAAATCTGTAATTGTTTTTTGATAATGAAGAAAATTGAATTAATTAGTGCTAGTCGATTTCGCGTAACATCTGCACCTTCATTTAGAAATATAGTAGGTTATTATCCTGTATTTGTCATAAGCATAGCCTAAAAAATGTTTTTTCCCTAGGTGGGATGTGGTACAACGAACTACTAAATCGACACAATAATACGAAATATAAATATTTAGGTGAACTGATCTTAACGTAGGATTATATTTTTCATTGGAGGAGAAGCTAAACGAAAGGCCAAATTCTTTTAAAGCTATAACACGTGAGGAAAGCAACAATGCGATTGAGAACTAAATGTTACGACATAAAAAAACTTTTAAATATAATTGGATGACCACATTAACCAGCATCCTAACAGCGATAAAAAAATTTGCATGAAAAATAAACTTGCACATTTCATTTAGAAAACCTTAGAGGCAAACATGTTTTCCTTTATTATGATTTATTATCTGCGAAGGAACTTTCTTGTTATAGAAATAATGAGCAAATGCGGTTCATTGATAATCACGAGGTATTTTTAAGTAAATCGTAATTGCAAAGAATGGCAACTGTATAAATCTGTTTCAAACCTGTGACTAATGAGTCTTTGGGGTTTGTTATTTGTATGTGATACTTTCCCGATTTTTTTTTTTCATTAAAAAAGAAACATTGTTTTAAACTTCCTTGTTCTCTTATTTCCGTGAGCTATAATCATTACCGGTTAGGTAATGAATGCATTCATTTTATTAACAACGAAATATTTCAAAACTTTCTCTAGAAATTTAATTAGAATTTATATCTTAATGATGAGTCAGGCATAGTCACGTGTATTATTCTGCTCGCAATTTTTGTTGCAGTTTCCAGATTTTTTTCTCTGACTATTCTTTTACGTTTCAATTGTTTTAACACATTAAACTGAATGGAATAACATGTTTTTTTCTTTTGCGCTGAGGGTTTTTTTTTTCCTGTTTGTTAAAAGATTTTTTTTTTGGATTTTAATTGAATATTGAATTTATAACATAAAATATAGTTGAAGCAAACCTAGGCAGGCGTCATCATGCTGCTGTGATTATGAACTGTGTAAACTGCACAACCCTGTCAGGTTAGGTTTACCACAACTGTCTTATTATTAAACACAAACATACGAATTTACAACAAAGACCTTAACGCTGTTAATTATTTTTAGCAAAAGCGAATTTGCCAAACGAAAATTTACTTTATTGTTTTTAGTACAGATAGCGTTTTAATATTAGATATTTTTATGAGTGATTTATAGCTACTTCTATGTGATCTATTGTGTGAACTAAGCTCTTTTGTTTAAAATATAATTTTTAATAAATGTCAATATTTAATTGTTTCATTTTATTTTACTGGGAAGCGTTTGATAAATATAGAGTTTCGTTTAGTAAAAAATAGCCTGCTGAGAAATACAGGTATTTCTCAGTTTTTTAAATTATCTTATGTGTTTATTTTCATGGAATTTGCTTCGTGTTTCACATACCAGGGCATTTACATAAGTAAAGACGCAATAAAATGTTTCTTTCATTCTTTTTTTTTTAATGGAGACTTGCAATGAAAATTTTTAAAATAAGCGTCTTTCAAAATTTTCATTCAAGAGCGAAAAGTGGGTTCAGTGAAAAGCATGCAGTAACAGTTTTGTATGAGATCAGTGCAAGGATGTGTTAAGAAATAACAATCATTTAAATGTACTGAAAATTGAACTTTGGAATTGGAATTGCAATTTGAAAAATAAATGTTGTTGAAAGTATATCACTGAAGGGCATCTTTTTTTGGTGCAAACTTCAAAGCTGAATCATGTAATGTTATGATAGATAAATCCCGGTTTTTGGTATGTACTCAATAGTTGATAGACTTGAAACGTCATATTTAATTAACAACTTAAAAGGTAGCATTACAAGACATTTTTTTAAGGTTTTTTTTTTTTTAATTTTTGTAATGTTTGGTTAAGAAATTCTTTGTAGTGTCAATCAATTTTGAAAAAACAAAATTAAAATTTTCCGATACATCCTAAAGCTAGATTATGCTTAAAATGCATTAAAATCATCATTGAAAAACACTTGCGACGCGTATGGAAATACTAAAAATAGCAATTATATTTCCTCTTGTCCTAAGCAATTTTATAAGTAATTATATCCCGTTGGTTTCATCTAATCCATTTTAATAATATTTTCACTTGTTGAAAAGAGAACAGACCTTGGTCAAAACAACCAATGATAGACACATTTTGATCTTAAAACAATTCAGAAAAGAAAGTTACGGGCTGAGATACACGGCAAATGTTTTTTCTATCGAATCAAATAGTTTAGTTCACATTGCAAGAATTATAAATCATTTGTTTCTAATGGAGATGCGGAGTTGCTCGGTTGGAAATATCACAAGTTTAAAACGATATTTTCCCATGTCTATAAAATATTGTGGCACAAGTATTCGCACAGACATCCATAAAATTTAAAAATCAACCCAACCCCGATTGATACAGGAATGAGTAACAGGAAACCTTAACATGATGAGCTTGTTACCGATCTCAAAACACAATTTCCTTATTTTCTCATTTTGTTGATTTATTGGTTTTTCTCTCTTGCTCTCCGATAGACATAGTTCCCTAAGATTCCATTAAACTTAGATACTTTAAGCTCAAACAAACCTTGCTTACACAAATGTAAACGTGTGAACTTATATAAATAGGTAAAGTTGAATATATTCGCTAAAAAATTCACAGGCACTGCTTAGCTTATGATGCTTATATGTATGAAATAGTTTTAGAAAACGTTCAGCGTCTAGTCTCTAGTGTGTTGAGGAGCAAAATTATTGTGTATCAATTTATATAGGTGTTAATAAATATAAGAATTTGAAGTATAACAAATATATGGCGCGTAGAAAGCATCGAACTTTTTAAGCAAAATGTATTTACTCATATCTTCGTCTGTAAATATAATTGACGAAAATGTGTGTTTTTCATTTCAAACTGATTGTCAAACTCTGAAAGAAAGCAAGTGTTTTTTATTACAAAATAATTTAAATGATTATTTATTTTAAAAAATATTTTTTGAAATAGGATAGATATTTTTTTAAGTGAATCATACAATATTTTAAAAAATTGTTTATGTGCGTTTTGAACTGGCAACTGGATTTTTGCAGCTACAGTCGAGCCTACTTAATGGAATTACCAATATGTCTCGAAAAGGGAATCTTATTTGCATCATCTGACCAAGATGACAAATAACAATGAATTGGTACGTTAAAAATTATTAAGTAGGATTTTTTTTTTCTGATATTCCAGGATGACGGTTTTACTGCATAACAATATAAATACAAACTAGAAATAGATGGTTATTAAACTAATGTTAAGTATAATACAGGGCTTTTGCGGTATATCTGCGTTAGTTAAACATAATAGAAATGCTAGCTATCCTGAACGCAGAAGATTTTATGGAGAAACTAATCAAAAAAAAGGAAATACATGAATCTTCACAAAACGTGAGATAAAGAACAACGCATGCGAACACAGAATGATTCTTCTCGAAAGAGTTAAAAAACGTATAAGTGAGAAAATCGCATTAGTTGGTTGCAAATGATGTCAGAAATTTCTGAGATAAAAAATTAGTTTTCACAGTTCTCTCAAACAACGAGAAAAGAAAAATATTTCTCGTTTGCTAAGACTTGTCTTAGTTCCTCGAGAGTAAGAAATAATGAGCAAATGTGTATTATTAATAATCACGCATTATTTCTACGCAAGTCGTAATTACAAAGCATGGCTTCAGTATGAATATGTTTCAAATCAGCGACTAATGAGTCTTTCGGTTGCTAATTCTGCGTGATACTTTCCCAAAATATTAGTGGGAATAGAAAGCACGAAGAAAAAAAAAAGGAAAATTAATGTTGCTCTGAAAATCCCGATTTTTTTTTTTTTTTTCATTTCTTCTCCTATAGTAATTACCAGGGAGAAAATTAATGTAATTATTTAAATTAATAATGACACATTTGGCAAATTTTCTTTAACACTTGAAATTTATTTAATTTCTTAAAAATTAATAGACACTATAGGCTTTTGTTTTTTTTTGTTTTTGGTGTTAACGATATTGTTGCCCATTTCGGAGAGTACAAAACTAAACACAATTTTTTTCGGGCAAAACAAAAGGTTTTTAATTCACTACTCTTCTTGTTTACTTTGCGTTTTAACTCATAATATAGCCTGTAACTGTGTTAAGGTTTTTTTCATTAATAATTATGTGATTCTTTTTCCTTTCATATTGCTTGCTATTCTTATTTTAGAAATGCAATATTTTTTGAAATTTAAAAAAAAAAGTAATGTCAGTAGGGAATTTATTTTAAAACACGATGCTATTTTTAAAAAGTGATACAACCTAAATGATTAAATAGTGTTGCTGAAAAACAGAAACAAATGAGGAGCAATGAAGTAGTACAGTAGGTAATTTATAAAGTTTTATAGTAGAAACGTTATTTTCACAAGCCTCATAACAAACTATGATACTATTCGAGAGTTGAGCCTAATGTACTTTGGTGCTTACGATCACAAAAATGAAAAAAATACCAATTATGTTACTTTAAGTACATTACTATATCAACTTAAAATGATGCGTGGTAGATAAAAAAATAAAAAAAATAACTGACAGTGAGTTTAATAAAGTAACTAATTTCATTTTGAAGAATTATTATTCACATCAAATATTTTATGTGCCACTAAACTTTTCTCAGGACATCAAAATGCGTTTGCAAAACAGCTAGCTCAGACGAGCTACAAATACTTTAATTAATTCTTAAACAAGGCATCTATTTACTTCCGGTATACGTTCATTAGATTTCGCTTTCTTCGACTAAAAGTTCTTAAACAATCATCAAAACAGAAAGTTGCATAGTCTGTTCTTAGAATCAGTGAATCGAAATTCAAATTAGAAGCGTAATTACCAGATTCCTATCTCATATTCATATCTCGATATTTCTTTTCAATATTGGCATGCAAGAGCGGGGAACAGGCCTCCCGAGTTATCTAACTATACTCATCTGTCCTAAAAGCTCGTTTATATTATTAATGCAAATTCTAGACTGGGATATTTATTGTTGAATAAACAACACATTTATTATCTTAAGATCACTGAAATAATTATAATGCAAACATTTTCACCTTTCAGTTATTAAAGTTACTAGACACTCATATATTTCAAACATTACGTTTCTTGACAAATTCAAGTCTTCAGATACATTATATTTTAACCATATTTACTTTATTTACATAGATATATATTTTAGCATTGCACTAAGAATACACATTTAAAAAAATGAAAGGAATAAGTACAATTGGTTGGATAATATCTTCTCTGCTTTAGGGCAAGAGGCGGTACAAGTCGCTCTGGTGGGTGCGGCTATGCAGCATTATTTAGAAAAATAAAATCAGCCTACCTAGGATCGGAATTTTAAACACGTTTTATTCGAAATTTTAAAAGGTTCGCTTACATGCCTTTGCTTCTCACTGCCTTATTTGAAAATGCACATATTCTTCCACAGCAGCTAACCACCGTACATTGTTAAAAAAAAAAAGTGTGTTGTGGTACTCCGTAAAGACGTTGGCAACATTCTACACTTTGTTCTGCACTTATTCCGCCGGCTACCTTCCTCCGTAGCAATGGAGTAACTTAACTGATAAAACTTGTGTAACGTTAAGAGCGAAGCGTAACGTTACACCAGTTTTATCAGTAAGATTAAGCTATTTATACGGAAGCTGCTTGCTGCCACCGCGTTCTCAGAATATGGTTACACAAATATTTTAGAGTTAATGTTACAATTTAGCAAAAATTCGTTGCACAATTTTTAATTGAGCAAAATTGGATCTTTTATATACTATCAAATCCTTAAAAACCTGTTTTCTTGTTGAAATAAATGTAAATAAGTGTTTAATTGATAGCATTAAATCTTGTGTAAGAGTTACACGTCGACTACAATAATCAAAGCGCATTTTTAACTTTATTTGAAAAATTGATCATTGAATAAAATATTGAGTGCTATTAGTTTCCTCAAGTGTGAAAAGTTAAGTAAATGTGGAAAATTTTATTCTGATAACTTCGTACGTTATGGTGTTTAAAAAAATCATACAAATTTCAAATTTATAAATCATTTAAAAAAATTATATTCATTAAGTATTAAGCTATAAATAATTTTCAGGGAATCATGTACATATCTGCAGATGCGGAGTTTTTCAGATTTGAAACATGAGTGAGCCACGTGACTCTTTTTATTGAAAAATTACCTCCAAAGTTTGAAAATTCAAATTTCCTTTTTACTGAAACAAAAAACATTTTTTTATTTTATATCAAGGTAATACTAGATGTTCTTCTCTTTTAATATATCTTTTAATATGCATGGGCTTTTTTTCGATTTACAACACGTTAGCGGAAATTTTATACATGTTTTTATCTAAGTTGCTTTATTGAAAGTAAACAAAAATTAAATTTGCATGTGAGTAAATAAAGAAAAATTAATGTTAATTATGTTTTGAATATCGTTTTTGACGTTGGTTTTGTTTCATCATCGTATCTTTAAAATTATGTTTCTAAGAGGAAATAAGTCAAAAGGAAAAAAAAAGGCCTGTTTAACTTAACCAGTGGCACACTCAGAAAAAAAAGAATTAAAAAAAAAAACGATGCTAGTTTTTTTTTCTATTTGTCAGTAAACATTAGTTAATATTCCCCTCTCCTAATAGCACTTAAAACCCTTTTTTTTAAATTTAAGTCCTGAATAATTAAGTCCTATTAATAACTAATTAAAAAAAACATATTTTAGAAATATTTGCTTAAAGTTACCACGAGCACATTTATAATAACTAATTACGGAGAGACTACTAGAGCAATCAAAATCATCGACGAATTTCGTGAACTTTTGTTATTCCGCCGATTTTATTCGGCGGATTCAGAAATACTAAAAATATTTATTTTTCAATAACGTTCTCTCTCGTGGAGAGTATTAAAATGAAAATTTAGCTAATTTTAACATTTCCAATACGAAGAGAAATTATCAGCGTTTCGAATTCGCTAAATATCCCAAACTTCAGTGACAATGCAAAACTTCAATTATCCTGGATCGATCAAACTCCCATTTGCTCTCGAACGCCCTTCGCGCCCTCCACCCGGTGCTGAAAAACCCTCGGAAATGGCTATTTTCGTTGAAGTACACGCATGCCCTTGTATCTCCTTTTACCAACCACCAAGAGGGAGGGAAAAAGAATATTACTCGTGCCACCGGACCGAAAAATGGGTGGAAGCACCAGATGTTTCTAAGATGACTACGAAAGATGGACTGTGGGGAGAAGAGGCTAGGGGTAACTGAATACAAAAGGGAAGTTTTGAAAGCTTGTAATGTTCTTCTTCATCTGCCTGGGTCACGCGAGTCTCTCCGATCGAACTGTCACGCATGCAGAAAACGTCAGATAAGATTCAGCGTAACGTACCACAAAACTTTCTTCGAAAATGTCACTTTGAAGCAACACTTTGCACAAGCCGATAAATAATAACTTACTTTCGTTAAATGCATTTATAATTCGTGAAGTATTTCGAGTAGCAGAAGATTAACCCGTATAGTACAAGCGTTTGCCGCCATAATGATCCAGGCGGAGCTGAGGTTTTAGTATTTTTTTCTGATGTCAGAGATTGCGGGTTCTAAAAAAATAATTTACGTATTAAATCAAAATTAATTCAATTACATAAAAATTTCAATTGTAATAGTGAGAATGTATAACACTGAGTTTCGTTCACTTTGATAATTTAAACAACCCAAGCAGATTAATAAATATTGTTGTAATAAATATATGTATTCTGACACCATAGCAGGTTAAAAAAAAATTTTTTTACTCATTTTTTTTCAACAGAACGGTTCTAACACTAGATGGTTTATTGAAATTTTTTAACTATTCAATTTACAAAATTTGAACAGAAAAACGTCTGTCAGGTCCTCTAGTATATACATGTATGTTTTATTTGTATAGGTTTGTCATAAAGACAAATAACAATACAGTACGCAGATTTTCTTTTGGTTTCTTCTGCACGGAAAATCTTTCATGAAATATCATCACTAGCGTCCAGAAAAGTTGTTATGATTGCGATACAGAGTAAAGTGCGGGAACGATTAGCCTGAATGACAGTGGATTTTTCAACGGTGGTATTCGAACTCGCATGGGAAGTAATTCCACGATCATGATAAGAGTGTTGAAGCAGTAAACTTAGAAGCACTGGATAAGTGGGAAATCTGAAGTGGGAGTGGACTACTGAATATTAAGCAAGCAGAGGATAACGGGGACCTTATGTTCACACGGCAGTGATGGACAGTAAAACACCATCTAGACTAAGTACAAAAGTTTTCGACTGCTTTTTTACATCCATCTAGTCTGTTGCCACATCCTTGAAGTACTGCCAAGTGTGTTTTGTTTCCTTGTTGCATTGTTTACCATTTGTGCAGCATTTTAAAAGCATAGCAGCACTGATTCGATAGGGAAGAATTTTCTTAAAACTGAACCACAACGATTACAGCAAGATAGATCTAGCATCACAGATCGTGTAGCGCAAATTGCCAATTAATCATCTTTTCTGATTAGTTTATTTTCGATTCAACGGTGGCTACAGTTTACTATATAATGAAGTAATGAACGGTATCTTCTGGGGTGAATTATACATCATCACACTGGGCTAACGCCAATAGTAATGACCTGGAGCTCCATTGGGTAGAGCTAAAGATCTTGTTTCCAAATAATTTCACGAATTTTTATTGCAAATATTGCATCAGGTTAGCTGGATTGCCTAAAGTAATATCGCTTCTACAGGTTCCAGGGATTTTTGTCTCACAAGGAAATTACCCGTCTTCAAGCGCAACATTTTTCAATTGTTATTGAGTCAGTATACTTCTGGCAGATATGCAGGGCAAACATTTATTTGGCTGAACTGGTCTGATATTTTATCAGCCAGCAACTCACTCGTCCAGCAGCCACTACTGCTGAACTTTTTTCTTTCAAATACACATTTCAAAGCTGTTCACAAAGTTTAGAGCTTAGAAATGCATCACCTAGAGGTTTCTTTAAGTACCTACTGATTTTTAATGCTTCATAAGATCGCAATATTTTAAAATTTTCAGCTTTGGCTGATTTCGTTTTCAGATAGTTTAATGCATATAGTATCCTTTAGTTTTGGGGAGTCCTCCAAGGTGATACAGTTTTTAGAATCATGGTTCTATACTTCTCAAGAAAACATAACACGTAGGGTCTGGTGGGGTAAAGTGGTCACAAAATCGTAGGTTTTCAACTTAGGTGGATAATAAATACAATAAATTCTTTAAATATTTCAACTTTTTTTGTTATTATTTTACATTGCATTATTAAAGAACACGTACATTGAATTTCAGGAAAAAAAATATTGATTTAAGTAGTTTTATAACATTTTCATTTCCCTTTGTATTTATGACCACTTTACCCCATGGGATGGGGGAAAGTGGTCATAACATGGGGTAAAGTGGTCATAGTTAAAAACAGCTGCAAAACTGTTACAAATAACCCTATTATTTGTATATTTCGGTTTTTTTTATAGTTACAAGTATATGTACGAGTATATGCGGGTATGCACGAGTATATACGTGTCGTGTAAACAAGAGTAAACATGTTCATATATGAATAAATACATGTATACATCAGATACATGCATGCATGTGCCTACTCAAGTATATTCGTGTATACACGAGCATATATAAGCATGTATACGTGATTGCCTACAGCAGTGTATACGTGTCTACACGAGTATATACGAGTCACGTGTATATGCGAGTATATACGCGCAAAACGAACATCATTTCTTGTTTGCTCATATGTCTCGAGCATATACGTGCATACCTGAGTTTCTGAGTATGTACTTGTATAGTCGACGCATATACGCAGATATAAGTGTACATAGATACACTACTGGCCATTAAAATTGCTACATCAAGAAGAAATTACCAGAATGAAGCTAAATTTTACACACGTGATAATAAAATTGACATTAGAAAGTGATTACAAAATTAAAGCGAATTGATCATTTATGGTTGGAAAAATCTCGAATAAATGGAGGTTTAAGTACCCTGTTAAACCACCTCTAGCGTGAATGTACGATGTACTTGAAGCGAAACAATCGGGCATTGAGACATAACTGTCTCCTACGATATCCTGCGTCATCTCGTACCACAGTTGCTGTAAACGTGCCACTCATTCGATCTAACTCATACGTGTTAGCACTCACGACGGGGCTCCCAGGAACCATTTTTTAACATGACAATGCTCAGTCAAACACAGCAAGGGTGTAAAGGGATTTCCTCTTCCGCATTATCACTTTCTCTGGTCTGCGTGATGCTCTGATCTGCGATTTGTGACTTGTCACAAGTTGAGCATATCTGGGATCACTTGAGACGGTAAATTGGACAGCCTGTAAGTTTGATCAAATTAGTGGCGCGTTTACAGCAACTGTGGTACGAGAAGACGTAAGACATCGTACGAAACTGCTGTATCTCAATGCTCGACCGTATCGGTTCTTAAATTCCAACTAGAGGTGGCGCAACAGGGTACTTAAACCTGCATTCATGTGAGATTTTTCCAGTAACAAATGATCATTTTGCTTTCATTTTGTAATCGTTTTCTAGTGTCAATGCTGCCATCACGTGTGCAAAATTTTGTTTCATTCAGACTATTCCTTCTTGGTGTAGCAATTTTAACGACCATTAGTGTACTTACATACATATACGGGTATACACGAGTTAATTCGTGGATATATCCAGTGCGTGTTTGGTACGTGTCTACTCACGTATATATATGTGGAAGCAAGAGTATATACGTAAGCTTACGTGTAAACACGATTCTATACTTGTTAGACGTATAACGTACATTTACGTGTAAACACCAGTACATGTATCCACGTACATTTACGTGTAAACACCAGTACATGTATCCACGTACATTTACGTGTAAACACCAGTACATGTATCCACGTATATCTACGAGTATATCCGCTAATATACATGTATGCTTACATAGTGAATTCAAGATCATGGGCAAAATCTAAGTGGTGTGAAAGGGGAGAATAAGAAGCAAAGAATCATAAGGAACTTATGGTCGTTGACGCGCTACATGCACACAAAGCCAGAAATCGATGGAATGAAAACAGGTCACAAATTTGTTACACAAAGATGATTTTACCCAACATTTTAGTTCTTAAGAAATATTTAGACAGTTGTTAAAAAGTAAGGCCTGTAGCAGCTCTAATACACGCATCGCAACAAAGGCGGGTGAAAGTTTTTCAACAGTCTCGTAATTGCAACAGAGTGATTGCGACGCATGTATTACAGATGCTGGCCGCAAGTTTCATCAATCACTTTAAAACTTTCTTAAGTCGTTGTGTAAAATTGTCTTTTTTGTAATAAATTTGTGACCTCTTTTGCATTCATTAGTTTCTGTCCTTGCGTGCATGTAGCGCGTCAGCGTTGAGTTTGTGGCCATATGTTTCTTATGATTCTTACTTCTTATCCTCCTCTCTAACACCTTTTAAAAATTTGCCCAAGAGTTTAAACTCACCCTGCATACATGTATATCATATGCTAGTATGTAAGTGTCAGCTCGAGTACGAACGCGTATATACGTCGTGTCTACCTGAGTATATAAGTGTTCGTATATGTACGAGTATAAGCGGGTATATACGTGTAAAGTCGAATGTATATTTGAATAGATAAAAAATATTACGAGATACCCAAATACGTGTTTATTGGTGCATTTATGTGAATACGTATATATACGTGCCTACACGTGTATATGCGTATGCATGCGCATATACTCATATATTTAACCTTGTTTACGGTAAAAACAATACATATTAAGTGAAATTAATATTTAATTTATATCTGCCTTATACTTAAAGATTAAGTGATTTTAAAAGAACAATATTCGTTAAGCCTAATATTATGACCACTTTACCCCATCTTACTAAATCTGTTCTAAAAAATTATTCAAAATAGATTCAGCTAACTGCTAATGAGTATGAGTTCTTGAGACATGTAGGAAGCTTCCTGCGCAATCAATCTGTTCATAATTCTAACAAACAAAATTTCCCAAGGAAGTTAAAACAGGTGTTTATATTTTAAAAAAATTCATAATTACACAAAATATTTTTTTTACCAAATAAAATTTTGCCAGTTGTAAAGTTTTGTATTCAAAATGTAGTTTCTAACTTCACTACTCTAAAATAAAATTTTCACATTCATCCGAACATTTATTTCTAAGGTATAGCCATTTATTTGAATTATGACCACTTTACCCCATTGACCACTTTCCCCCACCAGACCCTATGACATAAAGTTAGCAAAAGTAGGAGTTCCAAGACATGATACGTAGCAATAATTTTAGTATCATATGATCTAATCGTTGTTTGAAATGCACACACAAATTATAACGAAAACTAAAGATACATATTCTCACAGGAAGTCTCAAAATACAAGAACATATTTACGGTATTATATAGTATGCATGTTTATAAACAATAGGCGATTTTATAGACTCTGCCTATTAATTTAATGATTGATAGTCAATAGAAGTCTGCTTTCAGATATGCAAACTTCACAATACACATTAGTACACATCGTAGTTCAACCTCCATTTAAAAAGGAAATAATTTCATTTTTTTGATTACAAAGAAATAACTTTAATATGCAAAACGCATATTATGAAAAAAAAAAAATACCCTAACTACTATTAATAACTGGTATATGAATAATAGTGTTAAAAAAAAACCTTCTTAGCCTCAGGTAATTCTTTTAACTGAAGGAGTATTTCAAGCTACAGTGGGAATTCAGTATTCTCCGTATTAGTTAGCACTTGTCTTCCTTTTTCTTCCCTTCATTTTTGTCAAACGGTAGAAGGCCTGTTTATTATTAATATCTTAATCAAGAATTATTTCTATTGCTGAGAAGAAACAATTATCAAAGTCCATCATTTTCATTTGCAGTTTGCAAACTACTTCGAATGTAAAAATAAACCCAATTTGCTATAATTATCTTATATGTTTTTAAAAACTTTTTTTTAAATCTATCATCTGAATCTTGTCCAAGAAATTTTCAAAAAAGCGATAGTGTTCAAAAATTCATTAAAGTGCATCAATGTTTTCACTTAGGTGAGGTGTGTGAAATAAGAAACTTGTTTGGAAACATGTATGTATAATACCTTTAACAATTTCTCTCAATTCAAACATTCCTTTGCGAATATTTTAGTTAATATTTGCATTATTATTTCTGTTAAATATTTGAAGGAAGGATTACACCATAGGGTTCTAAAACGCCAGCTAACTATTATGTAACGCAGTCTTATATGATAAATGTCACCGATTGTCACCAATATTAAAAATAAAATGGGTGGTGGTTTAAATCACAACCGAAGTACCAAAATATTCGAAATGAAACATATTTAGGCGCCAACAAACTGTGTCAATTTAAAGAAGGTAAAATTCATTAGTTTATATTTCCGGACTGAATAATTGTAAGAATATGAGGCTGTATAAATGATTTAGTGACTAACTCTTTTTAAAATATGAACTCAATGCAAGATGTGGGGCACAAGTAAAAAGAACATTACAATACTTTGAAATCTACACATAGGCGATGTTTTTTAATTTATAATTAACTTTTTTCGGATTATTTAATTAGTTACTCAACTCATGATTATTCAACTAGTTGCCTTAAAAAAACAGTGCAATAACATTGCTCATTAATAAATTATATATTATAGTTTTGCTCCTATGTCTTGAACTCCAGTAAGCGAAGACTAGGAGGAACCAACTTGCTAAAATAGGGGTGATGAAAGTCAGCTTGATTTTCCAATGTTTTGGCTATCGGCCTTTTGATAATATAAAAACTCATTCCTTTCCTATCCAAGAAAGTTTGATGTATGTCAAGGTCAGGTGCTATGTCATTGCAGTTATGCTACTGAAGACATCTGTTTTGTTTTACACCAAATATGGGTAACTAAAGTGACACTGAATATTTTTAAAATAAAATATGCTTTTTTTTTCCCTAAAAATGACATAATTTTACCTTTTAAATAAAAAGACGCAAAAAAAAAAAAAAAAAAAAGTTTTGGGCTCATAATCCAGACTATTAAATCACCATTTCACTTGGGTTACATGGAAGTCATTGCTACAATCATTTCCCTTGAAAGAACCCGAGTCATAAATTTTAATCTAGGAAGAATATTTTTTATTTTGGAAAATAGTAAAAAAAAAATCTACCATTTGGAAGATAATTAATTTTATATTTGTAAGCGAAAACGAAATGTTTTTAGAAAATAGAAAGAATCAAGCAACAACAATTTCTGCTGCAAATATTTTACACTAACTCTTACCCAGCATTACGAGAATGAACTCGAAAATCATGTCGGTTACATTAGTATATTCTAAAATGAAAAGAGTTCCCGGAGTCACGCAATATGGCGTAGTGTCAAATCTTCACGCGCCCATTGTTACTAATGAAACACGCGATGCTTTAAAAAGAAGGTAATACTTCGCTAACGTTACTTTTTCCCTTGCAAAATCTCCCAAACTAATGAGATTCATTGAATGGTTTACACGCAAACGTAAAATGAAGTTGCGGTGCAGTGTTATTTCTTTTTTATTATTTTATTTTTTGTCATTTAGGTTTACTTAAATTGTTACTAGCCAGTCGTAAGATAAAAGTTTACAAAGATCAATTAGTGCAACATCTACAGTTAAAGAAAGTAAATCTGATAGTTATTCTTTTCTAAACATGCATTCAACAAGATTAGTGCAGATTTTACACCTGTACTTACACGCTATCTTGGTAAGTCTGCTTTTCAGATATAAGCATTGGCGTAGAATAAATAGGAGACAAAAATTTAAATTACAAAACGTTTAAATATCCTTCGATTAAACATACGATATTGAGTTACGATAATGTAATAAAATAATTTTTAGAACTTGAATTACTCTTCATACACATATAAAAAGCCGCCATCTTTTTTAGCGGAACTTTTATGTTTTATTTATGCTATAAGCTTGTTAAAAACGGGCCTTGCGAAGGGGGTCAAGTAATGTCGAAATCTTAAATATTTTGGAAAAAGACAAATATGGCATTAATTATGATCAAATTTATTACACATGTACAATAGGGTATGTCATAGAAAAGTTTTTTTTTTTTTTTGAATATTGACTTGCGCAACTAGGATGCACTGTATGTGCCATCTAAAAATTCTTTTCTAATATTATTTTTGAAAAATATTAAGGTTTCGCTACCGGGAAACGAGCTACAAAGTTTGAAAAAAACGTAAAAATTAGTCAGTTTGCAAAAATTTTTATGAAAATAAAATGTGAAAAATTCTTGTTCTGATATCATTCAAATGCTTTCTTTTTACACTCTTTACACATGTTTTTGTGATTAACTACATTTCTTTAAAGTTTTTAGTTCGCGAATGAGCTGTATATTTTCGTAAAATCAACCAAAATTCGATATTTTCAGCTTTTCTTGCAACATTTCGTCTGGAAAAGTGCAGCAATAATAATTTTGCAATAAATGTGCAATATATATGTAGAGTATGTTCTGCATTAATAAAAATAAAAATGTGTGTGTTTTTTTTTTTTTTTTTTGAGTATTGATTTGCACATTTGGCATCTAATGTACTTACACATTCGATATTCCTTTCTAATAATTAAAAATGCTTGATGATGCTCGAGTTAAGTACAGTGGCTCCCAAAAGTGTTCGTACACTTGGAAATTTTTTAGTAAAACCAAAATAACTCAAAACTGAATTCGAATATGAAGTCCAATATTTTTTCACATCATTCCTAAACCATTCTTCATACAACCCATTGTTTTTTTTTTTTTTTTTTCAAAATATTGACGGATCTTCTTCTTGAAATGGGTCAGAAAACGAAGAGACAGAGATATAACACGCCACAAAAGTCATCGTACACTCAAATATTTTCGAATAAATTCATGTTTAAAATTATCATATGCCATTTTATTAATATTTTTTTTATTGTATTGACCCTTATAAGTCATTTGGTTTTAATTTTTTGTTTATTAATTCCTTAATATTGTGCTTGTTACTATAAAATGGCTGGTATTCGTAAAAAACCGCAAACACCATTCAAAATTTGAATTTTTTTCCCACAGAAGCGGTAAATTGGTTTCAAATGTCTCTAATGTAGTTAATTTATTTGTTTGTACATGAAAGTGCTTGATAAAATTGTTTTAAAGAAAGAAATCGGACCGAAAACTAGGTAAGAAAAGGCTAAACGGCAAAGTTGACAAAACGTAATCGGAGATTTAAAGTTAAAAAAACTATGAAAAATACACGTTTGAGTGCAGTAAAAGATTCTGCAGAGTTAAATGAAACATTTTACATTTAATTTTCATTTAAAATTGTTCGCCAAGTTCTCTGATTAGCTGGATTAAATGGGACCTATTCCCGCAGAAATTTTCTTGATCGTGCGAGAAACAGAAAGCTTACGCTTTTCGTCGCAAAATCAATGATAAATAAGCTCAAAACGTTTTAGAATTACGTCTTACTTACAGATAAAAATTAATTCAACATTTTTGGTTAAATTGTTGCATAATTGTAAGTAGAAGAAAAAATTATGAACTTAATCTTAAGAACTTAGTTGGATCAGTTAAACAGGACGGTGGAGGTGGTTTAGTGTGAGGGTGCATATCAGCATCAGGACTTGGTAGTTTGGAATTGTTTGATGAAATAATGAATCATGCTGTTCCTATAAATATTTTAAAAACCAATTTTGAACTCTTAGCCAAAAATTTGGTTACTGGAAACGACTTTGTTTTCTATCAAGATAACGATAAGAAGCACACGGTTTTCAAAGTTTGCGTCTAGTGCCTCGAAAATTGTCCTAAAATTTAGAAAATACCCTCTCAATCTCCAGATTTTAACTTAATGTAACGTATTTATAGATATCTGGGGGCTAGATTACGAAAATAGGGCTTTAAAACGAAAATAGAGCTAGAAACAGTAAGACTCGAAGTGTGGTTGAACACTTACTCGGAAATTACGCAAGAAAAAGAAAGAAAAAAAAATGAAATTTATTCCCAGACGTTTAAAAGGTGTTATGAATGCTGTATGATATTCTACTAACTAATAACTTAATCAAAAGTTAGATTATTCAATAATATATAGACATTTTATAAAGTGTACGAAGACTTTTGTGAGATAAAATTTCCGGCACTTTTTGGTTTTTGATTTTTAAAAAATTAAGTTTTAAAATTTTTAAAAAACTTTTCATGTAGTTTTGTTAAAAATAGATCATAGATCTTATAATTAAATACCTACTCCGAAATATTAATTCTAACTTATGGATTCGGGCCTATTTCGTTGAAAGTCGAAGGTGTACGAAGACTTTTGGGAGCCACTGTATATGCTTGAGACCTGTTATTTAATGGCTACAGACATTTATCGCGAATTAATTCATTTATTTAATAAGAAAAAAACACGGTGTATGTGAAACAAAACATAATTAATCTACTGTAAGAAGTGAAATACCAAATAATTACGACAATTTGAATACGCGAAAAAGTTTACGTACCGTATGTCAACCTTTCACTCAGGTGCCCAGACACAACACTGCAATCAGCCATTGATACATTTATTTTACCGTCAAATTTAGAACGTTTTTAGGAAGTCTTTTTTTGTTCTCAAAGAAGACACTGATTCTCGATTACGCAACTGCATTCGTATGAATCCATCTCTCTTGGCCTAACCACATACTGAGTCTGCAACCTTGGTCACTAATTTCACCGCTTTCTCGAAACTTTGAGTTTGTATTGAATGTGGAGGAAAATCCAGTGGGAAAATATTCAATGAGTTAAGCTGTTCCAAAGAGAAATTTGCTGCGAAAATTGGTTCAGGGAGGATCTCTGCTTCCCAGTTGATCAATTCAGTAAGATTGCAAGCATCAAGATTTATCAACTGCTGAACTCTGAAAGACCGTAATGATGTACATCTTTGCTCATTTCCTACCCTAATTAACGATAATTGGTCAGCTGCAAAAGTTCTTTCGTTTCTGTCATGAAAGCAGAGAAGAGCAATGAACAGATTCTCTGGATAAGCCCACCAGGATCCAGTTTTTATGCAGGGTTCAAAAGCTTCCTTACTTCTTTCATTTTGCTTCTGCTAAACTCTAAATAACTTTATTAGATATGACGGTCCATACTGTATCTCATGATTGAGCTTAATCTCGTAAAACATTGGGAAATACTGGCAAGAGATGGTATTTTAAGTAAGTTATCGCCCTATAGCCAAGGCTAAGGCAGAAAAGCATGAAATACACCGCCAACTCAGTCATTCCAGCCGAGGACTGCAGTTTCTTGAAAATACTGAAAATACTATGCCTTGCCTTCAATCTTCGAGTTGAACCGAACCATTGCTTCGGTCACTCGTCTGGTCTGTGCTAATTCTGTATTATTTACGACTTTGTTTGGCACTCTTGGCTTCCTTAAGAGGTTTTCCACCTCCAGCTCAGTCACTTCCTACGCCGGGCTGATGAGTGTTAATAAGCACGAAACTGCAGTCCTCGGCTGGAATGACTGAGTTGGCTGAGTTGAGCTGGTAGGTGTATTTCACGTATTTCTGCCTTAGCCCTGGATATAGAGCGGTAACTTTTACTGGAAACATCGAATTCATTGCTGGCCGACAAGGAAATTAAACGCAATGATTTATATTTTTTATCCGTTGCCTGTTTCTGTTTGTTAGCAAATAAAATAATTGAAGTGGATTTTTAATAGTATAAGGCTTTTAAAAGGATTTTCAATGTTCCCTCTTGATTCTACAGTTGCGACTCAGTCGGGGTTTTTTAAAATTTTTAATTTTACATGGCTTGTAAAAATTAATGGGCTTGTAAAAGTTTACTATATCTACTGTTCAGTGCTATTATGATACTCTACTGTACATAATGTAAGTACCGCACTGTTTTATTTCATGTCTCTATCTCTCCTATTGATAACTGATTTTGTGCTTCATAACCATACTTTATGCTAAATTATAACTCTTTTTCTAAAATACAGTAAAAAGCCAGTTCTTTCTAAAAAATACGGTAAAATATAGTTAAGAAATGGTTTGAAACAATTTGTGGGGAGTTTGAAAATGTCTAAAATAATTAAGTATGCTTACAAAAAAATTAACATGCGTTGTTCCACAACGCGAAATTTCGACTTACGCGAGGGGTCTTGGAACGTATCCCTCGCGCAAGTCGGAATCCGACTGTATTTCGTTTCGGTCGAACGTCTAAATTAATTTAGTGTGAAGGGTACATTGTTTCAAGGCGTTTCAAAATATGAAACAAATGAATTTCGATTTCAAATGTCTGGAAATTTAAATACAAACGTCATCAGGAAAAACAATCTTACATAACTCGACCTTGAACAGAATTATGTTCATTTCTTTTCAATAAAAGGAAAACTTGAACGCATCTGCAAAAATCGCTTACAGTTTTACTATTAAACAGTCATTAAACTCAATTTTCTTTAGATTAATTTATTAGACACAAAAAAAAAAAACATTTTAAGATATACATCACATTGCTGGACAGTTGTACTGCAAAATCCTCGTTTTAACATGCAGGTCGATTCTATTGCGAAATTCCATATAAAATTAACTTATAAAAGCTATTTTTTACGTTTAAAAACTTTATTAGTTGAACACAAATAATATATGTCACCTTTATATACACTAAATTCTCTTGGATAATATTTTTCTAGAATGAGACACCCCCCCCCCCTCCTCCCTTCCCTTTTATCATCAAACATAGCTGAAATGTTTAGGGTTTTTTTTTAATTTGCTTAAAACTGTATTTTTAAAATTAAATTTTAAAATATTGAGGTTAGAAATACCCTTTAGTCACCTAAAGATGAAAGAAAGTCACCACTTTCAGGGTGGATAAGTTAATGTTCACATTGATTATAGAAAATTATGTTCCGGAGTAAAAAAGCGCGTGCAAACCACATATGTAAGTTAAACAATTGTACAGCGATGCCTCGTTGGTGAAAACATAGTCACTTCTTGTGCGGGTGGTTTGATTCCAATTGCTGCCTTATGTGTTATATTACTTATCTCTTGTAATGTAAATATCCCTTGTGATATTTCGCTTATAAATGAAAAATATTATCAGTGTTGTTTTAATATTGCTCCCCTTGGAAGGTAAAAGGTGCAAATCTTTGCCACGAATCCATTTCTCCTTTCAATAACGTTATGTTTTAAGAAGCATGGTTTTTCAAGAGAGTGATTTTAAAAATAAATTGCTGTCAAAATCATTAAATTACACTGTATGATGACTGTATAAAGCAATGATGACTGTATAAAGCAATCATCCGACGTATTGTGATATATGAAAGCAAAACCTGTACCCTGAATAAAACCGATGAAGAAGACCTACTGATTTTTAAGCGAAAGGTCATACGTAAAATCACTGTTCCTTTGAAGGTGGGAGATCAGTGGAGAGGAAGAACTAATATTGAAATTAAGAATATCCTTAAAGGAAATTCGCTTTATAAAAGCCCACCGTCTTTCATGGTCACATTGAGAGAACATACAATAATTTTAGACTGAAAAAGATCCTGAAATGGAAATCTTTGGGAACCAGGACCAGAGGACGACCTAAAAACATGAAATATTTTGTCAGCATCAGATTCCTAACATTTGTTTATCATCATCATTTTTTTTCCTTAAGAATTAGAAAAGCATATCGCAAAGAAAAATACTTTCAGCGAAGAAATTTTATGATTTTTGCTTTATTATTTTAACTTAAATATTTAAAATAACAGAGAAAAATCCCGTACTTATCCAGATTACAGACTTTTAAGCATTACTAAAGAAAAATTTCAAGGCCATATGCAACACTTTTTTTTTGCATTCATGTTATAAACTTATTTTTTCGTTAATACATTTTTAAGAAACAGTTCTATATCATAAAATAACATAATGTAATAAGTTCGTTTAACTGTGAAAAATAGAGTTCAAAGACTAATATGTTTATGTGTTTGACTGTACCGCCATGAGAGATTATTGACTTTAATAGCATTAATGTATTTCCTTTTGTTATGAACTAGACATATGATATCATTACCTTGTCTAACGTTTTAGAGTCGATACATTCTCTACATATATAAGCCAACATGGCCAACTGTACATTGGCGCCGAAAATGACCTTAACATTAAAATAATCAATTATACAACGTTTTTTAGCACAAAAATTGCAGATTACTGCAGACACGTCTTTCGGTGTTAAAAGGAACACCTTTTTCAATGCAAAGAAGTATAAGCTTCTGGATGAAAAGTCATCCGAAAAAAGAGCTAAACCTTAATAAGTTATGGACAGATTGAGGAAGTAATATGAACTGTTTCCGTAAAATGAAGAAATCAATACAAGTTAAAACGTATTGCCTGTTTCATGGGAACATGCGATCCTCCATTTTGAGCTTTGGAACGCAAACAGTGGTTTAATAAAAATAAAATAAATAAAAAAACCCTAATAAATATCAGTATGAAATAACATTTCATATTATGTGCTTTAAATTTTCCCCCCGTTTCATACGAGTTTATTATAGTAGTTTTTCAAAGGGACCATATCGATTGCCACTAGCATACATTTTTTAAAAGCACAGAAAAAAATTCGGGAAAGGGCTTTGTCTGACTAACTTAAGTCTTTTATTTCATTCAGACACTTCTAGATTGTCATACTGTGGTAAAAAACACAATATTCATGTTTGAGTGTTCAGAATATGTGGTAGTATGTAATACAAAATTTCTGTCATAAGGAGCCTGTATAGAGGAGTCGACGCTAAAGATCAGCCATTTTGGATCGGAGAGCGTGTTTAAGTAATTGTCTTTTCTGGAAAGTTATCGCTTTTGATGGTTTTACACTGCGAGCAACTATTAGGGGCACGTGCATTGCTTATTAAACAAAATATTAGTTTTGGTTAATTTAACAAAATCCGAAACTTTGCTCCGATAACATTAGCTCCGCAACAATGAAAAATCCTATCCAAAGTGGCTAAACATAAGATTATTCGGTCTTTCAGAGTCAGGCTGCTGTAAGTTCAAAAATTTTGATTTTCCGTTGAATTGCGCATTGTATGTTTAAGCTTATCCGCATCGAACCATATGAACATAATTCCTTAAAACCAATTCTTTTTTTCATTTTTCAGAGGATTAGAAGAGCGCACGTCCCATTCTTTGCATGATCCAGGAGAAACTTTTTCCTTTCTCCTGTAAAATTACCATAATGTAACTTACGTTCTGCTGGTCGATTTTTTTTTTTTTCACTAACAACTATATACACTCTCTGAGTCAATTAGGATAGAAGGAAGGGGATACACCCAACGTCAACGTGTAGCTAAAACCTTAACCGGTTTTAACTGGCGCGGCGAAAAGTCAACCAAAAACATTCGGCATTAAAGGGCTTCAACACTGGTCTTTACTCAGAAATGTTAGGATAATGCTGTGTTTAATGGTGAATATTTTATACTAGTGATACTCGCACGGTTTTGCCCGTAATAGAAAAATCAAAAGGTCTTTTGGTTCGCCTGTATATTTACAAATAATGTGTGGTGAATTCTCTCGCCAGTTGGCTTGCACCCATGTTACGGTTCCACGTTATGATAATTTCGTATCTCGCCAATTGGCTTATGCCCATGTTACAGTTCCACGTTATGATAATTTCGTAATTTACTCGTCCATCTTATGATATTTTTTTTCTTAAAATTGGAATAGAAAAAGAACCACATCGAATTTTCGAAAAATTGCTTCGAGGTGCACACCCCCATTCTACATACTAACTTTGTGCCAAATTTCATGAAAATCGGCCGAACGGTTTAGGCGCTATGCGCATCACAGACATCCTACAGACATCCAGACATCCTCCGGACAGAGAGACTTTCAGCTTTATTATTAGTTACTAGTGGCACCCGCACGGCTTCGCCCGTAATAGAAAAATTAAAGGTCTTTTGGTTCGCTTGTATATATTTACAAATAATGTATGGTGAATTTTCTCGCCAATTGGCTTGTACCGACGTTACAGTTCCACGTTATGATAATTTCGTATCTCACCCATTGGCTTGCGCCCATGGTACGATTCCACGTTATGATAATTTCGTAATTTATGATAGTTTTTTTTTCTTAAAATTTGAATAAAAAAAACCACATCGAATTTTCGAAAAATCGCTTCGAGGTGCACATCCCCATGCTACATGCTAACTTTGTGCCAAATTTCATGAAAATCGGCCGAACGGTTTAGGCGCTATGCGCGTCACAGACATCCTACAGATATCCTACAGACATCCTACAGACATCCTCCGGACAGAGAGACTTTCTGCTTTATTATTAGTAACTAGTGGTACCCGCACGGCTTCGCCCGTAATAGCAAATTAAAAGGTCTTTTGGTTCGCCTGTATATTTACAAATGATGTGTAGTGAATTTTCTCGCCAATTGGCTTGTGCCCACGTTACGGTTCCACGTTATGATAATTTCGTATCTCGCCAATTGGCTTGTGCCCGTGTTACGGTTCCACGTTATGATAATTTCGTAATTTATTCGTTCATCTTATGATATTTTTGTTTCTTAAAATTGGAATAGAAAAAGAACAAAATCGAATTTTTGAAAAATCGCTTCGAGGTGCACACCCCCATGCTACATACTAACTTTGTGCCAAATTTCATGAAAATCGGCCGAACGGTCTAGGCGCTATGCGCGTCACAGACATCCTACAGACATCCTACAGATATCCTACAGACATCCAGACATCCAGACATCCTCCGGACAGAGAGACTTCCAGCTTTATTATTAGTAAAGAAAAAGAAAAGAAAAGAAGAAAGATAAAGAAGTAAAGAAAAGAAAGATAATTTTCAGAACAAATTCTCTCCCATTTTATTAAATTTCTGTGAAAAATGGGCTTAAAATTGGAATAGAAAAAGAACAAAATCGAATTTTCGAAAAATCGCTTCGAGGTGCACACCCCCATGCTACAAACTAACTTTGTGCTAAATTTCGTTAAAATCGGCCGAACGGTCTAGGCGCAATGCGCGTCACAGACATCCTAGAGACGTCCAGACATCCTCCGGACAGAGAGACTTTCAGTTTTATTATTAGTAAAGAAGATAAAGATAAAGAAGAAAAGAAAAGAAGAAAGATAAAGAAGTAAAGAAAAGAAAGATAATTTTCAGAACAAATTCTTTCCCATTTTATTAAATTTCTGTGAAAAATGGGCTTAAAATTGGAATAGAAAAAGAACAAAATCGAATTTTCGAAAAATCGCTTCGAGGTGCACACCCCCATGCTATAAACTAACTTTGTGCTAAATTTCGTTAAAATCGGCCGAACGGTCTAGGCGCAATGCGCGTCAAAGACATCCTACAGACGTCCAGACATCCTCCGGACAGAGAGACTTTCAGTTTTATTATTAGTAAAGAAGATAAAGATAAAGATAAAGAAGAAAAGAAAAGAAGAAAGATAAAGAAGTAAAGAAAAGAAAGATAATTTTCAGAACAAATTCTTTCCCATTTTATTAAATTTCTGTGAAAAATGGGCTTAAAATTGGAATAGAAAAAGAACCACATCGAATTTTCGAAAAATCGCTTCGAGGTGCACACCCCCATGCTACATACTAACTTCGTGCCAAATTTCATGAAAATCGGCCGAACGGTTTAGGCGCTATGCGCGTCACAGACATCCTACAGATATCCTACAGACATCCTACAGACATCCAGACATCTAGACATCCTCCGGACAGAGAGACTTTCTGCTTTATTATTAGTAAGGAAGATGCATTATTTCTTATCATGATTACATGTTTGATCCTGGATCTTTGAATAAATTTGCTGAGCATATAGTGTATTATATTGCAGGGTTTGTTTCCAGAAATCTATCGCGGACTCTAAAGTGCTTGTTATGTGCTGATGCTGTTATTACCACTATTTTTTTAAGTCTTTAATTTCCTTCAAAACTAAAGGTGGATTGGTGCATCCATCTAATGATGTATTGTGTTCAGAATTGTAGAACTACAGAATCAGCTTTTAGGAAAAATGTCCAAGCAGATGGAGGGAAATGTTTGCTTAAAAAACATGTAATTTGGAGACTGAATCCAAGGCATATGCCCAATTGTTTCAAAGTTTAAACAGTCATTCTTTTGATCAAGATCCATTAGAAAACCCTGCTTTCCATTTGAATCGTGCAGTTATGGAATAAAGCAGTAAATAATAATAAAATAACTCACTGATTTTAGTTTACACTATAAAATGAGAAATACTTATCTTTTGGTTAGTTTTTGGAAGATAAGTAGCTCGAATTTCGTAATGCCGTCAGAGTAAAAAAAAAAAGAAGAAGAAGTAAATTATGATTATATCTAGCGTGAAACACAAACATGAAAAAATATATAACTCATAATAAATAATATTTTTATTATTGAAAATTACTCATAAAATAGTTCAAGAACATTTAAGTTCAATTGCATTCTGTACAGCAGGACATTTTGTTTTTTTTTAACATTGCATTATCAAAGTGAAGTTTTTAAACATTACCTATTTCCCCTAACATTACTTTAAATTGTTTTAATTATAAACTTATATTAATGAAAAACCCAGTTTAGTCTCAGTTGTCTTCTTTGTTTAAAGTTTTTATTAAACTACGTACGGAATTATATTGTTCTTTTGTAACTTTTTAAAGATGGCAATTTTTGTAGTTTTTGTAGGTTTTCTCTAGTTTTTGCCACTATATATAGTTTCTTCTTCTAGCAAAAATACCATTTCACTGACAGAACAAACCATCCTATAAAAAAAAAACTTATTGCTCAGCGCTCAATCCATTTGCAATGGTGTGATGTTTTACGCGACAGGGTAGACCGGGGCACATTTACGCAGTGCCCTTTTTTCAAAACGAATTATAACTGGAGAGCCAACAGTCATAACAGATTGATGCTGCTCCCTAGCAAATATTCTTACAAGTTTTTGAGCATCAGTCGAGCTTCGGTCTAGCATACAGAAAGTATAATCTATTTTTGAGTAAGTCTTGAGTTGAACGTTTTGAAGCTTGTTGTGAATAAATAATACTTAATTAAAAAATAAGAAATATATGAAACATAGCAGAATTTTATCCTATTATTTAATTTTGTAGTTATTATTATTATTATTTTTATTTTTGAGAATTGTATTTGTATGAACTGAAATACTGAAATGTTAATATTTTTTTACACGTTGATAATAAATCCAAACTTGGCGACGGGGCAAGTTTACGCGTTGACGTCTACGCCCCTTTACGCATGTTCTTACGGTGTCTTACTTCTAAACTGTCGCAAAACCTTTTAGTATTTTCCGGCTATTTAATTTTGAAAATCACCATTTAACTTTTAAATGAGTTACAAATTCGTATCTAATAGGTTGCAATCATGTAGTGATGTTTTCATGCCCATTCAGCTTTTACTTTATACTCTATTCAGTCTGTAATAAATTTGCTTTATTTTAACGATGGTAAGACATTAGGTTCAAAACACTAACAGAACCACCTAAGGGGTCAAAACAAGTATGCGTAAACGTGCCCCGTGTCCGGGACAAGTTTACGCAACCAACTTTGACTCGAAATTTAGTTTTTTAAGTTTTAAAAACACAAACTGAGGAACAACTAAATATACCAATGTTGACTCCTTTAACTGCTTCATCAAACTGCAATGTCGAAAATTCCTTAAGTTAAAACATAAAATTTAGAAAGTTCAATGAAAAAAATCCGTGTAAATGTGCCCCGGTCTACCCTACATTTCCATGTTATTTCCGAAATTTTAAACTTTGACTTTTAATTGTGATTTACAAATTATGATTTTTTCAATGCAGGTAAACTTTATAAAGTTTTACTTATTATTATGGTACACAATGATTCATTACATTCGAATATATTACAACTGAAAGTCAAACCTTAAAATCCCAGAAATAAAGTGCAAATATGTTCGTAACAATTTCTCCTTTACGCAAATGGCTTGAGCAACATATAAATCGTGAACTAATAGACAGATTTTTTTTTTTGAACAAAACTTTTCAAAGGGAGCTCTTGGCGAAGAAAATGTAACCGAAAAATTATTTAAATGTTTGACTATTTTAAGAGTTAAAATTTTTTGTAGTATATTTGTTTTACTTTCCATATGTGAACATTTACTGTGCATAGTAAAAAAAAATTCTTTACTTTGCATTCTGTAGTTCTTTCAAACAATGTTCAAAATTTAAGATAAAAAAAATCCTCATTTTAAAGTATAATTTATATGTTACGTGTTTATACACTATTTAAAGACTCCTCCTAATTCTAACTAAACACTGTTTTATACACACTTTTGCATAAATTAAGTATATTTAAGCTTCTGAAATCGAGTGGTAATGGGAAGAAATGAAAAACTACTCTACATTCTAAAAATGCATTCACGAGCAACAAAAACGAATAAAAATAAGAACCCTCGCTCCCCTTAAATATATTGTTTTTCACATTGTTGTATGTGATAAGTAAAGCATATTTTAAGCTCTGACAATAAAAATTATGAAAGTGCGACACATTTTCTCTTTATGAACGCTTTCCCTAGTGCTCCACATTGGATACCATTGCTTTCTCTTTTGTAGACTTTTCTCCTTTCCCCTTCCCTTACCCGCTTCCATTCGCGGCGACAAGTGTGCGCGGCAAGTTTGCGCGGCTTTCGGCTATTTCTTCTATCTTCCTTGATCTGAGTTTTTTTCTTTCTCTCTCTTTCTGTTAATATTTCACGGAATAATGATGCTTTTTTTTTGGCTTCCTGAACAGAAATTATTTTATCTAAATGACAATGATTAAAAATAGACATAACAAGAAAGGAAATTGTACACCCGCAAGCATTCACAGAAAAAATGGATGCTCACAAATGAAAATAGTTACGGGTTATTCCAGTACCAAAATGATGTAAATACTGTCCGAGACTATAAAAATGTTCAGTCAATCATAATATTTACCACCAGGTTTTAATACTTTTCAATTCTTCCTTTAATTGTGTGTAATCAGTATCAGTTGTTTGTACTGCCCTAGCTTCAACTAATTAAGAGGTCATATGTGATTTATGATTGAGCAAAAATAACACAGAAATATAAATTTGTAGCTATAGAATATCAATGACATAAATTTAAAGTTACAGCACACCTTGCTATGAGAAACAAAATCTTGGAAAGAACATGACTTGTCTTAATGCCGCATCATGTTCTATGCATTTCAATGTCCTCTCGGTTACAGTCGTTTTGTAAATAAATTATTACAAGTTATCTGACAAGATTTAACAGATCTGGTAAGTTTAAGTACTGGTATAACTTCCGTTCTTAATTAGTTACTCTTAATTCTACAGTCAGCAAACAAGGTTAGTCGACTTCTTAAGTTGAAGTGTTGAATGCTTAAACTGCAACTCAACAAACGTGGTTCAATATAAATAATAGCAGCTATGACTTTCATTTTTCATTACTCATAAGAATAATAATGTAATAATACAATAACTTGTACATTAATTTCACGTTTCTTAGTTCGAATCCAGGCTGTTTAACTTTAAGCATTTATTACAGCTAATGCATTCTCTGAATGATTTTCATAGAATACAAAAAGAGACAATTTATTTCGCAGAAGGTTTAAAAATAACTGTCCACATAATTAGTATACGCATATACAAATATCATGACAGACCGAAAAATTGATATTTTCGATAATATATTTTTAAAAAATGTTGCGCGGCGACATCTAAAATATGGAAAAAAAAATAATATCTAAGTCCTTAGATTGCGTATGACACTCAACAATTGGGAAAAGGTAAAAAAATAGCGACAATTGAAAATTTGTATTGAATAAAAAAAATACCTTTTTGTAATAATACGATCAGAATGCTTCCTTTCAATACACTTTTCGTGTGTCATTATCATAATTTACACTACTTGACACATATTTTGTTCGCAGACTTGTGGTTAAGTTTCGAGAAAGTAACAAAAAATTGACTTTTACATCGTTTTTGGAGCGCACCAGTATTTGTTTCTTTTTTACAGTCCAGTTTTACATGTTTCGCAATAGATGTGTATTGTTCAGCTTTTTCCTGGTAATTCAAACGTATTTCCTTACATTAACTACTAAGAAACCATCTCGAGGAGGTGACTGCACTCGGCGTTTCACCCTGCCTTCCCTATCCACAAATCAAGGAAGACAGTAATTTTCAGTACGTAAATATTTACAATTTACTTTCATTTACGATTATAGTTTCATTTTAAACAAGGTACCACCGACTAAGATTATACATGGTATTCAAGCATGTCATTTAAGCTTAAATACATGAAAAACAATTTGTTTACCTAAAGCAAAGGTCAATGATTAACGTATTTCACTTTTATCTCCATTCAAGCTTTGTATTTCTTAATTTGACATTCTCCACTTATTGTTCTTCTTGAATATAAAAAATGATGTTACATGTTTTTTTTTAATCTTTACATTTTCAGCAATTTCCACTACAGAAGCTTTAAGTAGTGCTTTAGGTTTGCAGAAAGATTGAAAAAAACTATAGAGACAGAAAAAACAAAATACTGCTTTCACGCATAAGTCATACCTAAGCTGTTTCTCTGTATTTACTCCAGCAAAAAACCAAGACGAAAAAAAAAAGATCATCGAAAATTTGACTTTTTAGTTTTGTATTTTAAAAAATAAGCGGCATCCCCTTTCCATTTTTTATAAATTCATATGTTTTTGGTCAATAGAAACCCCACAAAATAAGAAGATTAAAACATGTGACAATAAGAGAAACTGCAAGAATCGAAAATGTTTACGCCAATTTTCTTGAAATGGGTTTTTTTTTATGCTTAGGTACACTTCACAGAAAACTACGATTAGTAGATGCTTGAAATTTAGCACAATAGTTTCTTAGTACCAACATAATTCTAGTAAATCTAAAATTTTAGAAATTTTGTTAAATATTTTTTTTTATAAACCCAGTTTGATGATGAAAATTTCGAAAAAAAATTTAATGTTCAACACTGATTTTTTAAAAACCAATCAATTTGAAAAAACTTAACTTAAATGAGATTAGCAGCATCAGTTGAACTTTTTTTAAATATACATATAAAATTTCAAGGTAAAATTTTACGTCATTTGTGAAAAAACTGTACATTGATTATTTTGTTCTTGAAAAACTAGATCTTAGTTCAGGTAATGTTTAATAGTGAAAAAATTTAAATAACACTAACATGCTCCTAATAGTAGCTAAAAGCACTAGAAAAAAATTCACTTTTAAATAATTATTTTGTAAAAAGCTAGGGAGGGGTAAAAAGTAAACGTTTTACCTTAATTTTTCGAGTAGAGAATGTTTTGGCCCCTTAAAAATAAATAAATAACAAGAGTAATAAATAAATAACAAGAATAATAAATAAATAACAAGAATAATAAATAAATACATTAAACAAACATATGCATAATCACGCATATGAAAGATGAGGAAGCAAATATCTTTTTTTTTAATTTATTTATATTTTTTTGTAGAATATATTCTGGTTTACCTTAATTTTTCGAGCAGAGAATGTTTTGGCCCCTTAAAAATAAATAAATAACAAGAGTAATAAATAAATAACAAGAATAATAAATAAATAACAAGAATAATAAATAAATACATTAAACAAACATATGCATAATCACGCATATGAAGGATGAGGAAGCGAATATCTTTTTTTTAAATTTATTTATATTTTTTTGTAGAATATATTCTGGTTTACGATCGTGTCATAAGAGAAACTATTTTATGGACATCAATTTCGCATAGGAAATGCACTTTGCAGAAATAGCACTTTTTAAAGAAATAAATGAACAAAAAAAGCTTTACAGAACCTTTAAAATTGAATAAATTTCACTTAGTTCTTGCAATGAAGGAAGGAAAAAGTCGCAATTGCTCATGAAATCTTCAAATTCAAGACTTAAGGCTAATTAAGTGAGCCTCGTTAGCAGTGTTTTTAACGGTGCTAAAAGGCATTACTGGAACTGGTGATGACTGGAGGCTAAATGAACTTCGCGGTTTCTCATTAGCGTAGCACAACATATCATCAAAGCAGATTTACTAATTGGTTAAATTAATCTCCCCAGCAGTTTGACTGAGAAAGGAGATAACATCAGGTTCCCAGGTTATTTCTTTGGGAATAGAAAGTTATTGGGACTGAAGACATTTCATTAAAATAAGTAAAAGTTTAGTTGAATTTTAATTTAAACTATTTTTTTTTTAAATCCTACATATTTCAGTAGTTAACAAGTAGCACTTTCTAAAAGTAAGGACCATTATTTACTTTTTTTTTTTAAAGTCGCTGATTTTTATGTAAATAATTTTTTCAGAGGTAGAGAACTTTAGATTCAAATAAAACACAGTTAAATGTTGTTAATTGCCATGAATGTTGCTTTATTCGAAAGAAGATTCTTTGCCATTTTTATTTAAATATGATTTTTGGCATATGGCCACCTCAGCTGGCTCGGAGAAATACCAATTGGAAAGTCCAATTTTCTCACTTTTTGCAGCAATAGAGGTCGTATGTGAGTAATAAGGTGGCGAATGTTCTCTTCCAAGGCGTCGAACGTGTGTGGCTTATCGGTGCAGACAAGGGACTCCAAATAGCCCCACAAAAAGTAATCCAGCGGTGTTGAATCGCATGATCTTGCAGACCAATTCCACGGGTTCATTACGCGAAATTATTCGTTCACCGAACGTTTCTTTCAATAAATCAATTGTGACACGCGCTGTGTGGCATGTTGCACCGCCTTGTTGTCTATTCATGATGAAATGCAAATCGAACTGAACATAAAACGAGTGACAACTATCAAAATGGCACACATATTAAACAGTGTTCTCAACTTAAATTTTTATAGCTCAAAAAAACCCCTTTATTTAATTTATTTTTTTAATTTTTCGCAGTAGCACTTAAACATAAGATTCATTGACTAGAAATTCAATGCAGCACACTCAAACAATCTCTCTCAATGTAACCGTGTTCTGCCGCTGTTGTGAATTTAGTGTTAACCACACCGCAGCATTAAAAAGCAGCACAACATTAAACCCCTGACTCACATATAGTTCTAAGGATAAAAACACTTGACATTCATACATCAAATCAAAAGGATTTTGGGTATCAATTATATTTGGCTCAAGCGGAAAACATCAATTTTAGACGCGCATTTAAAAAATAAATTCAAAAATATAAATATATAATAAAATGTAAAATTTGTGAATTGTAAAATTAATAAAATGTATTATTTGTAATTATTTATTCACTAACACTGTTTGATGCAGATGCAGTTCACATTACATGCACGGGTAATGCAGGAATATTCTCAATAATAATAATAAGTGAAATAATAATTAAACATTAAAAGGTAATTTAATTAACCTAAAACTGGACATAAGGAAAATTTCTTTAGATATAAGATAGTGAGATCATTTTTGAAACCATGTACAAGAAATTTTAAAATAAAAAATATTTTAGGTGTACGAATAAATTATCATTACAGGCACCAAAATAATTTACGTAACTACCTGCGTTCGGAGTACTTTTTTTTTAAATTCAAATATTGACTAACTGTATGTTTTTTTAAACTGAAGAGTGGTTCAAACTTGTAAAATAAACTAAAAATAATATTTTTTTCTCATAATTTCTTTTCAAAAATGGGAAATTTGCTCAAAAATTAAGCTAATTTTGCAGTTCACGGCAACCACTCCAAACTTATTGCTACTCAATACATTTAAAACTCTTTCTAATGTAAGTTGCTACACTACTTTCCTGTTTTCTGAACTAAAAACTTCGTACCCGTCCCAAAATGTAGGAAAATATGGCAATTTTATTGAATTTCACAGATTTTTTTCCGAAAAACCTTCAATTTTTCACGGTTAAATGCCCGTAAAATCTTTAAATACTGACGTAGATCATAGATTATAGCTGAAAACATACCTAACAACCTGATATACATTATTTGAAAGAATCAGATTAATAGGTATAACTATTTTTAAGTTGATGAAAATATCGAAGATTTGTAGTGAATGAAAATATCGAAGAAACTAGTTTTTCAGAAAATACATTTAAAGATTTTCAAATCAATATTTTAGATAATTTTTTTAACAAAAATTATCAATGTTAGTAACTTATACATTCGTTGACTATATTTGTCAATATGTGTACTTTTCTTAAAGCTTTTCCCTTATTCTGATTTTGGGGGTCATTATGGTCTTTTTGCTGAACTTCCGGTTCTTTCGACATCACTTCCAGTGTACTTGATTGGCTCTAACTTCTTTTCTAATTATCGTAAAAACCAATGTTAATCATTTTTGGAGTCCCAAAAATATATCCTTTTAAAAAACAACTCGTTTGATAAAAATGGTTATTTTAGGGCAGGCAGACCTCTTAAAGAATTCTTTAAAAATATACTAGCTTGCAATAATAATTTTAAACTGTCTGCTTACCTGCGCAATAGCCAAGCATCAGCATATTTTCTAAATTTAACAGATATTAAAAATGTACATCAAGAAATTCCTCTTAAGCCCAATAGCAAGTTTTCTTTATTATTACCAGCATGTAGCAGACAAACATTAGTCCAACAGTGGCTGAATTTCTCTCTCAATAAGCTTAAGTAGAACACTAATTTCATTAGACATTTTTTTTCAAGTAGATCTTTGTCATGGGTGCAAAACACATCGTTTACAAGAATGTAGAAATTAGTTACTATGAGCTACAATCAGAGCTGTAATAATTGCACTCTTTTAAAATCGGAACACTTGAACAAAAAATATTTGTTTCAATGCTGAAGCACGAAGTGTGTCTGAAGAAAATAATAAAGTTGAATTATATATTTATTTACTATTTTTATAACTTCAAAACTATATACAAGATATATTTTCATTTTTATATATGTTAGAACGGAAAATACGTTAGTACTATATTGCTTTCAAAATGCCTCTTTCACTTACACCTAAGTAAAAAAAAGGCTTCTTATATCTCTTTTCTTAAAAACTGTAATAAAGTAAGCTTTACCATATTTTAAAAAGAGTACGAATTCATTGTAAAAAACACATCATTGTTTTATGTAAGCATATCTTGAAATTTTCCGAAATAATGCAAAATCATACGTTTAAATGAAATTGAATAGTAGAAAAGAAAATAATTAAAAAAAAAAATATAATGCATTAAAAATACTTCTTTTAATGAAGTGCATAGTATTTATACTTTTTGCGTTTCTCAGATACACTTCATTTATAATATAAGAAAAAATATCGAGTTTACTCATTCAGTAAGGAAGAAAAACAGAAAATCTCATTTTACAAATATCATTAATTGTTTCCAAAAAAAAAGAAAGAAAGAAAGAATACAGCAGAAGAAAAATTCGGTCTTGTAAAGCAGACTGCATTTTTAGAACATGGAACTAAAAGAAAAAAGTAATTAAAATGCATTTTCTAATTTATAAAATAAAGCATGTCTTTCTGTTCCATAAATAGACTCCGGCAAATCTTAAACAGAAGGTGAAACAAAATAATTTATTTTATGCGAATTTAGTAAATGACTTAGAACGGCATTAAAAATAAAATACAAAAAAAAAAAAAAAAAGGCAACTTAGTTACATTAGTTCATTTTAAAATGAAAAGTATTGTATGAATCACGCAATATGACGTAGCGTCAAACATTCACGCTCTCGCCTAAGTTAATGAAACACGCGAGAGATGTTTAAAAACGAAAGTTCTTGTACTCTGTCTAAAGCTAAGATTACTTTCAAAAATATAATATGTTTAACTATCTCTCTCTTTCTCTCTCTCTCACTGTCTCTCGAAGTATGTCACGTGTCACGATGTATGTTCGGGGTAAACTCCGAAACTACTCAACCGATTTGCATCAAATTATATGACTATGTGTAATTTGGTCCAATTTTAGAGATAAGATAGTTTTTATAATTATTTATTGGAAATTAAATATTAAATACACAATAATATTGCGCATTAATTGTTTAGTTCTTAAAATTTCTGACAGACGGCAGTGTAAGTTAACTAATCGATACAACTCTAACATCGCTTGACTTACTGCTAAAAACACTACACTAAAAAAGAATCTCCGAAACTTTACTTATTATTTTCTTAAAACGTTTCGGGATTTTACAGGTTTTTATTCACTACCCGAGCAAATCAACTATCTTTGTCAAAAAAATTCTTGAATTGCTACAAATTGCAGAAATGCAGATGTCTCACTGTTCTGAAAAAATATTTCCCCCACCAGTATCAAGAGTATCTGAACGTATTTAATTAGTTAATCGGTTTCAGCTCGATCACGGTCCGTCCAGATTGCCTCAGCTCCCAATGAGAGTGAAAAAATATTTGAATCACGAAGCTTTGCAACAAATGCTGGCGAGTTGCATTCGAGCTGTTTGCTTGAGAGTCTGCCTTGGATTTGGCAATTATGCCATTAAAGCTATGAGAGCTTTCTTGAAAAAGCAGGAAGTTCCCAAGCTATTATATTAAACATACGTTAGGCTTCTCTAAAGGTGCGAGAAACATAACTGGATTTAACCAAAAAGACTACTGAATTCTTCAAAAGGATTCCAGAATCATTCATTTCTGGAAGGTTGCTGAATTTAAGCAGAAAACATTTATTTTCTCTATTTTTTCCCCGGACATTTTTAATATCATTTATTCTTGCAAAGATACGGTAGCAACAGAAAATTGCTGCGACAATTGCACAGTCAGGCATTGCTGCTTGTTTTTTAGATGATAGACGAATAGCACATTCAGCTTTGAAGTTGCCTATTAGATATTTTTAACAAAAAAAAAAAAAAAGCAATGTGTAATTGCTTAACGCAATGTGTAACATTAAAAAAATAAAAATAAATAAATAAAAAAAAACGCGGAATGACTGTAGTGTTGCAAAAGAGTGCAATTATAATTTGGGATACGTTCTTGAAGCTTTTTACGGGAAAGTTTGAAAGAGAAATCGTCCTGATGCCATACATTCCATTAAAAAATCGTCAGAATCTCCAATACAATACAATTTAAACCCATCTTGATTTTGCAAATATACACCTATAATTACCAAAAGGATCACCGGAAACGTTCTTGAGACAACAATTTTGACGGGGAAGTTTAAAGGAGAAATCATCCTGCTGCCATGAAATCCATTAATATCGTCAGAACCTCTAATACAGTTTAGAAGGCTTCATGTTCCGCTTCGCTTAGCTTTCGCGATAACCATAAATATATTTCAAGGCCAAACAATGACTTGAAAAATAGGTGTTTATCCCATGGGCAACTACATGTTACCTGCTCACAAGTGGAAAAACCGTCAAATCCATTCGTGTTAGCAAAAGACAGATTAACCAAAAATATTGTGAACAAATTAGTACAAGGACAATTTTCAATTTTAATAATTTAAAATATTCGAAACAATAGTTCAAAATCAAATCTAACTTTATTTTTACAGCTCATCAATTTATTTAGTATATTTTGTCAGAAGTCATTGATTGAAAACTATAGTTAAAGTTTAAATGAATAAATTATACATACAAAAAATGTATATTGGTTAATGCTTAATTTCAACATTCTAATACTTTACTTATCACTTTCAAGTTATTTTGCACCCTTGGCCAAAGTAAGTACCCTGCAAAAAAAAAAAAAAAAATCCAAAACGTTTCTGAGTATTTCAGTGTACCGTTTCATGATTTCAATGGTTTTCGTCCATTTCCTGGAAAAATCAAGTATCATTATCGAAAAGTTCCCTGAACTGGTACAAGTTGCACGAATGCAGATCTCTCACTGTTGTGAAAAATAGTTTTAGCTTCTAGTTCAAAAATTAACTGAGCGTATTTATAAAGTGTATCGGCTTCAGTTCGATTACGACCCATCCATGCTGATTAAGTTCCCAAAGGGAGCAAATAGGTATGGACGACGTTGCTTTGCAAGAATTGCAGAGGAGTACAATGCTCGATGCTTGCCTGCAATTCTTTCTTGAATTTGGCCATGTTTGCAATATTGCTTATGTAACTTTCCAATTAAATCAGGAAGGTAAAAAACTGTTATATTATGCCTACCTAAGCTTTCTCTTATATTCCAAAAACACGACTCTGGCTACAAACGCAAAAATTTCTGAATTTTTCTGTTGGCTTCTGGGATTAGCGACTCCGTAGGCGTTAAACTTCGCATAAAAACAGGGGACACGGGCATCGCCGTGCGCAATGACCATAGGGGCCCCGTAGGAATTACAAAAATGCGTACGGTAAATGTTTTACAAGTTCCGTGATAGAGAAAGAAGGCATCAAAATATATTTCGAAGGGCCCCAAACTTGTAACTCCGCTGAAGCGATACAGAAAAGAATGCATGACAGTGATTCATATTACAAATATCGAAAAATTAAAAATTACCGTCTGTTCAACGGGAATCTAACAAACGTCACAAAAACTGGTTTTACCATCTCATATTTGTTTCCAAGTTGGTCTTCAATTCGGTAAATGATTGTCCGTCGAAGGCGATATACCAGTTTTGCACAGAAATAAGTAATTAATAGCCACAAAAAATGAGTAAATAGGACTTTTAGAGCACCCGATTGAAAATGAAAAAGGAAATGCACAACTGGAACGTACGCAGATCCCACGTACGTAATTTTTACCTTCTACAGCATACCATTTTTGAGTTATGACTTATGAGAGATACATACGTACATCTAGCAGCAAAAACGAAGCAATGATTAGTTTGTACCTTAATACAGTGTTAAAATTCTTTCAGGGGTGACTAAAATAAAAATTCATTCTGAAATCCAAGTAAAAAAATATATATGAAAACAGTAACTCCCTTTACTTTGTATTAAAAAGAAAAACAGCAAAGGTCCCTTTTTTTTGGAAAACATCGACCAATTCCATCGGCTTTTCGATGTTTTTTAAAGCCGATGGGCCGACCATTTTATGTGGTCCTCTCATCCCTGTATTGCTACTTGTAAAATCAGAAGCATTGAAAAAAAAAAGCAATTCGAACGCAAAAAGTTTGACCTTAGTTTGACCAATATTCCCCAATATATGAAAATCCATGCGTTTTGTGACGCACGGAGTACTTTTCACGTGGAAATATAGAAACTGACTAAGTTTGGATTTATGTGTGTTTTTTTTTTCCTTATCGTAAGAGCTTTTGTGCGTGTTTTTACGTATTAAAGTATAACGTTTGCATTTTTTTTTCAATAGCAGTGAAAAATATGCACAATTGTTCTTTTTCCTTAACAACCGATCATTCTTTTTAAAGGACGGTAAGTTACAATCTCATCTTCTACACAGCTTTAAAATTTTTAATTTAAATATCTCCTTGAGTTTTGGGCGCAAATAATTCAAGACTAGTGTGTTCGAAGAATTTTAAAATTGTAATTATTCACCTAAATATAAGGTAGGGGACTTTGGGTTCGCATAAAAAATAAGCTTTTTAGTTTTTTCAGTAGTGTTCTTTTTTTCTTCAAACTTTCAATTTACTATTCAATGGTTGATAAACTCTAAAACTATTAAATAATCTAAGAGTAGGGGAGAAAGACGTTAGTTGTAACATTTGTTTTTAATATTTTTTTTACAATAAGTTATTAAAAGTATTTACATGGAATAAACTTTAAAATGCATCAAGATAGTTTAACATTTATAAGATATTTTTTCAAAAAATGATTAGAAACCACTACTTCAAAATATTTTAAGTCATTTGAATACATGTACATTGTAACAACTTATTGCTTAACAGGGCATGTTGTTACACTATATGAGGTTACTTGTTAGATAAAATACATATAAGCAATAAAATGAATCTTACACATTTTGTAGTTTATTCTGTTACAGTGAAACCTGTGTAAATTGACCACTTGCGGTGCACTACTTTAGTGGTCAACTTAAACAGGTGGTCAACTTATAGGGGTTGAATTATATGATATAGATCTTATTCCGTGCCTGAAAATTGCGGTCAACTTACACAGGTGGTCAACTTACAAGGGTGGTCAACTTTACAGGTTTTACGTACAGTTTTTACATTTTTAACGACGTTAAAAATCAAAAACTTTTTTTGTTTAGGTTTACACATTTACTTCATTAATGGCTTATTCTGATAAACTGCCATCCTTATAATCATTGTCTGCGCGAACTACAATTTTTACAAACATATAATTTATCAAGCTTAGCCGTCGGTTATGTGCATATTTGTCATAATTACGACATTGAGCCGTTTAGTTCGTTTTCTGGATTCTGAGTACGGTTTAGCGCACTTTATGCAAAACCAGTCTTCATCGTAAAGTCATCATTAAGTTAAATAGGAACATATTAGACCAACAAAGAAACTTTAAACTGTTACAATTGCCTTGTAACAATTGTTTTTAAACTAGACATCATATTAATGTAACATCAGATACGAAATTGTATAAAAGTTTCCTTGCTTGAACAAAAACAAACCAAATTTTATAAAAGGTCATATTCTCGTCATTTATGATGACATATTCAATATTAATCCCTTAAATGTTTATAAATAGTTGAATTTAATTATTTAAAACTTATTCAAAAAAATAAGACATCAGTCACATTTCTCTTTTCGTAATTAAACCTCAAACAAATTACACAAATGACATTGACTGTTGCATAAAGGCAAAAAAGGAGGAGAAATAAATTAAGAAATAAAGGAAAACCTGAAAATTAGAAAAGTAAAACAAAGTGGAAACTAAAAAGAGCGGATGATAAGAAATAAAATAATTTTTAAAAACCTAGCATAATTACCAAAGTTAGTTCAGAATAAAATTAAAAGGAGAAATTAGGTAAAGAAGTAAAACAAGAGTAGAACAAATTTAAAGTATAGAACTCCCAGATTTAAATTAGTAGCTGCATTATGCCTCTTTAAAACAATGAAACCCTGGTAAAATCTGTTAGTCATTAAAGGCCCTCTTTGTTATATCTTAACAAAAGAAAACTGCAGCTGTAAAACATTTTTCCAGCATGGAATTTGACAAACAGATACTCCTAGTTCTTAATGTATTCCATTTAAGTAAGAGTGCTACATCATCGATACAGAAATAATTCTAAATGACAAAGCTTCATGCAAATTTCAGAGCTATCACCATCCGACTTGGAGTCTTCTTATAAAGAGTTATATTTGAGAATTTAGTTTTTAGAATTTTTTTTTAAATTTAGAAGCTTTAGCAGGTGTTCAGCAACAACCCTTTTTCGCTTTCTTTTACATAGTAAAGGAAGTATTGTCTTCGCGAAAAAAATTTCACTTAAAAATCGGCCTTAATTTCCATTTTGCTCGCCCCGGAATGAATATTGAGTTTTTTTTTCAATCCGCCCACACGTGGATTTATTCCTAAGAACGTATACACACCTGATATATCCATTTTGACGATCCCCAGGTTAATTGCAACGAGTTTTCTCGTGATGTCCGTATATACGTATGTATGTATGTGCAGATTTGCGGATGCACGGATGTACGTATGGACGTATGTGAGGATGTGCGTCTGTGCGTATGTATGTCGCAAAACTCAAGAGCAGTGTGGTCTAGAAAGTTGAAATTTGGTACGTAGACTCCTAGTGGTGTTTAATTGTGCACCTCCCATTTTTGTTTTCCCATTCGGATGTTTCAAAAAGGGTCTTTTACACCTTTTCGGGGGAAAATTATTGTTAATTTCAATGAAAACCCAAGTGATGCTATTATTTGGCAAACACTTGTCGATATATAGCCAAGCTTTTGGTTGCCAAGTGTTGTCGCCAATTTGGCGACAAATGTGGAGGAGTTTTTTTTAAATATGTTTTCAATTTGGCCCCCATTGGCGGTATTTCGAGTGTTAACAATTGCATGACATTAAAATTGCCAATACTGGAAAAAATTAATCTGCATAAAATGTTTTTCTTTTCTTTCGTCGGTTTGCAACTAACTTGGGGTGAAAATATTTAAAATGTTTCTTTGCTTACTCCAAGTCCAAGGCACTATTATCGTTAAATGACCGAAAAAGGAAGTGATGTGATGCACACATCAGCTCGTTTCACAGTAAAGAAGAGAATCACTTCCAGTAGAACATGTTTAAAAAACGTTGACTGCAACTGGAAAAACAGTTATCGAAGAATATGACAAAACATTGTATCACGAGAAGTTAGATGCATTGAAATTGAAAATTAGGAGTATTTAGAAACTGTCAAGATTTTAAGCAGTAAAACATTGAAAATACCCTGTCAACGTGGATGAAATGTATTATTACATGAAAAAGGAATAAAATATTTAGCTCACTAGATGCAGTAAATGCAAGAGGACTTTTTATTTTATGAAATATATCAAAAATATAACTTTTAAAACTTTATAAATGTACTTTTATTATAATTTGAATACAGTTTTACAATTTTAAACAAATTATGTGCTAATTTTATTTTCAGGGAGAAAGAACTTATAGCTGCAGCAATTTATTGTAAATAACATCAGTCACAAAATATTTCTGTTATCAGTTACTGGTTTTAAATATTTTTTATACTTTCAGCTTTTATTTTTTTTCACTATAAAAAAGTGTTTTCATCAAGTCTAAAATCTCTATCTTAAGGGGAAGACATTTGTTTAGATTTCACGTTATTAATTTGAATATAATTTCAAATTATATATAAATCACTTTTTTCAATCTCTCTTCTGCCTAACATCACTCACGTTTGTTTGTTTTTCCCCCCTTAATTTTATACGAAAAATATCCTCATGTCTGAAAACAAGTGTGGGGGCAGTGATGCATCATATCATGATATTTCAGATCAATGTCAGATGAAACAAAATTAAATTTCAAGACAGTGCTGAATTTATAAGTTAAAAATTGAGTCAACTTGTAACGTCAGTTACCGTGGACTGACCTTACAGTACTTTTACACTAAACGGCGGTTAATCACACTGGACAAAAAAAAAGGAAGATTTGGAGAAAACTATGTGTAAAAGGTGAATCTTATTATAACCAGAAGTTGCGGGAAGTTCCTAATAAGTGATAAACCGAAATTAATGTGTTTGGCAATGCTGGATGACGCTATATTTCCTGTAAAACGATATCAGAATGGATTTTTTCCTTCCAACGTTCAACAGTGAAACATATCTTAATGGTCTGGAGAGGTTTTTGTTACGATAGCATCGTCTCTCTCTTGCACATGCATGTGTTTATGTATCAAAATGGCTATTAAAACATTTAAAATCAAAATCTCGTTCTCGAGAATGTTCAGAATGTTCTCGCTCAAAAAAAAAAAAAAAAAAGTCACGTGGACGGATGTTTTAGCAAGAAATTTATTCTGAACATTCTAGAAAAAAAGGTGAATTATATTTATTAATAACTTTTAAAAAATAAAATTGTCGGACTCTAAGGGTGAGCCACGCGACATCAATCCAATTTAACACCACCATATCGGGAAAAAAGTGGCATTATTCAATGTCAAATTTATGCAAGTCGGAAGAATACAAGAGAGTTCTTGCATTTGAATAAGCCAAAATACCTACTTCCCCCTTACGAGAGAATTTTATGAATTCCATGTTCATACTGATGAGCTATGCACAACTCAAAGCAATAGCATCGTGTTTTGATGTACTAACCTACATTAGAATAGTTAATTTTAATACAAAGCTTAAAACTTTCAAATAAAATTTGTAGTTTTGATAGAAATGCTTATGCTCAATTCTTTGATAGAAAGGCTATGATATTCATTTGTGGATATCAGTGATACTTTCTCGAAAGTATGTAAAATAATTGTACATAGTTAGCAAATTTTTTCTGAAATATACAGCTTATTCTTAGTAATTTACGATAAATACTGATAAAAAATTGTTTTCCTTAACTTTTTATTGATTCCCAAAACGCAAAAGTGATTTAACTTTTATAGGGAAATTACAGCTGGAGGGATTCCTTTATGTGACAAAAGTTAGATCAATTAATCTCGCATTTCTTGAGAAATCCTTTGAAGTGTGATTTTTGTAAGTGTCCCAATACTTTAGGTCATATAGTGTATGCTTAGTGAATCTGAACAAAGCTGAGCCAATTTCAAAATATGTGGCATAATATCAGTCATTTCTTAAACAGCTCACACTTTACTGCAGAGACGAACATATTTAATCATGGTATAGAAGACGTACTGCGAGAAGTACGTACTAATAACGATTGCATAAAACCAGCTTGATTTTTATACATTTATAGTAACAAAAATTTTCAGATTAATATAATTAACAGGTTTGTTGTAAGAGGTAGGTAACGTTGTAAGAAATATTTCAACGCGTATTTCACATATCGTCTTGATGTGGCAAAAGCCAGTACGTAAGTCTGCAAAATGTGTTGTATCCCTTGAATCAATAAGATTTTGCTGTTGGTAAAATATAGACTAATTATACAAGTTGAAAGTTAAAAAAGGTCTATAAAATGTTTTTTTTCATAATGAGATAAGAATTTAAATCAGCTTTGTGTCCAAACTCCTGTATCGGAATAAGTGACCTAACGCCGGCAATATGTGCTTTTTTAAAAACCTATGCAGTGTTTTATTTTAAAAACATAAATATTTTATGTAATATTTGTAACGAAAAATCGACATAGAAAAATTTACTTTAACTGAAGAAGGTATATAAACAAAATAGAGAGAGATAGAAAAAAAAATCACCATTAAATTACTCCTGACGAGAGCCTTCAAATATTTGTATATTGAACAATGCAATGTAAGCAATTTAAATTTGTAGTTTACAGAACAGAAATCATTTGTTTCCGCTTCCTACGCAGTGGAATCTTATCGATTTTTGTACCTAGGAGGGAGCTAACAATCGGTCAAAATTTCAAAGACAAATGCGGTTTTCAGGAACAGGTTTAGATCACTGATGTTATTTTCTCACAAAGTACAGTTTTGCCGGAGCAGTTATTATTCATAGTTAATGTTTGCAGGAATAATCTTCTGCAAGAATTTTGAAGTATGAAGAACAAAGGAATAATTGCGTTCGATAGAGTGCTGAAGGAAATAATATTGATTATTGGTTATGTATTAACAGAGATAACTTAAAAAGCATAATTTCAATTTCCCCACACATTTTCCAATGCGTAAACACACAAGTTTATTTGTTGGATTTTTTTTAAACTTAATATCTCACTTCTTGTTTTAAATTTGTCACGGAAAGTTTCAATGGGTAAGTTTATAGCTACGAATGTTATTGTTTAGAGGTTTTAGATGACATTAGCGCGGTCGTGCATGCTAAAATGGAAATATGATTCATTATACGAATTATTGCTTAAAATATAAATACATTTATTAAGCATTTTACACTCGCAAGCAACATTTGAACTATTGACAACTTATGGAAATAATAAACTAATAGGAGAAATTGTTGTGTGAGGAAAATATAAGTAAGTCAATCTGATAACATTTTGTGTATGTGCAGTTGTGATGTACTCCAAAGCCCTGAATCGTTGAACAAAGTAGCTACACGTTCGCCATCTTAGGGCTAAACTATGCTTTCTTCTTATGTCTGCTATGGTGAAGTAGCGTGTTTTACTCCTTGATTGTGATTTCCTAGAACATAACTCAATGTTAATCTACAATCAGGAAACAAAACAAGCTGCTTCTTTATAGCGACCATACGAAGAAAAGCGGCATTTTGTCCAAAGATATCGGAAAAGTAGCAACTTAGTTACAACCTAGGGCTTTACTTGGTTCTACATGGATGTCAAATACAATATGTGAATTAGAAGAATAGCAAATTATGAAGAAAAATACATATGATGTATTGGTTAAGAAGTTTACTCCTTATCTCATAACATACTCATTACAGCTCTTTAGATGAAATGCTGTCTTGAAGTTAACGAATATTATTGCGCTTTATATTCTACTCGATACTTACTAATGTCGCTATAGTTTGTATCTAACAAAGACTTATCAGACTTTATTATATATGTTTATAATATATATATATATATATATATATATATATATAATATATATATATATATATATATATATATATATATATATATATATATATATATATATATATATATATATATATATATATATATATATATATATTATATATATATAATATATATATATATATATATATATATATATATATATATATGTGTGTGTGTGTGTGTGTGTGTTTATTTTTTTATTTTATTTTATTTTTTTTTTTGAAAATTGATCATAGTAAATAGGTATATATGTGTTGCATTTTCTTATGAATTTGTGCTTTGTTTTTTCACTCTAATTTACCATAATAGTTTTATTTATTTATTTATTTATTTTTGCATTAAATCTGGTTATCGAAAAATAATTTTTTTTTCCAAGTTTTAAAAATAACCTCGCAATAGCGCTAATAGCTCTAATATTATTCTTTTATTACAATAAGAAGCAGAGAAGCACCGATGAGTAACTGGGGTTTAGTTTCAAAAACAACCGCATAAATCTGAAATTACAGTTTGTTTCCTTGTTTGGTCTTCTGAACTTACTCTAATTCGTTAAAGATAAGTCCTATTAGAGAGAATTTTACTTTACACGCTTAGAAAATATTAGTTTGTAAACTATACTTAGTAATAAATATAAATTGATATATTTAGCAATGCGCATTATGTAGTATAATTATTCTAATACCGCGCATAATGATACTCTGTACAAATGCATTCATAAGTTGAATGAACTACTAAATATAAAAACGTAAAATTGGCAATTTAACTTTTCTGTTTTAGCACATAACGTAACCGACAAGCTGTACACTTTGCAGATATATTTAAAAGATTTTTCGAATGTGAGCGGTCTTCAATTTGAATACTGTGAACTTTTTAGAAAATATAGGAAAGATTGATTATACCCTTATCTGTAATTTATACAAGGAGGACAAAAGACGATATTGCCATTCATCACCTGAGAAGTGGATACCAAAGACATCGATTGAATATTCCAATTTTTTATGGGATTTATTTTGTTTCCGAAAATTCAGGAAATCATTTGAAAGTGAAATTTAGACATTTTTTTTTTCAATGAAAATTTGTATTTCACATCTTGTGTTTTTTAAATAAGTTAGTGTTTTATAAGAAACTAACGACACTCGCAAAGCTTTGCTCGCAGTACAAAATTAAACGCACATTTGATTAGCCGGTATAATTACAAGTTATAAATGAAAAAATTCTCGCCAATATGGTATATTAATTTGCTTGTCCATATTATGGTAATTTGCTTGTTCATGTTGTGGTAATTTACTAGTCCATGTTACGGTAATTTGCTCGTTCATGCTGTGGTAATTTACTAGTCCATGTTATGGTAATTCTTTCGGTAAAACGGGCTTAAAATTGGAATAGTAAAAGAACAAAATCGAATTTTCGAAAAATCACTTCACGGTACTCACTCCATTGCTACAATCTAAATCTGCTGAATTTCATGAAAATCGGCCGAACGGTCGAGGCGCTATGCGCGTAACAGATGTCCAGACATCCAGAAGTTCAGAGACATACTTTTAGCTTTATTATTAGTAAAGACAATTAAGAAACTATGTTTGTAAATGTGAGAATGAATGTACGCAGTTTGAGCAATAAAAAAAAAAACATAATGTATTTTTAAGCAAGTGGGACGTCAAATAGTTGGTGGGTTGACGAGGAAGATATTCACATAAAAATAAATTCGCATTTATTTCATTTAGAAATATTTTTAATAAAACAAAAGGCATTTTAAAGAAATAAGTTTTTGGTTGTAAGTTTTTTTTATGGCATTTCAGGAATGGCTTGTTATACATTGGCCTGTTATACTAAAAAAAAAATCTTTAAAAAAAAGCACATTGGAAAACAGTTTTGTAAAAATATCGGTACATTGACTTTCAAAGGAAACTTTCAAAAGAATTTTCTTGAGTAGAAAGAAGATTATAGAATCAACAAAAATTACTGTGTTAATAGATGACAAAGAACCGATTTTTCATCTGATTCAGAACCCATAATGTCGTTTAATATGCAAATGTGATGTCCGGTAAATATAGCCCGTTGCAGAAATAGTCAAAATAAGATGCAGAGTCAAGATATAAAACGTTTGAGGTCAAACAAAAAGTAAAAAAAAAAGAAGCGAAATCAAACTTTTTATTTGGTCCCCGAATCCCCTACTTTGCATTAAGAGAAATTGCAAGCATGAAAAAACAATTTTAACACAAAATATTTTACACTAGCACCACAAATATTCACCGACAAATGAAACACAGCGTTTCGTAAATTTTTACACTGGCAGTCAACTACACCTTGTGGGGGGAAATATAGCGGCTAACAACTGGTTAAATTTATATGTGCTCATAGAGTGTATTTCCAAATTATATGTATTTTGCAATGGGGATGAAAACTATATATCTATATATGTATATATATTTAACTTTTAACAGCATGACATTCTTATGAACGTGTAATACGTTTCCTTTTCACCTACTGGACGGCCCCAAATAATTTTAAACCCATATCCCCTAGAAGTTTGGTCTCAAATGATGTTTTATTTTTCTCAACGAAACCTATTTTCTTAAATGTAATGAAGGGAATCTGGGGGTCCATATATAAAGTTAGATTTCATTAAATTAATTTTCCGTTCCGACTTTTAATATCTTAACTCTACATTTCATATTGAACATTTATAAAATTGAACGCATGGATATGACAGGTCTTGCAGGTTATAAAACATATAAAACAGGGACACGCTGTTTGTGTGTGTGTGTGTTGAGAAAAGAGCACCAGGAATAATCATAATTAAAAACTTTCATTGGTATTTTGTTTGTGAACAGGAAATGAAAGCTGCCAGACAAAGAAAATCCATACTAGGTTTGAGTTTGTTTTAAATTAAAGTCTTAATCGATTTTTAAATAAAACTCGCATCAAATCTTACTTTTCTATTGAGTTACAGAATAAAGTGGAATTTTATACTCAAAGTTAAAAATTATAAGAAAGGATATTTTTGTCCATTAATGTTAAAATCGATTTGATTTCCATTAAGGTAAAATACCGATAGTTTAAAAGTGAAGGAATGCTCGCTGAAAGATTCTTTGAAATCGCGTAAGACTTTCTACATGCTGGAGAAATATGGATTTTTAGGTAGAGAAGTTTTCTTCTTGTAGCAAAACATATACAAATACAAAATAATTTACTTCAAGTTTATTATTTTTAAAGTGAAATTCCCTTTCGCTTTTTAGAAATGTTTTCCGAAGGAGTTTGGAAAAGTATTTAAAAAATGAAAAAGTCTTTTTCTCTCTCAAAATACTCTCAAAAAGTGAAACAAAAAACAGCAAATTATTCTATTTACTAGAGGGCGGAAAAGTCCATCTCTTGATTCGTAGGTATGACTGCTAATCGTATTATTTTTAATAACTGCTGTCTAATTTTATTATTTTTGAAAGATTATGATCCCAACTCATCATTGTATACTTTACTCTTCATTTAAGCAATTATTATTGTAATTTTAAAATTACAAGAAACTATATTATCCTGAAAAAGTTACATTAAATGCTTGATTTTTTTATTTAACTTTATTAACTTTAATCATTTAATGATTTTTTTGAAACCTTGTAAGACTTTCTACATGTTTAAGAAACATGAATCTTAAGGTAAAGGTATTTTTGTAGCGAAACAACATATAAATTTAAAAATTTACTTTATTTATTTATTTTTTGATTTTTTTAACAATCAGCCTGATTGTGGACCCGTGTTCATAATTAAGCAAAATCACTTTCCATTGTTAAGATTGAGGTCATGTAATTATTATGCAAAACTTGGAGTCATCTGAGTAATAAATGAGCGATATACTAGACCATGAATCTTTGACTGGCTTTAATTATCGCAGTTACTTTAATTCAAACTTAAATGTTCCAACGGAAATAGTTTTAGTAGTTTTTAAGTCATCTGATGAATGTACAGAAGTTGAAAACAAATGAATTATAAAGGACCGATATATTAGGCCATCAACCTTTTGGGTGGCCTAATTTGGTGCATTTGCCTTAACAATCAGGAAGGAGTGCTGCAGGGTAGGTAGCAACATGTCACAACTTTTCCAAGAAAATGACATTTAACACCAAAGCCAAACTTTTCAGAAGTATCCTTAAAAATAAAAACATCAACCATGACGACTCATTAAACATAGACGCATCTGTAAAAGAATGATCTGCGGCAAAAATACCGCATTAATAGAACAATTACGATCTATTAAAACACGATATAGAAAATTACACTAAGAATGAAAATGTTAATCGCATGTGATTCTGACAGTTACCATTGAAACAACCTACCCCTGTCACAACTAGCTCCAATGCTCTCCTACCAAATGTATTCGCAGCAGTCAAGCAAAGCAAAAATATTCTGAAATTGCGGTGTTTGATCTCTGAGTTGTCTTTTTGCAAGAGATAAGACTTCGATCCGGCTACATAGGAACACGAAACAAATGATAATGAATGCTTTTCCAACTAATTTAACAGAATATAAAACACGGGACCAAGTCAAGGTAGAAGATTCCATTTCGAGTTGAGAAGACTGGCGTCACGCAAGAGTAGATCATATCAGCAGTTTCTATTAAAGACCTGTTTCACCATAGTTAGGGTCGCAGAACCGTTCATATGAACGTTATCCATAGAATAATGTACCATCATCAACGTGAGTAAAGCATGTTATAAATGAGAGATGCAATAACGCTCTTAGAAGATGGCGTACCTTGACCCATCCCTCGACGTGATCATTAAGAAATGTTGATCTACCCTACTAGGCAAGAATCTTCCCTTTACTCATCGTGCAATCTAGATATTCCCACCGGCGCACTGTAAGTGCAGTTGACAACAATGTTTTGTCACAAAGTGCAGTGTCTGCATTAGGCTCACATTCAATAAATAATTTTTAATTGTGTGGACCCTACGTTATATTTGGGTGGTCAACCGAGGCACTTGCCGGTGCCAATTTTGCTCTACCAATCGTATGAATCTTCGGCATATTTTTTTTTCTTTCAAAGCAACTTCGAAGTTCAGCACCTTAAGGTCTACAGCTTGTTTTACTGTCATTTATCTACTTAGCATGTATCATTACAACATCAGATTTAAAAATAGCATTCTATCGAATTTGTTCATGTTCGTAACGGTGCTGACTATTCGCAAAATTAATTACCAGTTCCTCTTTATCTGGTGCTTACCAAATGGCAAGACAAATTCATTAAAAGAGGCGGAAATGGTCATCATGTTTTGGATTTTCACTGAAAATCCTATGTTTTTAGATTGAACAAATTGTATCAAAAAAGGTTTTGAAGTAAAAAAAAATGTCCCAAAATGTGCTTCCGATATTATATTTTTAAAGTAGTTTTTTTAAGAAATTACACGTTTAGGACCTTACACCGACGAGGCTTAAAATTATTTTATTTTATTTTATTTATTATTTATATAATTCAAAAACAACTAAAATTAGACATTTTAGAACAGAAATTAAGAAGCTAGTGAAATGTAATAATACATTTTTAAATAAAGAACAGTACATTTTTTTTGTTGGATTCAGTAATGAGCTTAAGTAATTGACCGACAAAATAAGAATTTCGTATTTTAGTTAATGGCTATTGAGATATGATATTACAACTTCCGTAAAATTAATTATCATAGCCATTATTAGTTTTTGTTGTCTTTAAAGAGTGAGAAGGAGAAATCAAGAATTAAAATATATATGCATTTTTAAAGTTTGAAACAAGAAAGGAGTGATAGTTAATTATTATTGAAAGATAATACCTAAAGCTACTTTTAAAACTTGTAGCTCTAAAAGTTTTAAGGATTCAAAACTAAATTGATTACACATTACTTTTGAAAGGAGTCCTCTCAAATATCGAAACACGTTTCGGCAATCAGTCATTAGTTTGTGTATATGCAACGCTGTTTTCCTACTATTACTTTGCTGCACAAAGTTATTTATTCAATTCTTGTTTTGCGAACTTATTGGTAATACATTTCTTGGAGGTATGTTTTAAAACGTTGGGTGTCAAAATCGATAGAATTAACGATAAAGTTTTTTTTTAATTTGATGCTAAAAGAAAAAAAAGAGAGAGCAATTTATATCTGAACTAACTCGAGTTGGCAAGGATTCCTTATTTATCTTTACTAACAATTAAGATAAAAGTCTCTCTGTCTGGATCTCTGTGACACACATAGCGCCTAGACCGTTCGGCTGATTTTCATGAAATTTGGCACAGAATTAGTTTTTAGCATGGGGGTGTGCACCTCGAAAAGATTTTTCGAAAATTCGATTTTGTTATTTTTCTATTATAATTTTTTAAAAAAGTTTTTCCAAGCAAATTATTACAACGTGGAAGAGTAAATTACCAAATTATCATAACGTGGAACCCTAGCATGGGCAAGCAAATGAACATAACAAAATGGCAAGAAATTCATCATCCATTACTTGTGAATATACAGGTGAATCAAATGACTTTTTAATTTTCTATTCCGGCAAAGCCGTGTGGGTACCACTAGTAAAATTTAAAGAAAAAAAGCTTTTTTGTTCATTTTGTTTCGTAGGTGATTCATTAGTGCTTATGTTTTCTTGCTCTTAATTTTCGAAAACTTTGTATTCCAACTATCCATGATCAACTACATTTAAAAAATGCGGATATAAGGAAAACATACCTGTTGTCTATATAAATGAAGTCAAATCTTGTTAATTCGGACTCGCTTAAAACGAACTACTGTTAGGATATACTACGTTTGCGAACCTCGTCGTACTGTATTAACAAATAACAATCTCTATTTTTGTTCGAATAAGACTACGATTAAGAGTTATACGTTTTAAAGTTCCCAGCGAGTTCATTTTGATGAGGCTCGACTCTACATGCATGTGACTAGCGAAATTGAAATAAATTTTCCCAGCACTGTAGCAATGACAAGACTTTTGTCATCTTAAAAGATGCCTTTTCTTAATCGCATAAATGGCAAAACTAAAAAGAGGTCAAAACACTTTTACATTTTATAAGCTAGTCAATATTTCTCAAAAATAATACATTGGTGAGCAGTAACACTGTAAAAAAAAAAGTTAGGTTACCAGTATTAATGAGTGTAATGCTACACGAATTCTAAAGTGTGTAGCATCACTGCTTGAAAAACTCAAATTGTTGGAGGAACCTTGCGCTACAGTTTCAGTAGAATTCAAAGCGCATGCATAAAGATCAGAATCGGCGCAGATCACGTAAACTTTTATTTGTATAACAAAAACCGTCCCGTTACACAAAAACCGTAATTGATGGCCGAGCGGTAAAAGCGAATTTTTTTGTGAGACTCGCATCGCGTATTCGGCGCTAACTCAGGTCATTCCCTGTCATAGTGCAAAAAATGTCTTCTTTGTTTATTTAAATAATTTATTGGTGTATAATAATTGTTAAAATGAATGAACTTGATAAATCGTTCAAGAAAGTCAGATGAAAGCTTACTTTGTCCTAATGTGTAATCTTTCAAGCCATTTCTCTGTAAGCATACATAAAATACTGGTGAAATCTTACGCAGAAGTGAGTGAGACGTTACGCTATAGTTACATTACCGCGGTGTAACATTCCACCAGCGATGAGTAACTTTACACCAGTTATATCAGTTAAATTACTCCAGAGCGGTGGAGGCAGCTAAGCTGCCACCGATTTTATGGAGTAAGGTTACACAAACTTTTTATACTGAATAAATAATACCATTTTTCTCTAAAAACTATTGATTTCTCAACGGTTTTTCAACGGATATTTCAAGCTTTTTCAAGGCTACATACTAAGCTTAAAAAACCTTTTATATCGATCACAAATTTTATTTTAACTACAACATTTTCTCACATAGTTCGTAACTGTTTTTCATAATTAAGAAAAAGGAACACTTCTGTTTAAATATTATGTTATTGTTGAAGATACATTTGTTTCTCAATGATTTTTTAAACAAGGTATAGAGTACAACTTTATGTTGTCGTTTAACAAAAGCGGAACCTGATGGATGAATAAAAACATAATTACAATCAGAACCCAATACAAAAATCTGACTTTATAACTCTTAATACCCTTACTCGAACAAAATCTACTCTTACACTGCCTTTATTTTATTCAGAAATTTGAAAGTAGTTCATAGCTGCATATTGAAATACTCCTAATATATTTTCCGATGAAGTCCCTTTTTAAAATCAATTTCAACCCGATCACTTTTATCCCATGCATTACATTCGGGATGGTCATCATTTTGAAGTGAACGCGATAACATCGTTCAATTACTTAAACTTGCTGCAATTTGGTGTCACGCAATCTGACATTTTTCCACTGAAGATAAGGAAAAGTGTGCATTATGTCTTACAAGAGATTTATGTGGTTCTATCCAAATAGATCATATCCATTCATCATTGCAGACAACAGAGAAAATCAAATCAATTTTCTGTTCCAAACTTTGTTCGTAAATCTTACATCTCTTTTATCAGAAAGGAGTTTCTTACCAAGGACTTAAAAAAAGAAAATCCGCGAACAATACCTTGGTATATTGCAGTGTTTGCAAAGGTGTCACACTTTTTTTTTTTAATTTCGTCATTTTTCAAGAATATTTTTTTCTTAAATGTAGTTGCTGTTTCTGCTTATAAAATGACTCCTGCAGCGAGATTAATTTTTCCCGCCATTTGAAGTTGTTTAAATGAAGGATAAGTGTAGGAAGAAATAGGTGCTTATTTTGCAGGCGCAAGTTCATCTTTAGAAAATATTGTCTCAGAAACTCAGTCAGACATGTTAAAAATAAAACAGGAATAGCTATGTCTTCTAGTTGTATTAGATTTTCGTATAATTTGCAGATTACTTGACCTAAGATGTTCTTTGATTTTTAGTTACGCTTATGTAATTTGTAGTCAATCATTTACATTTTAAATAGTTTTTTTAAACCTATTAATTTTCATACAATTTATTCATTTAAAATAGTGCTATAGGTAGTTTATGGAAAACTTTATATTTTATATATATTTATGATTTAAAGCTTTACAGTATGACGTTTATATAATTATGCACTTTCCGAAGAAGATATATATATATATATATATATATAAATATATAAAATACTCCGGAAAAGAAAAGTCCGATTTCTTCTAAAATACCGTAATAGCTAAATTACTTCAAGTGAATTTACAAGTATTTGCCTCCTCAATGGAACTTGCTTATTTTTTTAAGTTTGTTGCTTTATGTAGAAATTCAGAATATTGAGAAATATGTGACTTCAAGGAAATCAGTTGGCCATCGGTGTAGAGCAGTTTTTCTAATGAAATTTTACAGACACAGATATTCAAGATTATTTTCATTTGAAGCTTTTATTACTTCATTATGCAAAAATCTGAGGCAAAGCTAATTACGAGGGAAACATTTTACGTACTCTTCCTGTAGTATTGGAAACGAATACATAACCAAATAATATCTAGTTTCTATCACAGAAATGTAAAAACAATAGCCTAAATTCATTTATACATCATCAATAGATGTGATATACTCTATTGAGGTAACTATTTTCGATTCATTCACGTTTAGAAATAGTAATCAATGTTGTAACAATCACTTTAACACGTTTATGATATGTACACATGTTGCATGTTCTACAATGGTAATTTCTTTTTAGTCTTCTATAAATATGTAGACGCATTTTTGGGTATATAGCGGTTAAAGCTATAATAAATATGTCATTGATGAATGTTGCAAAACATATGTTCTATATTAGAATAGAAATAGGCAGGGAAAGGATTCTTTCAGAAACAAAGTGTGATTTTATTCCTCCATCAAAACTCCTATTATTTTTTCTGTGGTTTCTTACATTTTCCTTTTGTATAAAATACCACCTTTCGTTGTTATTCTAGATCCAAACACATAAATGACAAACATTTTCTAGTTTAAAAACTTTTTTTCCATTTCCTTGATTCTCTTCGATCAAAATGAGAAAACAATTCCATTTCAAGGAATGAAATGAAAGAAATGCTGAAATTTTCAAGCCTTGGTTTTCATGATCTTTTTTCACGCAAAGCCTTTTCTCAACATCATACGTATTCCGTATATTTCTAACATACATTGCAGGATTTGTTATGAGTGGTATAGCTTTTAAAAAGTTATAGTATGTCATTTCGTGTAGAAATCATAAATTTTAAAAATATATGAATGTATTTTAGAAGAAATTATGCAAAATTTTTAACGTGCGTGATGATGTCATAAGAAATTAGCCATATTATTCAAAATACATGTAAACGTGGTTTACTTATTTTCTCCATTGTTTTGCCAGATGTTGGAAAATGCTAAAAGAAATAGTAGTGTCCTGCTTCCGTGTGAAATTGGTATTACGGTACATAATGAAATAACTGTAGCTGTAACGCAACTGGGAGTTCCGTGCATGCTCTTTTTGAATTAGAATAGGGGTTTTCCGGAGAAGAAAATGATTGGCCCGTAAATGGTTGAATGGATTGCAAAAGCTTTTTTTTTTTTTCTTGCAACGTCTTGCAACGAATTTTTAGGCATTAGTGCCCGACTTACCGATTGAAAGCCGATGGGAGAGCACCCCCAAATTGTTGGGTGGCTAGCAATGAGGAAGGTTAGGAAAATGGCGAGACGGCATATACGTAACACATTGTTGTAAAGATATGATATCCTTTGTACTATTAGTAATTGATTAGTAATTACAGGTATATACTAATGCTTTTGTATCACACTGGTATTGTCAATTATTTTGGGCATAAAATTACCTGATGGTAATGTCGTGTAATATGTTTTCTCATGAACGCACCACATATGTGTATCTATTGAATGTGTAACGGCAGAATGTTAATATGATGTAATGTGTTTCACGTATGCATTAAAACTCTTGGTATGATTTTAATTTTTGTGTTTTATGGTAGTATTTTAGTTCCATTTTTACATTTTAAGATACCGAAGAGTACTTGTTTGCGAGCCTAAATGATGAAAAATATTTCCGAGATTTGATGACAAAAAAATGCTATACATAGTTCCCGAAGTAATTGATGTCCACATGGGTGCAGGGTTAGTGATACATCTCCTTCAATGTATTAGGCCAAATATAGGAGCTCCAACGGTTCTAGCACAAGTGTAGATAGCTTTTGCGCGTTAACTGTGGAGCGTGGAGCTGGTTTAAAATCTGGGGTTGATTTTTGCAATGCAGCACGCGGTGCCACTTACGATCATTTGGCCTGATTCCACACCACAATTAGTATTACGGTTTTCAGTAATGAGTGAATTTTAGCAAAAACTGTTGAACATTTAATGACATTTTCGACTTTTGTATTGGCGCCTCAAGGAGGCAGCTTTGAAATTAGCAGAATCTCATTTGCGAAGATCTATCGCGTCTGGACCTTTTGAACTTGCTATAGGCTTTCCTACACTGTGGCAATAGGCAACAACAAGTCATTCAAACGAAGACCGACCGAATTTTAATCCGACCTTTACGCTAACAGCACGCACACAATCGACCTATGGGCTAGCAGCATTACAAAAAAAAAATCAAAAATTTAAGTAATAATTTAAGTAGTTCTTCAGTTTCAAGATGGGATAGCCTCATGCCTTAAATGAAAATCTACAGGAAACCACGGATTTAAAATACATTTTTCCAGCAATCTGTTCCCCCTAAACGCTTCATTTTACCTAATATTAATAAGTAGATTTTCTGCAAATTATTTGATAATCTTTGATGAAACACATGTTGTGACTCTGCTGGTATGTCCTCAGATGGTCCAATCCTCTTTTGAGGGGTGTACCATAGTTAAAGTCAGTTCTCTCAATTTTTCTATTAATAAATTGCTAATAAAGGTGAATCATATTCAAAAAAAAAGTATTTTTACTTTTAAAGACGTTTAGTGGGAAGTGTATAGCTCTTGACGAATAACTCTCATGGTATAAATATCCGTTAATAAAGATTACTTGCGTGTAACTTGCTATGTACCCTTAAATAATCACATGAAAAAGCTTCTATTTAAACTAAATTAATATTTAATTTTAAGGCGATAAATTGAATTTGAAATCAGTTCTTTGAATTTAATAGCTTTAGATTTCAAAAGCTAAGCACCATACGGCCACTTTATGGGTGTGTTAATCAGATTCAACCTAAAACGTTATGATTAACCAATGCAATGGCGCTTTCGAGAAACACGCGAATGTTTCAATACTGAAAAGAGCATTGTTACACTGATTTTCTCGTTGTATACCATTTGAAGGGAAAAGCCAATACCGCTTTACAATTCATAACTTAATCTGGTTAAAATAAGGCTTAAAATTTTCAAAGTATTCTTCTCTTAGAGGGTTGCGTATAAATAATATTAAATTTGAACATTTTATTCGACCTAAGAAAATAGAATGGCACCTTCAGAACGTAACTATAAATATCGCTTCTTTGAAAAAACAACATTATTGTTTTCAGTCAGTATATAAATTATATATACAAAATTTCAATTTCATATATTGATTCTCCACACGAAAGAATGAGGGACACTAAAACCCCCATCATCGTTCTTTATAGACATCATATTATTGATTTCGTTTTATTTGCGATGAAATGCTCTTTGTTTTTTTCTGTAAAGGGGATAAACCAAAATCTATTTCAATGGATCACTTTTGGATGTACTCCACTTATTACAATTCTGGCGAAAAGTAATTGGTACAAATTTTACAGTATATTTAAAATAGTTTAGACATAGAAATATATGAAATTCGCAGCAAATCATACAACCCAAATTCAAAAAAAATAGAATACTTTTATTTTTTGAAGAAAAAGGGTAATCTAACAAAATATAAGAACAAAGTAGGTATTTTAATGAACGTGCCGTCTTTTTTAGACACTAAAGGGTACGTAACACTTCAAATAAACTTAAATAAAAATTATCTTGATAGAATTATCCAAAAATTTATTGTGATGATTTTTTACTATTTTACATTGAGTCAAAAAAATAAAATATTATAACTAAAATTTGAAATTTTTAAAAATGAATTATATTAATATTTTACAGCTTCATTTGTTTCTCGAATCACATCTTTAATCCTTTCAGGTTTAAATTCCATCAACTGTTTACATTCAAAGCTACTCTCTCTGATACTGTTTCCCAACCCTCTTCAATGCGTCAATGAGTTCAGCTTTGTTAACGGGCTTTAGGTCTTGAACCTTTTTTCTTTTGATTTGACGATGCCACAGATTTTGAGTGGTATTGAGATCGGTAGAGTTGCTTGGCCAGTTTAATATACCAAAATCCTTCTTTCGGCTTAAAATCTGTGAGTCGATTAAGAGATGTGATACGAAGCAGAATCTTGCTGAAACATAAATGTGTCACTGAATGTGTCCCTGCAGTGCCTCAGAAGAGAATATCATGCAGTAATGCATGATATCTCGATAAACAGCGAAATAAACATTGTTTTAAGATACAGACAGTTGTCCAGTTCCAGCAACTCTCATGCCTCCCCATACCATAAAGGATGTCTCAATTAGAGAGAACGTCTTGCACAAGTTTTCTAGGTCGCTTCGCTTTTCTCACACATGCCAAACCCAAACACTTCTTTCTTCAACAGATATTTCAAATAAAGATTCATCACAGAATAAAATACTTTCCCAGACTTGTTGCCCCTAGATAAGCTTATCTTTGCTCAAGGAGAGTTAGGTGCGTCTCTGCTTCATGTTCATCTTTGGCTTTAATTCGAGGATCGCAATTTCAACTGCAGTTTATGCAATCGTCCAAGTGTAGTTGACTTGCACACGATAACTACATATTCTTTCCAACATTAATGCATGTAATAGGCATTTTTAAAACCGTTATTTTGGACAATTTACTGTAACTTGCGTTTATCTCTACCAGCTGTTGCAAGCTTTCTACCTCATTTACTTCGGTTATTTTTTAGTTGATTGATTTTCCTATAATCCTTCTTATAATCCAAGAGTTACTGTTTTTTTCTGACTTCAAACAATAGTATAAAAAACAATTTCCTTGTTTCCGATTTTATCACGTTGACGATCCTTTTCAGCAAAAGATGAAATTTAGTGATAGTTTTGACAACCTGGTCGCTCTTCTGGTAGAAATAAAACTTGATTTTGTTTACTACGATATTCTCATTCTACGTGATAAAAATTTTAGCGAACGATGCAAAGAAGTCCTCTTGCAGCGATTGCCGCAAAATTGTTTCCGTGTAGGTTCACTTGCTTAGCAAATTTTCCATCTGTATATTCCCATCATTTCTAGATATACAATTGTCACGATGAAGAAGAAGAACGTTTGATTGTACCCTCTCCCCATTTTAGCACATTGGTGGGAAAAACAAACAAACAAATGGTTACCTTTCCTTTTCCGAAGCCTACGTACGTATAAATTTGGATCTTAATCCTTGCATAACTTTTTGAGATGTAGCTACTACAAAAAACGAAGAAATAAAAAGCAAAAACGTTCGACTCATTCACTTTAGTCTGACATGTTGTGGTTAAAATCAAATCAATGACTCTAATTCTAAGTTGTATGAGCATTCATTTTTAATCCGTCAATCTGAAATTTAATATAACACTTACCCAAAAAAAAAAAAAACGTTCCATTTCACCATCCCTCTAAGATAAATTCGTGTCAAAAACTAAGGGGCACTAATTCACATGGTGGTTCACATTTGTATCACATTTCGTTTGACGTTGGGCTGTAGTTCTTGAGCTAGAGCGGTCATAAAGATCTGTTCATGCACATACACCTACACATAGTCACACACACACACACAAGCATACACACGCACGCACACACACACAAACACACACTTACTACGTCACACACACAAACACACACTTACTACGTCACACACACAAACACACACTTACTACGTCACACACACAAACACGCACACACCACGTCACACACACATACACACGCACACACAAAAACACACACACACCACGTCACACACACATACACACGCACACACAAAAACACACACACACCACGTCACACACACAAACACGCACACACCACGTCACACACACATACACACGCACACACCACTTCACACACACATACACACCACATAACACACACACAGACACACACACACACAGATTGATAAAGAGAGATTTTCAAAAAATGGTCAAGGAGAACTCAGAACAAAACTTTAAATTCGTAACACTTTGTGAATTTAAGCTTTCTTCTATACTTTAGGTAAACAAAAATTAAAAAATGATAGTCTCTTTGTGAATAAATATTTTGTTCTAGTTTTCAGAATAAAATTATTTCTTGATAGAGTATTTGAAAACTTCGAATTCCATATTATTTTCTAAGATAAGGCTTCATAGTTTTACAGTAGTAATTCAGTTTTAAAGTATGTTTTAATTAGTAATTAGAATTTTAAAGAGGCATTCGTTTTTGTATATAGATACGCCTTAGAATCAAAATTGCGTTTTAATAATTTTCATTTGAATAATCTAACCCATTTGATTAATAGTTGTCTTTTATTTCCATCGGATCATAGTAAATGAATAATTTAGTGCTTTGTTCATTACATAATTGTACCATTTATATGATGATACATTCGTTTCCAAAATACGGCTTCATCATTTTACAATAGTTTTGCATTCGTAATGATTTGTTTTCGGAGTCTTTCGTTTTTTTTTTTTTTTAAGAATTGTACCAATTTTATTAATCATAATAATCTCACTCTTTATTCAATTCATTATATAAATAAAATGTATAAAGAAGAAAAATAAAAGTTGTCGAAAAGTTAATCCAGTTAGAAAGTTTATAGATATTAATATATAAAGTGGAAATTTTATTTATTTATACATATATATATATATATATATATATATATATATATATATATATATATATATATATATATATATATATATAATATCTAGCATTATATATAAAATATAATGCTAGATTAAATGCCTAAGAAAAAAAATAGTTCTGTGAAACAGAAGAAAATCGTAAGAACATAATGTGTAGATATCTGCCGATCTTTAGACTAAATTTATGTTCTATGAACTTTTCAAAGAAAAATATGCATTTTATTCTTTGAGATGCTTTGACACGGAAGCTGTTGGAGCACTCGCGGATTAAGGGGAATATTAAATCACTTCAAGGGTAGAAAAAAAAAAGCTAGGAGGACTTTTTCTTGTCGTTCTTCATGACTAGGGCTTCAAATTCAGCTCTTTTAAAATGTGATGTGAATACGGTCAATATACTTTTACCATCCTAAAGTTTTACACTTGAGCAATTTACTTTTTGAAAAAATCCGGAAAATATAGCTTTAGTGTTTTATAAATACATGATACCATTTTGTGTGTGTCTGTGTTGTACCAAATTGCACAAAATGGATATTGTACTGCATTTCAGAGAAAATAACAATCACTTGAATTTCCACTGAAATTTTAATTTTTATTTCTGAATGAACATAGTTTATAGTTTTCGTTACATTAGACCGTGGCTACATACCGTTCAACCACGGATTGTATGGAATTGGCAATCGTACTCTTAAGACGAGTCTATCTGAATGAGGCAGAAAAGTGAAAGTTTGAACTGTTTGTTCCACTCATTTAATTGATACTCTGCTTAAAGGCTAAATAAATCTGCAAAAGCTGGTATCAAATAAAAAATAATAGATGCGTCCATTTCCGCCTGCAGACCGGGTATTTGCCTTCCCATACCATCTGTGGTGAGACGGTATATGTACTACTGCAAAACAACAACAGACAACTCGAAATGGCTATAATGTTCATCCCGATTACATTTAATTTAGCCAGTTTAATGAGGCGTGCAATGGGCTTGCATTCCTGCATAACTTAAAAGCAGTTAGACGTGGAACTATGTAAGACATGCATATAGTTTCTTTTTCGAAGCCAAGGATACTAAGAATGAAAACCGTCTATTTTAAAAAGATATATTTAATCTATAATGACAAGTTTTAGTTGTTAATCATGCTATCCCACCGTATTGAAAGTAAATTTCGTAGAATACATATTTTGACTATCTTTTGAAGCAGAACCGAAAACTTTATTGCGTAAATGAAAAGCCACTGTAGTTCTCAGCTTCAAGACACTAATTAATATACGCATAACATAATTTAATGACGTCATGTCATTAAATTATGATTGAAAAAAATCAATTCAAATGGTTTTAAAGTTTCTGAACACGTCCAGAGATTTTTTCTGATAAAAAACTATTCTACGAAAATTTGTAGTTTCATTTTTTTTAATGTAGTTTTAGTAAAAATTAATAGATAAATAATATTTCCAAAAATATCTGCACACAATTTTATTAAATTTGTTAATTATTTGTAGTATTTGCAAGAAAATATTAAAATCCTAAAAAAATGTTATTAAAATAATTCTAACCTGTGTGAATAAAAGTATCACTAAATTGACTTTCTGACTTAAGTATGGGTCGTTTACCACCGATTGCTTACCACATATTGAAACAAAAAAAAAAAAAAAAAAAACTTTTTGAGTTCATCGACTCTTTTTCTATAGGAATTTTGGCAAATTTACAATGTAGCTATCTTAAGAGCAACCTTATTTTTTCCTTTTTCTGAATATTTTGGTTTTTGGTTATTTTATTTCCTGTTGTTTTTTCTTCCATTCAGTTTTTCCTTTATTGCTGTGCACGGTTATTTTTGTATAAGCTTTGGTGTAATCTTTGTTCAATTGAATTCTTTCTTTTATCTTTACATTACCTCAGAGAGAACTCATATCCTTTGTTTGCATTCCTATTGGTTCCTTATCGGTTTATAATTTTCTGTTTGGTGTTTGGCTAATCCGCTATTTTTATCTTTTAAGCTGCATGCTTAACTGTTCTTGACTTTTGTCGGATGTCTTTTCATCCATAAGCTCATTACTTTTTGCATTGAAAAAGGCGTTCCCTGTAACGCCGAAACACCTGTCTCCAGTAATCTGCGTTGTTATTTCTTAACTTATTGTTCAGCACAAAAGCATTTATTTATCATATCTTAAACTACTTTTGTATTCCTACATTACTAAAAATAGTAAGCAATTTTTGCCCGTGTTTAACAGGTGAGGTAATGCCTAAAAACATGTTTGTTTTTAAGTCAAATATATCTTCAAAATACGTACTTGATGTGATCCATGAAGTTTTCAGCGGTATTAGACGATCAATATTTCTGCGCACCCTCTCCCCACAATTTCTCCTTATTCATCATCTCATGTCACATCATCTTCGGCAGTAATCGTGATAACATCATTCATATGCTGAAAAGTAGCTGCAATTTCACGTCATGTGAAATGACGTGCCTCTAGACTAGGAGAAAAGTGTTTTGGCTTGACAAAAAATATTGCTTTTAAATTTCCTTAAATTGCATGCAAAAAGTAAAAATGCACACACATATATAGCAGTACGCATGTACTGTTTTTCTTTATTTTGCCTTCTTTTATGTTTATAAACTTTTCATCTTTTCAGAGTAATTTTTTGTTTAATTGTCATACTATAATAATGAATAATTGGATTTCAGTACTCTGCTTTTTCTTCTTATTCCTTTTTTTTCCCTTTTTAGCCTACTTCCCCAGTAAAAGTCAGAAAAGAAGAAAAAAACATTAAAGAAGGCTTAATGCATCTTAAATATATCGAAAAAACCAAAAAAAAGTTAAAAAATAAATAAAATAATTAAATGAATATCGAAAAATTAAAAATTTGAAAGTAGGGTATAGAGATGGGGAAAAATGTCTGTCGGTCTGTCTGTCCTCCCCTAATAACTTTTGAATGAATAGTCCGATTCGAACAATTTTTTTTTGTTCGAAACATCTCGGCGGGGACACCCCATTCCTGTATTTCATTTTATAATTTTAACTATTTTTTGTTCAATTTTGAACAGTTCAAATAAACTTAACATGAGCGCCTACGGGGAAATTCAAAGCAATTCCAAATTGTGAGGCGAATTTGCTTCAAACAAACTTTGTAGGAAAAAGCTTCTAATGAAAAACTTGTATATAAAGTTTCTTTTTGATTTGAAACATTTTCTGTTCAATTTTGAACATTAGTGCCTACGGGAAACTGAAAGTCATAGTAGATTCCGTACTTAAAGGCGGATTTACTTCAAACAAATTTTGTTGGAAATAACTCTTGACGACAAACTCTAGACTCCGACTCCGAGAATTTAGGGACATTTGACTCCGACTCCGACTCCTGTGCCCAAGAATTAATCGGACTCCGACTCCCCGACTTCGACTCTGACTTCGTAACTTCGGCAAAAATTTATACACGGAGGACAAATGACTGACTCCGATTCTTGTATATTCGACTCCGACTCCATTATCTCAAAATGAGATTGACCCTGATTCCGACTCCTCAGCTACGGTTTTAACTGTGAAATAATTATTGTTGATACTTGTTTTTATTTTCACGCTAAAGTTTTAATATAGGTTTTTTAATTTAGGTATTCAGTAAAGTCGAAGTCATTCATGTTTCTACATAAAGAAATGCGCAGACGATTTTTTTTTTTGACAATGAAAATTATTTTTTTAAGTTGACATTTTATCGTTTTTATTTATTTTGGTAAGTGCATTAATTCATTTAAAACATTATTTCTGGCAGCAGGAGAAAAATAAACGATTTTTTTTTTTGATATGATGTATTTATTTTAATGAGCTTATTAATTTTAACTATTATTCTTTCGTTCTGAAAGCTGTTAAAAAAAATTTTTTTAAGGAAAAAAGTAGCTGCTTTGTTTAAAATGTGCTGCTATTTGATTTGATCGTTTTTTTTTTTTTACGCGTCTAATTTTTTAGATGAGTAAGGAAGATTTTATTCCAAGAAATATGCTTAAAAAAATATGTTTGAAGCAATTTGCAATTTTTGCTATTTTTGAGAATATTGATCAGGTACCAGAAAGTAGTATGGGTATACAGGAAAGTAGGCTGGTTTAGTTCTAGACGGAACTTCTTGTTGCAATACATTATTAAAAAGTATGAGTCGAAAAAATTATTTAAAAAAGCTTTGAACTTAAAATTTCCTCAAAAGTCTAAAAACGCGACGTATTTAGTAAACTGCTAAAGTTTAATATATCAAAACGCTTTCGTTGACTGAATAAAATAATATGACGAAGTACAAAGTCACATAAGTGTTTGATCAAACGAGTAAAGCATTGAGCTATTCATATTTGAATATTTGCATTTATCAATTAAAAAAATATATTCTTTGAACTCATTAACACATACCTACACATGAGTATACGCCATTAGTTCCACGACACAAACCAATATTTAGGATTCTGGTCTACACACTTGTTATCGTCATGCCAACGATTTTATTTTTGAGAATAAAAGGAAATTTGCACTGTATCAACTTGCTATTAGATAATGTAATAACTTGCTATTAGACCATTGACATGTAGACCCACATATTTTCAGCAGCAAATAATATTAGAAGTAGATGTATTTGCGAATCAGTTTAGTAATATCAGACATGTTTTCTTAAACTTTAGTCCTAAGGTAAATCAATCAATTCTTAAATAATTCTAATCATATTTAAAAAAAAAAAACCTGTTATGTTCTTGGTAACCCTTCTACGTCCATTAAATAATCAACTTTTTTTTACAACTCAAAGTAATGAGCGCGTGTACTCATGAACGAGCGTATAATCAGTACTTCGAAATGAAAAGCTTTTTATACTCGTATATTTCACCCTGTATGTAAAGCTATGGTAAATGTAAATATTTATTTTTAAATATAGCGTTAATGAAACTGGCGATTTTTTTAGCGTCGGAGATCTGAAATTGCAAAAAAAAAAAAAAAAAAAAAACTGTATAGAACGTTTAAACTGTATGGAAGAAGAAAAATACAATGCTTTAGAGTGAGCAAGGACGCACTTTCAAACATTACAATCCGAAAATGCTGCAAACATATGAATTTTTTAAATAGATATTCATTTTTCAAATACCGACAATTTTAACATGGTTCGATGTATTACTCTCTGCATTGTGGCAGATTAAAATCAGAATCTGAATTTTTTTTTCGGTAGTTCTTCAACATTGCTGCATATCACCAAGTTTGATCCAAAACCTTGGTGACTAAAAAAACCTTTGCGATTCATGGTCAAGTGACCACCAAATTATAACATCTGCAAATTATTAAGTTTGTATTGAAATTCACACCGATTTACCTCAAAGCAAACGGTAAACACTACTTTTTGAGCATTCGAATTTAACTGAAAGGGGATATTTTTGCATACCATTTACCCCACTACTGCATTCCATTTTTGAGTTATGCGAAATACATACATGTACATACATATATCATACAGACATCACAAAACCGATCGGAGTAATTAACTCGGGGAACATTAAAATGGATATTTCTGCAGTCTATACGTTCTCAGGTACAAATACAAGAGCCGAAAAAACTACTCAACATTCATTTGAGGGTGAGTAAAATGGAAATGTTGGTATAAATTTGAGGAAAAACTTTTTTTGCTATTACAGTACTTCTTTTACCATGTAAAATTTAGTAAAAACAGACATGCTGATGGTTTACCAAACCACCGCAATACTAACCAGTTTCAACAAAATGGCCATCAATTGCAATTTGGAAACAAATATAGTACGCAAATTAAACTCAACGGTTAAAAAAATAATGAAATGCATGCAATAAAATAATGGTCATTTAATTTCTTAAGGGATTATTCAATTTGTTTTGTAAGATCGATGATACATATAATCCTGTTTGGACTTTCAGTGCAATATACGTATTTTGAGCTCTTGCAAAATATATTTATGCAAATTATTAAAAAATATATATATATATATTTATTTGAAATTATTTAATGTATTTTTTTAAGTACTTAGCACATTATTTTCAGGCAATTAGTAATTAAAATTGTTTCACTTATTTCTATCATTACTAATAACTTCTTTTAGCAACCACTTTACATTTTACACAATTAATAAAAAAAAATGAACTTATTTAGTCTCTATTAGTTAGGGGGGAAACGTTTAGTAATTTGATGAAAATAAGCTTTATCTACCGTAATATAAATAAACACGTTAATATTGTGTAGCTTTTTTTTTCATTTGAAATTTTCTATTAGGTCTTTCGTATTTACAAATAAGTTTTCTTGTTTTTTTTTTTTTTTTTCCATTTTCTATCTATGCACAAATACATAGGAATAAAATGAAGATAGAGCTCCAGTGAGGAATTATAACAACCTTTCCTGATAGTATGATAGTTAAGTTTTGCTTTTAGCAATAATATTAAACACAATTCTCTCCACCTTATTACACATTTAAGGTTAATCAATTTTATCTGTGAAAATCTAATACTTTGATGATCACTGAAGATCTTTTTGAAGTTTTGGAATTTACGAAGAAAGAACTAACAAAGCCTTAATTCAATCGGTAATCAATATAATGAGCGCGTCATCGAATATTGAACACTAATAGAGCATTTACTATCGATCCTTTCTTTCTATTACCTCCTTAAAACAATCTTCTGAAGATAGTGTTACGTTTAATGAAAATGTCCACAAGAAATTATGATCAAGTATTTATTCGATATCAAATAAATACTGGATTTAAACTTCACCATTTAAGAATTTCCTGAAATTTGGCGCAAGAACAGTATTTATATAGTTTTCTAGTGCACGTTATCAAAATTAAATTTTTACCTAAAGATAAAAATACGACTGAAAACAGTGAATGTCAGATTTCGGTTTTGTTCAAAAGTTCAGTTAGTTTTTAGTTTATATGGTAACTTGCGATACATCTTTGTTTATAGCAGTACCCCTTTCCTATGATGATCAACATATAATGTATGACAAGGGGGGAAATATTCCTGAAACCAAACGTTAAAATCATTTATATAAATACATTTTTTTATCAGAAGAGGGAAATATAAGAGTGGGACGATAATGACTTAAGTCCTAAACATATTAAAGACTGTAGAGTACTGCCAAAAATTTGTGGAATAATGTTTAAGATTTCTAGTTGGGCTCAAGTTTGCACCAGTTCAGCTAAGTAGCAAAAGTAAAAGCTAAGTAAGCAGAAACGCAGTCATTTAAGCGCAAAAAGAAGTATCTAATAATTGTCAACTGTTTTTGCGGCATTATGGACTTTAATTTGGTTCACGTAGTGCAATAATCTGCATGGGAAAATAAATATATATCTAGCATCCCAATACAGTTAGGACACATTTATTTCTCTCGTGCGACACTATCTAGTCCCGCACTGGCCAGGAGATGGCCAAAGCTCTGAGTTCCGGAAATGCATATTGAACAAATATTGCTGTTCAAAACACCTATCATGTTCAAGTGCTCCGCAAGCCAATCTTACTATTTTTTCAATCTAAATTGGACAACTTCTTCTTTTCGTGGTCTTTGATTGTAATTTTCCGCGTGTTTTCGATTTGTTGCCATTTTATACCTCTGTTTAGTGTATTTAAGTTGTTTCTGCAGTTCTTTTCGATTCTTGTGTGGACATTTTTTTTAGTGGTATAGGGGGAAGTAAATTTTTGTCGCTTGTTTTTTCGTTTTCCCCTTTTTTTATTGCAGGTCCACCTTCTCACTCCCATAGATACCCTCATGGGAAGGTATATATTAAATTACTAATTGGATATTTTTATATCTTAATACGTTTGACCTCCTGTTTATTTGCGTTATTATTTGTTGTTCAGATTGGTGGTTGCTGGAGATGGTTCGGATGATCTTGGTCAATAGAAGGATGGAAATCGAAATGACCAAATTAGTCACCCTTAAAAAATAGTCACTATTAACTTTTAATATCAGGTTTTTCAAAGCCAAGATCATAGCGTATATTTCAGTATCGAAATAGGTCATAAACATTTCTAGAAATGCATGTTATAAAAACAATTGACTACCGCTGCTGGTGTATCAACAGCGGTAGCCTCATTCTTTTCCAACCCGTCCGTGTGTATTCCAGTCCAGAGTGGCTTCGGGTATTTTCCTCCGTTACAGAAATGACTGTAGTTCTACTGATTGCATCACAGTTGTATTCTTTGTTAGACCTTCGAGAGATAATTGATGGTCTATAACTATGGACTCTGGAAGATATACAAGGTTTTTTGAGTCTACTCTAACAGCTCATGTAAAATTAATTTTTCTATCCTTAAAAATAAATTAATAAACCACGAAAATTGTTAGCATAGTCATCTTGCCCCGGTCTCCCCTACTTAATAGAAGAAACCATAATATATCCAAATTGAAAAATATCATTATTGCAATTCTGTAAAGATGTTTTTTCTAAAATTTCCATTTAAAACACTTACTAAACATAGTAAATTGATAAAATTTAGAAATCATAAAACTTGCATCGATTTTTTGTCTCCAATGAAAGAAATAGCAAACAACAGCGAAGTTTAATCACAGCATTTTATTACGAAAAGGAGTAATCTATCATTAGTTTAAGATAAGTTTCTTTAAACAAAAGTGACTTCGAGTATGCGAAGGCAACGATTGCATCATTTGTCAGGGAAATAAGAGGAAGCACTTTTCCTAGTTTTACGACAAAAAGAGCGGGAAAAAATCGGCATCAGAATTTGACTGCAGAGATTGCAAACTTGTCAGAAACAGATGAAAAAGTTAAAACAGAGTGGTGTGATTAATGAGCTCAAGTCTCCACTCAGGAAAAAGACAAAAACATGCTTATTGAAGAATGAGAATCGATAGCATTTGTGATGTCTAGCATTCGAAAGCGGTTTGAGGGCGTTATATTTAATTAAAGAGCACTAAACTAAAAAAAAAAGTTTTTCTGGATTGCGGTTTATTTATTTGTTAAGCCAAAGTTACATGAAGGGAAGTCAAACAGTTTGAATGAAATACATTAATTAATGGATTACCTATATTTCAAAAGGAGTGTAAACTTTACAAAAAAATTGTAAAATCAAGAAGTTAATTAAAAAATAAAAGTATATGCATAATTAATAATTAAAAATACAGTAAGTAGTTTTGTTTTGAAACGATAAATTAATCATAAAAGAAAAAAAAAAACCTTAAATTTCCCACTTACGTGGAAAAAATACGCAATTTCATAACTCAAAAGTTAAATTTGGACCTATTTCGATTTCTTTAAAATTTCCAAAATTCAGTCATTGGAATTAATAGGCACAAACAGTCCGTCTCATAATTTTCTGGCGAAAATCAAAGTCTGGGTATCTCCCACATTGAGAGGAAGGGGGGGGGGAATCCCTATGTTAGTTCAAGAGCATCACAATATCCCTGCGTCAAATTTGGCAAAAATCCGACGAAAACTGGTTTTGCATAAGGAAAATGACCTCCCTATAGGGAGACGAAAACAACTCTATGCTAATTCCTGATTATCAAAGCACCTGTTTGCCACATTTGGCAAAAATCCGACATAAACTAAGGAATTTTTATGAATAACAAACACATAATCACGCAGAAATATTTCCAGACAAGATTACCTTATAGGCTACATGCAAATTGTAAGTCTTCGGTGTAATTTGTACATTGACGATAATTGTGGAAGTACAGGATGTAGACTTCGAAAGCTAGATTTAATTTACTAGGTAAACAAAAAAAATCATGTCTTTGGTTATATTTTACCTTCGAACTTGACTTTTGGCAGGTTTGATTTGTTACAAATTTCATGATTCTAATTTTACGGGAAAAGTAGTTTAAGGATATTAATTAAAATTTAAAAATAAATAGTTTTAAATGTACTTAAGAAATAAATTAATAATTTGTTATTCAATATACACTCATTATTACTTCTATTAACAAATCTATTCTTCTTAACATCATGTTTTATCGTTTATTTTCCTTGAAAAGGAAACTGAAAGAGAATTTACGATACGGTGCAAGATTTCTTCGAAAAAAATTAAATTTCGTTTCACATTTGATTTCAGAAAAAAAGGGGCTTTTAAGACTTCTGACAAGCTAATATAAAAATCGATACAATTTCCATTACGTTAAATATCGATATTTTTCGAGACGTTACATTCATAGAAAAAATGTCCTAAGATTGCATTGTACTTTTTCAACATGTATATCTGGAATTTTTCTTTACTCTTTTCCCCCCGCTACAAGGAAATGATTCACTTCTTTATTTTATTATAACATATATTGCTAAAATTAGGATTAAAATTTTAATAAAAACTCTTTTATAAGACAAATGAATATTTTACTATTAAGTATTAGTGTCAAATGCAAAAATTAACCATGTGCGACCAGATGTTTAATAATTCACACGATTAAATGTAGTGATTAACACTTAATATATTTTTGTAAAATCCATGTTTATCTTACAGTTCTAAATATGGAATAATTTATATTGTTACAAACATAAGTAATTTGTAACTAACTAGCTAAAGCAAAAACATCAATAATAATCTGAAAACGAATAGAAACAAGATCAAAATATAACAATTATAGTTATTTATTAATAAAATTTAAATAAGCTCAAATATTACGTTAACTCGATTATTATTCATAACGACTTCAGAATCTTCCTCGAAAAGCGTAGTTTACCTTTTTTTGACAGCCACAGTGCATGATTCTAGCTAATTGCAGTTTAAAAGATTTTCAATGAAAAACTATATTTCTTTAAATTTTTTCCATACGTTGTTTTTATGAAGAAAAATCAATCAAGTAATGTAATGCAAGTAGCATTTGGAAACGCTTTTATATTTTATAGTAATTTTCTAATTATTTCAAAAAATAAAATAAGTATGACAGTAATTAAATATTCAAATAAAATTTTAAAACTATGAAATAAATAAATAGCAATCACTCCCTCCTTTCTATGGATTAAATTAAAAAAAAAGAAAAAAAAAAGACTTGAATAAAGCTTTATCTGAGTTAAGGATTATTCTCTTAACTAAGTGTCATAAGTAAGTCACCAAACTTTCTTACCGTAACAAGTCCAGTAAATATAACAAAATCTCCAAACAAGAGTCGTTTCTTTCAAACTTAATAAAATTGGAAGTTGTAATGCCTTGGTGAGACAAAACTCTGCATTATTTAAATATTTCAAAACATTGTTTAACTATGCAATCCACAACGTGGCGTTGATGTATATATGATGAGACATATACATGAATGATATAGATATAAAATTTTAGCAAATATAAACCAGGAACTTCCTTAAACCATCTTTAGTACCAATACTTTTTCGATTCAATCAGGACGTTTCTGCTTCAGGACGTTACTTCAGAACAGCTCAGAAAACCCTTCACCCTCCATTTTAGCTTTTAAACCAGACTGTGATGGATTGTGAAGCCCATACCAGTGATACCCTAGAGCTGCTTCGAGAACTCTAAAGAAAGACACTGAAACTAAAACTAAAGAAAAAAATAAATAAATTATTAATATAAGTATAAATGAAAATGAATGCGAAGCGGATCCTAATACCTATAAGCTGCAGTCACTTGGTCCGCGAATGTTCGTCATTATTTTCTTATCCCAAATCTCTACGTGTTTGGCTACTCATACCTATTGATAATTTGAGAGCTCCATGATCATGTCATTTGTGTCAACTATGTACCAGATTAACAAACCATATTTTTTTAAGCAAAGCATAAGAAATAAAAAATGACTTCGAAATCTGTCCACTTTTTATAATTTTGTAAATGCATTTTAATACTATTAGTTGCATATAGCTCCGTTTCTGCTCTTATGACATGACTTTTTATATCCCAATTTTGAATGTTTACGATGTAAAAAAAACAAACTATTTATCTATTTTAGAAGTAAATTTTGTGATGCAAGTATGAACATAATTTAAAAGAGCCAAGTATTTATTGGTGTATCTTCATCGATAGTTTTTATAATTCTGGAAAATACTAAATGTTTATTATGAGTTCTCATGGTCTGAAAATACATTACAAAGAAAATTTAATGTGTATGGTTTGTTTTCAGTTTTAATGCTTACTTTGTGGTTGTATGTTTAACGCTCAAATATGCATTCTACAGTTTTTAGAATAGTTAGAGTTTTGGCAAAATATATAAATAAAAGGAAATATGAATGCAAAACTTTAAAAAGCTATCTTTCAAAAATAGTTGCATTGTTTATTATGCACATCCATACTCTCCTTCCTATAAGCTTTTAACGTACAATGTTGACATTCTGCTAAAATAAACAATGAAATCGCCAGAAACAATTATACTGGGAGAACTGAAAACGTTATTTTCCGGACTATTTCAACAAAACTTTAATGTTGTACTAAGCTTAAAATTGCTTTCATGTCTAAAGCAAAAGTTAACATTTAATTTAATTTACTGTAACTATTTTATTACAATGAAGAAAAAATAAAAAAGGCGGGATTATTAGTCTTAAGATTAAAATAGAAAATGTATCGTTACTAAAAAATAAAATACAATAGAGGCGCAGTTACTCTGACTCTGACTTTCCTTAAATTAAAAGAAATAAAACGATGTTCGTCATTGAATCCTTGAACAGTTTATCCATTAAATTCAAATACATCTTTTGATGTTTCATTAAATTTAATCAACAATATTTAAGTCCGTTCTCATAATGACGTAAGATGGCTAATAATCCATTTATTGCGTTTGGTAATGAGATTTAAATTCAACATGTAAATAAAGATAGATGGAATAAATAATAATAATAATAATAGCACTTACCACAGTCTCACCATACTTGCTTTTCTTCGGACTCTCATACACATAAAATATATTTTATACATTTTACAACATAAAAACAATGTTAAAATGGGGGAGGGTGGCTCAAAGCGGGTAGTTCACCCAAAGCGTGTATAGGTATTCATATGCCGCCGTATGGTGTGCAAGCTGCAGTGCATGCGTATGTCATGTTTATAGGAACACCCCCGGGTTTTAATAATACACAGCGAAGCAGCAGTGAAGCGGCATGACGTAACGAGGCTTAAAATAAAACATATGATACATATCTAAAAAAACTATTCATCTCTAAAAAAAATGTTTTTTTTAACTGTCAATAACATTAAGTTATTCTGACACCATCCACCTACAATATACGAAGGTTTCTTTTTTAAATTTAAGGTTATAGTAATTATCGAAGTAAAAACCGTACCTTCGGGCAAAACGGGTATAAGGTTTAATTATGATTTCTTGACACATATGCTGACTTAGATTTTCTATTTCAATAGGATAAGTAAAACTTTAAAGGTTTTTTTTTTATGATGGCAGTTAGTTAGGAAATTAGTTTAGTCAGTTATGTCTTTATGTTTTCGAAACAAATGTGCTGAGATAGATTTTCAATTTAAGTTGAATAAGTAAACCTTTTTATATACTTATATAATTTAATACCCAAGGAAGCTCTTTGAATTTTTAAACAATTTCTTTTAACCCGAGCGTCAATGACCTAATAGTTCCCTTACTCTCAATAACTGGGTACTAATTTTGAATTTCGAAGATTTAGAGCCGGAAAATATTTTTTTTTTTCTGACACCTCTTCGATTTAATTGAAACGTTTTACTCCACCCTCATCTTGGGAAATGTGTTTATCCTGTCTTTTACCAAAAAACGAAATGGCTTATTTTTTTTCTAGGGTCTTATGTGCGTCTTATATTTACGTTTCACACTAAATGACCTGTAAGAAAAAAAATGTGTTTCTGCAGCTTTTTTATATTACTGGATGCATTAGGTTTTATGCTTTCGTGTTTCGTAGTGAATTCGTAGTATTTTATTTATTTATACCTGTGATGTTGAGCTTACGATCCGCGGACCACATGGGGACCGCGTAGCTAATACATGTGGCCCTAAAGCATTGAAACATATTATCTGTAATTTTTATCCTAACTATCATTTGCTCAACCTTTGCTGTCACGCTGTCTGAAATTTGGAGGTGTACTCAAAAAAAAAAAAAAACAGATCATATATTCCAACTGAAAAATTATTGTCTACATATAATGCGACACGAAGTTCCTAATTCGGTATTACTGACGATGTAACAATGTGGTCCTACATTAAAAAAAAAAAAAAAAACCCGTAACATTGTTTTCCACTTTACATAACAAACGCAACTCTGGAGCAATCAAGTTACAACTATTTTGTTTTATAACAAAACAAAATCTGGTGTTGACACGATTAATCAAAGGTTTCGATAATTTCTAAGCTTTTGATCGAATGGTGAAAAAACAATGGGTGCAGTGTCCTTTGAAATATAAAAATACATTAATCCATACTATGAGCATACTTAATTTCATTGAAAATCATAATTATACCTGTTAATGTAATTTGAATAAATAAATAATACGGAAAGTTTCTTTACGTCAAAGATTTGCAAAGTTACTCGTATGTAATATGTAATGTTTTCAAGTGTTTACTAATTTTTATTTTTTTACAGCATGAAATTCTTTTTGGGCATGGGAATTAAGTCTAATACTTTAGTTTTTACACCAAGAAAATAAGTGAAAACAACAGAAAACGAACCTTTATCAAGAACAAAAATCACTTGTGAGGATGTTTTCATTTTTTTTTTGGGGGGGGGAGAAGAGGGGAGGGGCGGAGCTGTACTCGCTTGAGTGTCCCATCTTGCTACAAATGTTCATGCTTTTGAACTTTACACTTCCATAACCCTTCAGAAGAATATAAATGGTGAATGTAAGGCCCCAATAGTGGATGAGTTGACGCATCCGCCATTTTGGAGTAAACTTGATCCAGTGCTTCACAACGGTAGCACTGCGGCTGATGTTTACATTTCTTTAGCATATGTTAACTTGAGTCAAATGGGTGGTTGTTAGGCTGATTATTTGTTTACTAGCTCCAAAAAAGAAGTTCAGCTCTTCAGGTTTCCAGCAGATGCAGAATGAAAAAAGAAAGGGATAATTAATAGCTGACGAAGTGAGTGGCAGCCTGAAAATGGAACTTGCCTGTGTCAGGTTAATATCGATTTTTTCTCAAAATTTTACTATCATTACGTTATAAATTCTCTGTAATCTTTGCTAGCAATATGCCTTCTACGGAATGTCTTTTATTATGTATTTCCCTGTTGTGCGATAAATACGCTTGCTCCCGCTTGCTCCAACATAGCGGATGCGTCGGCCTCTCCAGTTATAGGGGTTCTAGGTTCAATTCTATTTTCCATATAAAATATAATATGCTATGTAACTGAAGAAAACTGAATAAAATTAAGGGGCGCGATATTAAGGGGCGGGAATGGGGGAAAACGTCGGTCATATTTTGATTCAAGGACTCATTTTGCATGATAATCATCAAAAATGGTGTCAGAAGCATTTTGAAGAGGTATTTTTTGACGTGCAGTGTAATGGGTACCCGGATACCTGGTTATTGAATGTATTTATAAAAATATGAATGTCTAAAAAACTCCCTCCCATTTTTTTTCTCAGAACACGGTTACAACTTCATTTAATTCAAATTCATGAAAATAACTAGGATTAAAAGCAATTTTACGAAGACCTGGTTGGAAAGGGTGAAAATTATGATAAAAGTCGCAAAAAGTTACCCGGGTACACGGTCATTGACGCTAGAGTTAAAAGCACTGTAGTGGTTATTAATAGTCTGTTTACTTTAAGTCCCATTAATTCATAAGATAATTCCATAAAATTGGTTTTCATAAATTATCTTTTAGAATAACATAAATATTTAGTAAAATGTATGGGTATTTTCTAAATTTAATTATGTAAACCTTAGATACATGGTGGTAAAATTGAAAATAGTCATTATGGAAACTCAAAAAAAAAAAAAAAACTTTCTGGCAACGGCAATAAAACACTGACATTGAAAAATTGTATACAATTCAGCAAAATTGTATAATTTTTGTTTGTAATTTAGAATTCTCTTTTCTTGGATAACATCCAACGTTGGACAAATTTAAGAAAAAAACACATTTGTTTAAAAGTAATGCACATATTGTTCACAATAACACAAGCTAAATCCAAGATATTTTGCATTTTAACATTTTAAAATGTATTATTTTTAAAAAGAGTGCATAGAATTAAATTTCCATCACATTTATGTTTATTCTCCTCTCTTTATAACGTTGCAGAACAGCTGACATTAATCACTATGTAATTATTAAATACACCAATCCTATATTTGGATTGAAATCAAATAATTTCGGAGCAACTCGTTTCCTGAAACAAGTAGAGGCCACAAGAAGGCGCTGCAATCAGCGCTGAAAAGTGCATCGTAGGGTAAGGAGTATTTTCCGGAAAATGTTTTAGTCTGTGGGGAGCCGCTTTACTTGATGCAGTGAATGTGGTATTTCTCCTACTTCTCCTACCACCTGAATTTCAGGAGTCCCGCTGTAGCTTCGAAAATGGCCGTGCAAAAATTAGCGGAACACAAAAAGACTTGATAACATTTTTAATGCGAAATCCAGAATAAGGAAACGTGAACTTGTTGTATCGTTAAAAATTGAAACACTTTTCAGCGGGAAATTCAAAATGAGAAGAATGACAGTCGGTCCTTACCATGCTGTTTTTATCTTCTATGGAGTATTGGGTTTCTTTTGTATATCAGGTAAGCCATTTGCAATAGTCAAAATTGTGGGGACATGCATGTCATTAACTTCAGACTCCTAGAAAACATTTCTTTTAAAATAACACATTTTCCGGCATAAAAATTCTGTTTTGTAGGGATTTTTGCCCCTTTCCTTTTTCTTTTTCCCCCAAGTAGCCACAATTGCATATCAAATTTGACTTCCGTTTGCTATTAAAACGAAATCCAAATGAGGAAGGAGTAGTTCCGCTATTTCTTCCCTATAAAGACAGCAAAAAAAAAAAAAAATGGCTTCAAAAAGGATAAAGTCACTTAGACGAAACGTTGCATCGAAATACTTTTTAATTCAAATAGTATTTTTTTTATATAAAAATGTTATTAAGTGTTTTGTTTTTCACTCTAGAGTTTTGAACGACGAATTCAATTTTAACATGATATAATTAACCATAAAAGTTTGATGGAATTATAGTACTCTATGACTTAAGTGAATTGCTAACTCAAAATTGGAATAAGTTAATAATTAACTATTTTTCAGTTATGATAGTATAGAGTCATTTGAGTTAACTAATTGACTTCCAAAACGATTTTACTTCAGTGCTTTTATTTTAGGAAATATTTCTTAAAACCATTGTCATGTGTATGGTATCGATGTTATCTATACACGCATCCCCCCCACACACATTCACACGTACAGACACACTCCTACAAAAATATATACAAGCACACATACAATACAGCGTGTGACGTTTAAGCTGCAAAACCCCTATTTTCACACCCATTAGGTCTAAATGCATATTTCTAGTTGCCAAAATGACTATTCAGACTATTCTGCAGAGAAACAGTTTCGATGTTTGAAAATATGTGAAAAAAATATAATTTCTAAAAATTTCACAAAAAAAAAAAAAAAAAAAAACACGCAGAAAACAAAAACCATACAAAAGTATCCTTGGTTCAGATTTTGTATGACATTTTAAAAGAGATTATGTATAAAATTATGGTCTATTGTCTGTAATTAACCCTTGCTATTTTCTTGCTCAAACATGTTTGGATGTCTATTAAAAATAGAAATACCGACACTGGAATGAGAAGAAACTGGGATTACAAAAATGAGCTGAATCTTTGCGAAGGAAATTAAGAATATATTATTTTTAAGTTTAAATTTATCTTATAATTAAAAAAACATTGACTAAAATAAAAATATCAATTCAAATGTTACATGCATGTCTAAAGTTTGAATGAAATATATTTGATATTCTGTATTATTTTTTAATTTAAAAAAAATGCAAAACCATTTTTAAAATTTATTTTCACTGCCATGCACTTTTCAGAAATATATTGATTAATTTGAAACTAAATTTTAAAAATAATGTAAGAAGAGTTTGTAATGATTGTTCCAAAATAGCGAAATGTGATAGTCGAAATCATTTTACAGAAATGTTTTTTAAAGATTTTTTATTTGAAGAAATAGTTTTAAAATGAAAATACGAAGTACGCTACATTTTTAGAAAAATAAACTCCACTCTAAAATGTGGGCAAAACAATATATATATGCTGTGTATTATTGAATAAAGAGTTTTTTCCGTAAGTTATAATTAACACATATAAATAAATAGCAAAAAAAACGATAAGTTAGAACTTACTATTTGTATTAAACATACTTACGGAAATGTGTATTAAAGTACGGAGGTAAAGATATTCTGCTAATAACTTATAATAATATATATTTCACAGCAGTGAGAAGTCTGCATTCGTGCAACTTGTAGTAATTCAAGAAACTTTTTAACAATGACAATCACATTTCACAGGAAGTTAATAAAAACCTGTGAAATCCCGAAAAGTTACGAGGAAATAATCAGCGACCTTTCGATTTTTTTTTTAACAGTGTAATTCATACTTTTTTTTACGGCTTCTTTACTTAACTTTTGAGGGCAAATTTACTTTAGGTATTTTTTACTACGCGGTAATACATGTTACTTTTAAATGCGAATTTAATTTTCAAATTTTCGTCCAATATTCCTGAATTTTTACGTGCACTATGATTTATTGTGTGTAAATTTTACTTTTATACTAGTTGCGTTGTCCAGTGTCTACTTCAAAAAAAAAAAAAAGGCCAATCCGGCCTAAATTAAAAACAGTGTGCTTTCCCCTAAAAATTCAATGTAAACTGCATATTTACGTTCGTTTCCATTAAAGAATGGAAGCACCCCAACCAAGTAACTTAAGTGAACATCAAGAACTTTTTAAGCGGAAGAACAAACTGTTTTTAGTTAATTTTTAAATTCTTCTATAAAAGTATAAACGGCTATTTTTGTGAAACTTTATACTGCTGTATTATTACAACTTTTCACATTGCAATTCTTCGCAGCTTTTACTCAAAAAAAAAAAAAAAAAAGTGTACCGAATAGCTGTTGCCAAACACTACATGAATTATCTAATGCATTAAATATGGTTTCTTGAATTGTTAATATTTGATGCTACGCTTCAGCGTCTGCGTTTTTTCCTCACACTTACTGGCATTTTATTCCTTCTCGATTGAGAAGTTAACAAATATTTAGCATATTAAGAAGTAGAATTTCTCCCCAAATGAAATAAACAGAACACCTTTTTCTTCCTTTTATGTTAGCAATACTGATAATACTATTGCTCTCAACATTGTTTGGTTAAATCAAACTCGTTTTCACTAGCTTATGTTTTTTGAATCAATGAAACTGAGATCTCAGAACTTGAACGTCGTATTTTTTTCTGTTAAAACTAAGCACTTAATCATACAAATAGACTCTTTTTTTTGTTAGGCTTGCAGGTATAAAATATATTTTTTTAAAAAAAAGTTGCGTTATTTGTAGGCACACATTTGAAAGAAGACATCATTTGCTTTTTTGAAAGAAATTATCTACTCATTTCAAAAAATAATAACATAACTAACGTCTTAAACTTAATATTTCGTGTTTTTTTTTTTTTTTTTTTTGCAGAATTTTAAATAAACGGTATATTTTTATCAGTCGTCTTAATGTATGGTATACATTCTATTCACCTTAGTTTCAGATGGTCATAAAAAAGGCGTGATGTGCTTCAATGAAATTACAAATTCAGTTAACACTTAGGGGTTCTTTAACATTTTAATGGATCATTTCCGAAATTTTGAATATATATTTTTTTTTTGAAACAGCATGCTTAAAAACATATGATCGACTATATTTTTCAAATATTTACGAAGTTTAATATTTAAAAAAATGCTTTAATTGGTGCGCTTTCATTGTTTACGCTTCTGCCAATGACATCACAAATGATGAAATGCCATTCACTGATGATATTTTAGCAGAGTGTAATATTTTATTCGCTTCGTGATTATTTTAACCTGGAAAATCGGTAGATAGATGCACCAAAAAACGCATTAGTGACGTCATAAAGAAAACACCTTATTTTCGAATTCGGACATTAAAAAAAAAAAAAATTAAAAACTTAGCGTTGGAAAAATGAAAGTTTTTTCTCGCACCATGTTATTTCATTTATAACATTTTTTTTTTACTTATTCTATTAATTTCAGTGACCAAAAGTAGTACGTTTAACTTAAGAAAACAACCCCATTATTAAGGAAGTTTAAAAGTTGTCAAACATTATTTGAATGTATGTATAATATTTTCCTACCCGCATTTCATTTCAAATCAATAGCAAAGCTTAAATAAATTTTCTCAACGACTGTGGCTTTCACCGGAATATATGTTTAACAACATTTTGGATTAAATTAACACAGCCACATTTTAAAATCATAATTCCCCGTTTCATCTGAATAATAAAGCACTTTGGGTTTCCTTTAATGCATCTAATTGCATCTAAAGTGGTTGAAACATTTAGTTCAGTTTAAACATTTCTTCTCGTTAACCTTACAAATATCATACGGCTGAGAAGTCGACGAGGGTCTGTGATGTTGTTGCCACATTGCTAAAATATTTTAGATGACATTTTAGTAGGGAATAAGTTTAATTCTCCATTGCCTTTTAATAGCAAAATCAAAACAAATTTGACAATATAATGACCATAATTTAAGTACATGTTAGTGTATCACAGTGTTTTTTCATCAAAGTTCTGTACGAAATTATTCAGTAGCAATCAAGTATTTCCTATTGTTTTAGTTATAAATCTCAATATTTACGCACCAATGAAGTTATAATATAACAGATTAAAAATGAAATAAAAACATTATCATAACATAAAAACAGGAAAAAAACCGTACTAGGATAAGCAATTTAACTACTACAATGATGAAGTAATAAATAAAAAGACTTGCCTTATTGACAGCCATTAAAAATAATTTCGTTATCAAATCCAAAAATTATGCTTTATGCCTGTCTTACATCAAAAGGTCTTCAAGATGCAGATTTTTAAAGGCAACTCTGATCACAGATTAGTGTTTTAAAATGATTCACGTTTCTTTTTAGAACCTTGTTTAAATCATTAAACAGCTTAAAATACTTGTAGATTTAAAGTTGTTCAATTTAACAAGTAAACAATTAGAAACAAACGAGATATCTAGAACAAGACTAATTCCCTGAACCTTTATTAGGTAAGAGTTTTCAGGGATTGGTCTAAATATTATTGTGCGTAGTTTTACAAGGAAACGTATTTGATGCCTTCGTTTTTAAGAAATCATTTTGTACTTTATTTTTTAAACATTAAAATAAAGTAAGTGAGATGTTTCCAGTATTTTCTGTTGTTTTACTCGCTTGTTTCGCCACTGAACATGAAATCACTATCAAATAGGAATTCAATCAGAAAAACTCCCACACATGTTAAAAATTAACGCATCAGAAAGTATAAAATGAAACTACTGCACAATATTAATGATTTACTATACGTCCATTACAACTCATGAGCAAATGGTATTATATTGTTCATTCAATGCAATCGCTATTTAGTGGAAAGTAAAAGTCAAAGCAATCTTGAAAAATGTAGTAAGCTTTCAAGAGCTAATATGTTTTCATGTCGATTTATTCAATCTCCGAATTTTATCATTCGGGCATTGTGCATCACATTTATATATATATATAAATTGAAAATGTTGTAATTTGCATTGTACGGGTTTTAAAAGCATAAGTTGTAGCACAAAAATATATTTTGAAATAAAACTACTAAAACTATTTTCCAAAATTTTAACCATTATTAAAAGCAGGTGTTTCAAAAATGCAAAATTAAAACAAAATGATGTGTGCAGCACATCACTTCCTCTTACTCCAATTTTAATGTCATTTCCCCATTATTGGTATTTTTAATGTGATTCAATAATTTGCTCTCTAAATATGACCAACAGTGGCCAAATTGAAACCAGATTTAAAAATTAAAAAAAAAGTAGTTAAATTTGTCGCCAGGTTGGCGACAAAACTTGGTGACAAAAAGTGTGGCGACATATCGCCAAGTGTCCACCAAATTGTAACACCACTTAAGTTTACATCGCAATTAAAAATGATTTCCCCCCAAAAAGGGGCAAAAACCCCCCTAAAAGACACCCAAATGCAAAAGGGGAGGTGCACAACTAGACTCCACTAGAAGTCTACGTACCAAATTTCAACTTTCTAGGACTTACCGTTCTTGAGTTATGAAACATACATACGTACATCCGCACATACGCACATACAGATGTCACGAGAAAACTCATTGTAATTAACTGGGTAATCGTCAAAATAGATATTTCGCGTGTCTATACGTTCTTGGGCACTAATCCACGTGTAATCGAGTCAAAAAAAAAAAAAAAAAAAACTCAACATCCATTCGGGGGTGAGTAAAATGGAAATTAAGGTCAATTTTTGAGTGAAAATTTTTTCGCGAATACAATACTTCCTTTTTTGTAAAAGGAAGTAAAAAATGAAGCTAATCATTTAAGATGTAAGCCTTCTGCCTATAAGAATGTAAGTTAAATGATGCTCAAATATTAATATTAAGTGACAAATATCGCAAAAATAGAAGTTTCATGTTTAATTTTCCACGAGAATTCAGCCGAAGCTTGACAAATTTTACTCATCTTTTGTAACCGCAACCTTTACTTTTCTACGAACGTTTTTGTTGCAAAACCTGTAGAAAAGGATTTATGCTCACATAAGGACTCCTACCAGTATTTTTTTTTTTTTTAACGTATGTATGACACTAGGTAAAAATATTTTTATTTTTTGGCATACGTTCCCAGTAAAAGTGAGAGAAAGAAGAGAAAATCATGAAAGAAGGCTTAATGCATCTTAAAGATGTTACAAAAAACAAAAAAAAAGTCAAAAATAAAAAAAAATAATAATTAAATAAATATCGAAAAATCAAAAATTGAAAAGTAGATGGGGGGAAATGTCTGTCGTTCTGTCTGTCTGCCCCCCCCCCCAATAACTTTTGAGTGAATAGTCCGATTCGAACATATTTTTTTCCCGAAATATCTCGGCGAGGACGCCTCATCCCTATATTTCACTTTTTGATTTGAATTATTTTTCAATTTTGAACAGTTCAAAAAACTTAACATTAGCGCCTACGGGTAAATTCAAGGCAATTCCGAACAGTGCGACGAATTTGCTTCCAACAAACTTTGTAGGAAAAAGATTTTGATGAAAAACTTGTATATAAATTATCTTTTTTATTTGAACAATTTTCCGTTCGATTTTGAACAGTTCAAATCCCTTAGCATTAGCGCCTACGGGGAAATGAAAGTCACTGTAGATTCCGTACTTAAAGGCGGATTTACTTTAAACATTTTTTTTTTTTTTTTGAATTTTTGGTTGCAAACTCCAGACTCCGACTCCGAGAATTTCGAGGAAACTGACTCCGATGTCTGTGCCCGACAATTAGTCGGACTCCGACTCCCCGATTACGACTCTGACTTCGTAGCTTCGGCAAAAATTTATACACGGAGGAAAAATGACTGACTCCGATTCTTCCGATTCTTGTATATTCGACTCCGACTCTGCAGCTATGGTTTTAACTGTAAAATAATTATTGTTATTATGACTTGTTTTTATTTTCACTCTAAAGTTTTAATTGAGGTATTCAGTTTTCGGCGGATAAACTCGTCATTTATAAAGTCATTTCTGTTTCTACATAAAGAAATGCGAAGACGATTTTTTTTTTTTTTTTTTTTTGACGGTCAAAAATATGTTTTTATGTTGACACTTTATTGTTTTTATTAATTTTGGTTAGGGCATTAGTTCATTTTAAAATATTTTTGGCAACAGGGGGAAAATAAACGTTTTTTTTTATTTTTTTGATACATATTTATTTTAATAAGCTTGTTAATTTTAATTATTATTTTTTTGTTTTGAAAGCGGTTAAAGATGTGTTTTTATTTTTAATGGAAAAAAGTGTAATAGCTGCTTTGTTTAAAAGGTGCTGCTATCTTATTTGTTCGTTTATTTATTTATTTTTTTTTGTACGTGGTTAATTTTGTAGGTGAGTGAGGCATTATTAATAGAAATCAGCTTAAAATATTTAAAAAAAATATGTTTGAAACAATTTGCGATTTTAGCTATTTTTGGAAAGTATTATGGGTATACGGGAAAGTAGGCTCGTTTAGTTCTAGACGGAACTTCTTGTTTAATTTTTATTTATTTATTTGTTTTATTTTTATTTTATTTTGTTATTATTATTATTATTTTTTTTTATCTCATCAAATGACACGTCTCGCGTTTAAAACAAAGAACTGAGCACACGTAGAAAACTGCACTTTACGCACCATCGCTTAAGTATCTTTTGTTGGAATATTCATTTATTATTTTGCAATTAGAAAGAAATGTCAATGTTTATATAGCATCGCCATTTTGAAAACGTTCCGTTGTTATTCATTAAGTTCTTAATCAACCCAAAAGCGTTTTGAGTCACAATATGAACTAAGGATGGCTGACAAGGTTGGCTAAGTCAATAATAAGCAATAACTGAAACAACGACCTATCTAAACTTGTAAGCTGCAGTCGTAGTATGCACAAAATATCTTCTACATACTTCTTATGAATTAATGGTCGTAACGTTTAAAAGTAATTAACTTTTGCTATTTCCTAAATTATAATTTCAAGAAAAATGAGAATTCATTTTAAGGCCTTGTTTAAGTTAATTACAAGCATTGTATTTGCTAACAAAAAAAAAGGACAAAAACAGATGAACGTTTCAATTTATTGAGCTTTTCCGATCCAACATTTAAATCTTGTGAATGGCTTAAAATTGTATTTCAAGTTTTCTGAATGTAGTTATTACCCCTGTTCTTTGTAACTTCGTCGTCATACACAGAAAAAATTGTGCCTCCGATTTGTACCAATATTTTAAGTGTGAACGTGTTTTCACAACCAAGATCACGAAAGTGCTTATTCGGTTTTTATTAATATATTCAGCAATTAACATTCTATGAAGAAGAAACTGGAATCCTTCGAACATTTGAAATTTTTCGATATCCTTTTTGATTCCTATCTGTTATCATTTTTGAAGCTATCGAAAATGAAACCATTTAAATATATTCACCTTTCATTTTTGATTTTGTTAAGCGGATTTTGACTTATGCAAACGGTGACAAAATTCATCCTTCACTAAAGCAATTGCTGCCAAATTTGAATTAGTTTTAGTGAAAGTTCATGTTATAGCAAAGTTCATCTAAATCGAGGCATCACTATTCGAAATGCACCAGCCACAATGAACAAAAACCTCTGTTTGGTTGATTTACCTCCTTTGAGCTACTGTCGCTAAAATTTCATCCGCACTTACACACTTTGTGGTCTTACAAGGAATTAGTTTGTTTCATTTTGAGATATAGAAGTGAGGTATGCGAAAGAAAACGTTTAATTTCGATACCTTACTTGGAGAAATTGGTGAAAGAAAACTAATTAGTACAAATTGACATGGGCATTATTTAGTTTTTTTCCCGATTTTATGTAGCAGATTATAAGCTAGAGCGGCCACAAAAACCGTGTCACACACAACCACAGGCAGAGAGTTTCAAAGAATTTTCAAAGAAGTTTCAGTGAACCTGAAAACGCATATATCAGTAAAAAAAAAATAAAAGATACATTTAAAGTGACAAAATTAAAAATTTAATTTTCAAAAATTGTTTTTTGTATTTTGTAAAATTTAAAATTTCGCAATCCAAATTCATCCCACTATATCGTTCTTATAAGTCAAAATATCTTGTAAAAATATATTGCGATATAAAAGTCATACAAATGTCAACATAAAAAATATAAACAAAATTATTAAGGTTAAATATTCTTAGTTAAAAATAATAACTTTGAATGTTGCTATTAGAGAAAAGTATGTTCATTGCATCTGCCAGTCTTCAACATTTTTTTTACCTCTAAAATTGAAAAGGATCTGGCTGGAGACAACATTTGCTCTAATTCAATCCTAAAACTTGTTTCATTTATGTTTGTTAAATTACACATTGGAAAAAAAGAAAAAAAAACGACATAGGGTAAGGGCTCCAGTAGTTGGCCACAGGGATTTAAATTTGCTTGTAAATAGAATATATGTAACTCAAAATTGGATATCATGCATCCCCATATTTCTTTACTTGTCCCCAATTATCATCCAATAACAGTGAAGTTTTATTTACTTTTCATTAAGTAGTAATGAGTCATTTTATTTTAAATGGTGTGCCCATCATCCTAGTTTGCGATTCTGCTTATTCTTTTCTTTTTTTTTTGTTAGGAAGACACGCTATCTTTTAATGTTAAGTACCTTTCTCTTTTTCGTTTTACTGTAAATTTGCTTTTACATATGTTTTAATGGATTGTATAACATAAAGTTTTAATTAAAAAATAAATTCCTTTTTAGACTCAATCATTTTTAGAAGGGTGGCCGACCACGGGTACTGAATTCTTATGCATTTCCAATAGTCGGCCATGGCAGATTGACCACTGCTTCTGTACTGTTTGGTTGATGAACCCAACAGTCGACTACGTACTTAATATGGCTTTTCTAAAGTTCATAAAATAGTAATTTAATTAAAGTATTGACACTGTGGCAAATTTGCCGTTTTGAGTAAAAATTCCCTTTCTAACGTTATCTCTTCAAAGGAAAATTTTTAAATTTTGTACCTTAACTTGTTCTGACAAACAGAGTTGTTTCATCATTTTACTGCTTCTAATGTTGGTTGTAGTGAAGAATTCTCGAAAACAAGTTGGAACTTCAGTCCGTAGTATCAAATCAAGATGCGTTGATAATACTAGTAAAACAAATGATCAGACTGAAATTAATATTTATTCAGCAATAAATAAACATTTCCATTGTAAGGAATTAAGAGGTTATACTTCAATAGTTACGTTAGCTAAAAATTGTTTCAATGAGCGTTAAACCTGTGATTATTCTTTCTATTGTTCTCATTTTGCTAAACTATAAACCTGTATTCTATCCACATTTATTATTCCAAATGTTGGTATAACACTTCTTGTTACTGCTTCTAACCCAATGTTTAACTCATTGCGTTTTCTTCACAAGAAAATCAAAATTTAATTTTTGTTTAAAAGTATGCCAAATTTGTTTTAAAATAACATTGTTTCAAAGTTGCATTACGTTGCGACCCACTCCATTTTAGTTTATTCATTATTTACTAATATTTCTGTTGAATGCTGTAATATTATTTTCAAGACATCCCCCATTTCTCAATTTCCATTTACCCACATACAGGCCCGTCATCTGAGCAATAGGCGAAAGGGAGCAGGAGAGGGGGGGGGGGGCAATTGACCCTCTGTATTTTCAATGCATAATTTAAATCTGCATTTTTGCTTGTATTTTGACTCATTCTCCTATAAAATGCACAGAATTCATACCCTTTGCCCCCCCCCCCCCCCCCCCGAGAAATTTTTTGAAAATATGGATTTGCCAACATAATTCGTCTCACTCCAGTTCCTTCACAATAAAATAACCTTTTTTTATGATAAATTTTGTTTCAGATGTGCCTACGATTGCCAGTCTTTTAAGTTCTTTATGAAGGAATTTTTACTTGCTTTGTTTTGAGGTGAAATCGTTTTCAAAACTACAATTTTAATTTTATGTTCCGTATGTTGAAGTTTCGTTCTAATAAACATATGCCAGTCAAGTGTCAATCGTATTGATCATTAATTCACTCTTTATCCATCATAAATTTTTATGAACTATTTTTTTCAGTCTTTATCTTAGCATACACATATAAAACTTTTTGCACCAGGAGCGGGAAGGGGGGGGGAGATAATCTACGTTCTCATGTGTTCAAAATTCCTTTCCCAAAAAATCCATTCTTTATTTTTTATTTTCACAGTACATGGCATTACTTTAGTAAACGATGTAGAAGATAAGTAATAAAAAATTTATTGCATGTGATGCATATTCAAACTGGTTGCAAATTGAAAAATAATATAAACATAGATGTTATGAAGACATAAATAATGCAGAATTCTTTTGTAATTTATTGGAATATATTATTTCGTAAGTACAATGTTATGCTGTAAGTATTGCATTAAAATTTGTTTAAATTTATTTACTCACACCCCATAAGAGTAATGAAAATGAAACGGCCGACTACTGGGCTCATACATGGCCGAGGACAGGATTTCTATGGCCGACTAGTGGAGCATTTTCTCGTATTAACAATAGCGCAGGTTTTAAAACAAAAATGTTTTTTTTTCCAGATAAGGGTTAGTGAATCATTATCAGAAAGGTATAGCCTAAAGCCCAACTATGTTTTTGTTGTTGTATTGATTACTGAAATGTATAGGTTAACAGAAAACAGCAATCGCTGTCTTAAGTGGCCGATGACTGGAGCTCTTACACTGCTTGTGTTTAAAACGTGTCTTATACAATAAATGCTTAATTGCTTGAATTGAAGGATAACAGATTAAAAATATGTATTTGAAGATGAATTTAACTCGAATATTATTTTTTTTGTCAAGGTAAACCAGAATTTATTTTATTATTTTTTTTTTCAAATCTTAAATAGTTAAAAACAAATAGGTGTTTAAGCATATAACAAAGTATACCTCTTAAAAACTTGATATGCATGAAAGCGAGCCCAGGTATTTCTAAACGAACCTGACATTTTCTTACATCCTTGTTCTTTTCCTATCTTTCTGTTTGTCTATTTATATATGTTTTATTAAAAACGAATTCTTCGCACCATTTTTAAATTCGACCAAAAAAATAAAACTCTAAACTGACGATTACCCTCAATTCGTATCTATAAAACACATTTTTGGCATCAGTCGTCTTTTTAAAATAAAACTGGTGTGTAAAAACGCAAAGTTTCCTCGAATACCGTGATAAAAATGGATTATTATGCTGAAAAATTTAAATGTAAACACGTTTTTCCAATGGAAGATGAAGCGATAAAGAGAAGTAGAACACGAAATGAACCCATTATCCAAGTGCTTGTCTTTGACTCGGCGGTTTCATGATAAATTTCTAAAGGAAGGGTACATTTAAGCGTTTTCTAATATTAAACTAAAGTGTGAAAAAAAAATTGTGAATTGTCAAAGCATGCAATCGGTTAAAAAAAATAGATAAATTGTAAAGCAATCAATAATTTGGAATTAATTGTTTATGTTACTACTACATTACTACTACATTTATCTAACATTCTTTTGGGGGTAGTTGCGATACCACACGCACACTAGTGAATGCGAAACACATGATTTGAATTCAAGATGTCAGAAATTAATTTTTGTCTTTAAAAAATATTTCATATTAGTTCTTGTATTATATTTCAATCAGATGCAGGAAATTGCGAAGGATTATTATTTTTCACTGTTTTAATTCCACTGAGAAAAACTGTAAGTTAAATGAAGGAGGGTTAGCACAAAATCTGGTTGGTCCCGTTGAGCAAGTATATTGGGTGTTAACATTTGACCTGAAATACTTCTATTTTTCCTAAACTGTTAGTTCAGAAGAATACTTCTAGTTGCAAAAATGATCAAAATGCTATGCAGAGTTCAGAGAGATTGAAAAAAAAATAAATAAAAGACAAAAATTACAAAATTTAACTCTTAGGCGGGCCATAAGTCAGCTAACTTTTATTTAGGGGGCATAATCGCCATTAAGAAATATTACTAACACAAACTATTTGGATATTTGTGAGACCAAAACTCAAGAAAAATACTCGAGTTCAAAGTTTCAAGGGACCACGCAAAAGATGAGATTTTGACTTATCGCTCTGTCAGAAGAACGAGTTTCTCAAATTACAAAAATAAGTATTTTTATTTCATACCCCAACGAATATTTTTCGCACTAATGTCCCACTTTTTGTGCTGAAATTGGTTTTTGCAATGAAGAATATTTCCTTTAATATAAAGTTAGGGGATCTAGGACCCGTATACAAATTTAAATTTAGTATTACTTGACTCATTTTTATTTTCGAATCAGACTTTCAATATCTTAACTCCGCATCTTATTTTAAACATTTTTGCAGTTGGAAATATGCATCTAGGACTAAAGAAAATAGAGGTCTTGCAGCTGAAACAGGAGCACCCAGTATAACGAATAGTAACACGGATTAAGTAAATAACGGGAAATTGTTAGTTACTTGTAAAAAAACCGGTCAAAATAACACACTTGATTATCTCCTGAAAGTTTTTATACAATCTTTTTTTTTTTGAAAATAGTTGAATTATAGTATTTGTACCTTAAATTTATTTTTCTGTCTTTGGATTGGTTTATATTTTCCTTTAAACAATTGAGTTTTTAAAAATATCTTTATATAGAAAATTATTAGAATGCATTTTTTTTTATTTTTAGTATCAATTTGCTGATGCAAACGAGTTGGCTTTCTTTTCTTTAAAAAAAAAAAATACATACGGAGGCTCTGCGTAGTTTTTTTTTTTTTTTTTTTTTGTCATTAAATTTCCCCTCTAACATTCATTTAAGCAGTCAAAATTGCATATTGTTGTCACTTTGTCGTAAGATAATGATTCGCAATTTATCGGCTTTGTGAATAGTTAAAAGCAGGTCAAAGTGAGTGTTTCAATAGGGGCGCATTTCATACTGCATAGGTTTTTGCTTCATGAATGCTTTTTTTTCGTTAAATTATTACGATTTATTAGTGTTATTCTTGCATTATAATGTTATGAATAAGGAAAACTGGAAACATCGAGAGAAATGTACACCCAATTTTCATTTTTTAGAATTATTAGAGCAATCAGCTATAGAGAAGATAAATTTAAAAAAAAAAAGAAATTCCCGTTTTTTCAGAAACAAATTGATTTTTTTCCGCTTTGGAATTCATAATTACATCAATATTTTTTTCTCAAAACCCGTCTTTACACAGATAAATCTCATCGATACGGTTGACAAATTAAATGGGATCCATGAGTACAGTATAAAGACTAAAAGTTGCTGGGCTTGAATGTGCCTAAAAGAGTTTTCACCTCTTCTCTCTATCTTCACTTTTTCTCTCGTAAAAGATAGGGACATGTGATTGCTGAGATCGCTTGATACTGGAGGACTGTGAGCAAATTTAAAGATAGAATAGTAGACGGATCAAACAAAATAAGAAGAGGAAAAATACCCAGAAAGTACTGTAAAAAAATCAGGGTGATGCAAGGGATGGAGTGGAGAAAAATGGGGGTATAAAGAGGGTTTCTGGATTGCTGGGACCGAGCTGTAAGAGTATCTGAATGTTACAAGGACCCAATGATTGGGCTGTGCCATTTTTTTTTTCTTTCTTTTCAAACTCTGAAAAGATGAGAGGGGAGAGTAAAAAATGGCAGAAAAAAGAAATTCGACGAGATGAGAGGCTATACTTTGGAGAAAGGGGATGCTTTTCACAGATGCGGGAGGAATATCTTGGCGTATATATTTTCTTCTGCTGCCAAGAATCCCGAGCTATTGCTTCTGAATGAGGGCAGGTTTTAGAGTTTCATAGATTTTGCAATGATTGTCGTTTCGAAATAAGAGCAAGTGGATCGGGTTTTTTATGTTTCTGTCTTGCTTTTTGATCCCGCATTGTTTACAAAATTGTTTTCTTTGTACACAGAAATGTATTTTATAAAGTGTGAACAGCAATGGTTATTTTTATAATTTCAACAATTTTTTGTGATTACATTTATTTTGGTATTTATGAAAGTATTTTATGTTTGCAAAAAAAAAAAAAAAATTCTAATTTTCTTTCACTATATCACTAATTGCGATTGAGGTATGTGAGAAGCAAAGTGATGTGAGGACTAATTTTAATATTTTGGAAATAACGAGTACAAATCATGATTGAAACTCTGCAGCATGAATCAATGAATGGTCTAATTAGGATCTAAACTTTAAATGCTTTTTACTCAAAACTTGATATCATCCACTTATATCCCTTTGATTTTCGCTGCCTGAATTTACTTTGCATAACAAGCATTTCTTCCGAACTTAAATTGTTCGCATATAGTATTCGACTGATTTGATGAACAATAAATGTGTGTCCATTAATTTAGGTAGTTTTTGAAATTTTTTGATGCATGGTACAATTAACCTTTCTACAAAATTAAAATATGCTATTTTTTACACTGTAAAAAAATTCCGAAACGTTACTGGTTATTTTCGTGGAACGTCTCGGGATTTCACACGTTTTCACCTAGTTCCCCGTAAAAACAAGAATTATCGCAAAAAAGTTTCCTAAATCGCTACAAGTTGCACATGTGCCGACTTTTCACTATTGTGGAAAATATTTTTAGCAACCAGTTTAAAGATTGAATGAGCGTGGTTTATTAAGAGTATCGGCCGAAGGTTGCTTAAGGCATGTCCAGATTGACTAACCTCCCAATGAGAGCGAAAATGTTCAATGGATAGCTACAGCTTTGCAAGGCAGGAATTGCAGGCAAGATATATGCTTGGTTCCTTCTTGCATAGCTTTGGGTCGTGGGCGTTCTGATTTTTATGGAGCCTTCTTGGTAAATTAAGAAGGTTCTAGTCAGTTACACTAAACCTACTTAATTTTTCTAGAAGGTTCTAGAGACATGACTGGCTTTAACAGGGCAGATTTCTTACATCTTCATAAAGTTTTAAGGTTAATTTCAGAAAGGTTACTGACTTCTAACGGAAAGCGTTCCTGGTTTTTCCGATATGTTACTGAAAGAAATTGGGCACATCAGCTGCCCATTATTTTCCAGGAACGTTTCTGAATCGTTTTTACAGTGTATAAGTGCTAACAGTAGAGTAGATATAAAGATGACGTTACGTATTTTTTTTTTTTTTTTGAGAAACTTTTTTAACGAAAATTTCAAGCTAATTGATCATGAACCCCGTCTTTATGCTTCATAAAAATGTGACTGTTAAAAAAAGGAAAACATTTGGGGAGAAGGAGTTTCCATTGTTTGCTCTAGAAATAAACAGTATTTTATCCCGCTTGTTTTTCCTAAATATCTGAGTTATAGTTTAAAGGTTTTTTTACAATATTTCAAAAAAAAAAAAAAAAAAGCTGTATTTTTTTAGCGTTTGACACACTCTTTTTGCTCTGAATCTTGCAACAAGGGATTGCAATATCGGAGCAAAAAATCAATACCGGTATTTGGTATTTTTAAAACGCGAAAGATGTTTGAAAATTCTCAAAATATTAATGAAATACAGAATTTTTTGTTGCCACATTTCTTGATTTTATACAAAAATTGAATTATTTATGAAAACGTACTGTGAGCAAATTTTAAATGAAGGAACAAATGTCAAATTAAAAAAATCGATAATAATGAAAAATATAATGCATTTATTGAATTTTCTCTAAAGACTGGATTTCATTAAGTGCTTTACTTTCCTATAGTTGAAAACACTCATTCTGAATTGACACAGGTCTGTGGTACTGTTAACAATTTGTGATAAATCTCCTCTGGTTGTCTAGAAGTCCTTCATCGTCAATTAATTCGGTCTCTTGAGCGTTATTTTTGGAAAAGTCCTTTTCGTGTGTGTTTTTTTGTATTGTTCGTATTATTATTATATTCTTTTTAGATTTATAGCAAATTGCAATTTTTTTCTCAAGAGACGATTCTTTTCCAACATTAACATCATTTTTTCTTGAGCAGGAGATGTTTTGAGTTTTAATTTTATTATGAGGAGATAACATTTCCGGGTTTATTGGCCGTGGTCTAATCGGAGTAGAAATTCCAGACGTTTCGGCTTGCTTTGCTGCAGCCATCATCAGTGGTTTGAGTTTGGTGAGACCTATTCCTGGCTTCGGTGGCTCCGGTATTTAAGCAAACTGCTGCTGCGCTGCTGGTCCTGATTGGGAGGCGTTCTCAAGCCGCTGGTGGAATAAGGTTCCTGACTGGATGAGATTCAAGCCGCTGGGTGATCCTGGTACCTGATTTGATGGGATTCACAAGTCGTGTTGGCTACCGGTGTCTGATTGGATGGGACCACAGTATGTTTTTGGACTGTTGTGGCGAACGGATCTAAGGGCAGGGTGCCATGTTTTTGGTAAATTGAAATTCTCCTCTTTTCTGTTGAAATTAAAGGGATGTTTGAAAATTTCTATAGCTTCGCGATGAAGACGGGCAAAAGTAATGAGATGTTGTAGCCAAGATTTTTGTGTCTTTAAATTTGATGTTGTGGACTCCTTGTTGGCTGTGTTCGGCTACGGCTGACTTATCACAGTTTCCTAAACGGCAATGACGAACATGCTCAGAAAGGCGAGTCTTGATGCTGCACTTCGTAGTTCCGACATAAACTGATCCACAGGAGCACGGAATTTTGTAAACTCCAGATGTGGAGAAAGGGTCACGGGGGTCTTTCACCGGGCGATAACAATTCCTAAGTTGAGTGGTGGGCTTGAAAAATGGTCTTGATGTTATGTTTTTCAAGGAGTCAAACTCCTTGAAAAACATAACCGGTTATTACGAAATTTCAAAATTGTTTTGAAATACCGGCACTCGATAAACCGGTATTGCAATCACTACATGCAACGATTGCTTCACTGAAAAACTGATTTCTTTAATAGAAAAGCGACTTGAATTATGCACACAATCTTCTTTTTTTCTTTTTTTTTTTAAATTCTCTATCAATGATAGATTGTTTTAATTGCATAAAGCACACAGGATTTTAACTCATTATTGCACTGTTACGAGCTTAAAAGATATAATTAATGTTAAATATTAGTTGTATTACAAAACAAAAATGATTCAAAAGTCTCCTATTCGAATTACTAATTCGGAAATTCGCGCTGTGACATTCTTTCGATTCACTATGATTAAATATTTGGTAGTTAATGTATGACTGCTCACGAAATACGGTTAGAGTATTAGTATCCGCATCATGAAAGTGATTTATGTTTAACAGCACTGAGATATGGAATCCATCCTGAATGTTTGCTGTCTCTGCCGGTTATTCCTATTAACATTCCAGTTTACGTAAATTTATGTACACTAGCTTGCAATTTGGGGGTTTCCCACTTACATAACGTGCAGAGAGTGAAATTCCCATCTCTGAAAGATTATAGACTGTATTTTCCCTCGATTGCAGACGAGATCTGGTTGCATGAGGGGTTTACGGCATGGCTAAAATATAGGTGCATTCTAACATTTGAAGAATAAGATTCAAGAATACGAATTTATGTTTATCTAAATCTCTCTCTCCTTTATACATATATATATATATATATATATATATATATATATATATATATATATATATAGGGTGTTTCTGAACTCTTGGGCAAAAATAAGGGTCCCAAGCGTCTTCCGAAGGAGATAGGCGCCATTAAAGAATAGAGTCCAAAATTTCAAATCATCATAAAATACGGAAACATTATTCGATTCGCTTGCGGGTTTTACTAAAATTATTCTTTTTATCAGTATTTTCTTGAAAAACAATGTTGAAGATGTACTTTGAAAAATGCCGATATAAGGCGATTTAGAATTTGATTAGATTTTTTTCTAATGACTAACATTAAACTTAAATTTTCAGCTTAAAGTCAGAATCATTGGGCGTGGTTAAGTCGCGTATAATGAACAGTGTTCAGAAGTTGAAATACACTCTGTCACAAAAAAATACATTAACCCAGAAGGAAACGAGTGATCTTCACGAAGCTTAAAATGAATGTGGCCTATGACAAGATAAGGAAATTATTACAAATTCATAACAAAATATTGTTTTATTAAGAAGTTATGGCACAATAAAGGCTACAAAACCGTAAATTGAACAGCATCCTCTAGCAGCTATACAAGACAAAACAGGGAAGGTATGGAGTTAAATAGACTACCTATGACCAGTGGGACTAAATCAGGATTCATCGTTGAAGATAACATGCCTCCTGTCAGTCAAAACCTAGATAATCAGTGCAGTAAAAAAATACAATCGACGAAAATCCAATCCATCGCAATGGACGTCGGTTCGAGATACCAGCGTCTTCCAGTCTACTCCGGATTGGTTTTTCTTGATAGCATCCGTTTCTTAGAAGATAATCAACGGCATGGAACTAATGTTAGCGACTTGTTCATGTGGCAGTGGTCGCTTTTATTATGGGCGATCTTCGCCCTCATTTCTGTTTCTAGAATGCCTTAGCCGACCTTAATGGACTAATTCATTTATTTTTACTTACGCTAAGCTACTACCATATTGCTCGGACCGAGGTGATGGCAGATACGCGTATACAACCATCCTGCTTCCTTGAGACCTACTGTACGTTTCTTTAAAAAGTCCAACAATTGTTCGTATACCTATTAAAGGTTTTTCCAGTTACAATAGCGTCCATACAACTCGACAATTTCGTTTGGAGTGCCCTTTGACACAAACTTTCATACTTTCAATCGTACATACATGCGCATCTTGTATGCGCATAGCGCACGAGCCCTTTCGTCACTGGCAACGAAATTTCAATCAACTCTTACCAAACTACATTCCTGCCAAGTTTGTTGCAGCTCAATTTATTCTTAATGTATACATTTTTTTTTGTAACGAAGTGTATTTTTTCCTTTAAAGACAGTTCAGTTTTCGCTTCTTAATCACTCCCAACAATTTAGATTTTGTTCTCAGAATTTAAGTTCAAGTCAAGTATTAGAAAACATTTACTGATATTTAAATAATAGCGGTAAAAAAATAGATGTTCGAAATAATTACTCCAAATCCAATGCGCCCTGTATAGACATTTTTAAACTGCATCTTCAAAATTTATTTTCAAGAAAATACTGATCAAATTAGTAATTTTAATGAAAACCGCAAACGAATCGGCCAAGTTTTCCGTTTTTTTATCATCATTTGAAATAGTCGACCCTAAACTTTAATGGCGCCTGTCTGCTTTGGAAGACGTTTGAGACCCTTATTTTTGCTTTTATGTTGTTTGTCCAGATGTGTACTATCCCCCTTAAACTTTTTCCCACAAGTTCAGAAACACCCTGCATATGATTAAAGGTTGTTATTAGGGGAGGAATGAACCTGAATTTGGAGGTTGCAAAAGCATATATGCTTAGTAAAAATATAAAACACAATATATGATTCACATATTTTTATTAATTTTGAATGTATGCATACGTGCTACTTTCAGTTCCATAATTGACCAATATTATGATTTTGGAAAAAAATGTAGGGACAGTATAAAAATACAAAAAAAAAAGCAATTTTGTAGCATTTTATATTTTACTTTTTTAAACAGATGTTATTAAAAACGTACATTTGCAGTTAGCACCACCTCAATCAGAAAAAACCAATTTCTATTACATGATATAAAGTTTTTAGTTACAAAAAAAATAAATTGTACCTGAGTGTTACTTCTATCTTTTTTTATAGATATTATTTTTAACTTTACAGTTTTTATGCATACCTTGTTCGGTAATAAATGTTTTTAAATTAATTTATATATGCGAGCAACACATAACTAGTCATGTCCTAAATTAAGGGCACAAACACAAAAAACTGAAAAAGATTCACTGTGTTGTCACGAAAACTGGCACAAAGGTGCATTTCAATAGGTGAAAGGGCATGAAATAATAACAACATGGAAAATATTTTATCAAAATTGTTGAACATCAGAGATAAAGCCTTTTTCTCGGGAAAAGCTTGTCGAATATGGGAATCTGACAACCGTGCACTGCTATACAGTTCAATAACGAATTTTAATCCTGTTTATGAGGTTGTCAATAAATACTTGGGGCAACAAAGCCCGTTCTTGGAAAAGCGCAAGCTCTTAGGGTATAAGGAGGAGGGTTGTACTTAGCAGTTGCTCTTCCTAGACTATTCCAAACATGTTAAATAGAATTGAACTTCGAAAATCTCGAAGGCCAGTCGATGCGCTGAATATTCTCTTCTATAATCATCAACGATTTGTGCTCTGTGTAGACTCGAGTTTTTCATCCATAAATATAAAACCAGAGTCAAAAGCATTCTGGAACAATATCACATAGGCTTCAAGGATATCACCTATGGCGATGGGCATTGACATTACCCGCATAGAAGACTTGCAGTGGTTTACGACTTCCCAAAATTATGCCACCCCAGACAAGCAGTCCTCTGCCTCCAAATATGTCGATTTCTTTTACGCAGGTGTGGGGGGGGGGGGGGGAGCGATCTTCTCTCTCGCTCCAAATGAAAATTATCGCTATGTTAGGTAAATATTGCCTCATCACTGAAAATAACAGGCCCTCATTCATGGTGTGAATGAGGGCCTAGATTTACGCTTTCTGATCCACAAAAACCGGGCTCTTCCGTTGAATGCAGTCAAATGGACACACTGAACTGGTCACCAGTTATAAAGGACCCTATCTGCTAGGACGTCTCTATAATGTTTGTCCAGTTAGTTGTTATACTGTTACTCTAGACGCAGCAGTAAATTCACAAGTAATTTGGACAGCCATTGTTAGCCTATGTTCTCGTGTGCTCAATGCCAAATAGGGATCCTGTGCAAGCGTCATTGCCCTATAATGGCCTTGGCCAGCTTCCCTGGTTACAGTACCCTTTGTTTGAATTTGATTCCATAACCTAAATACCACTTTTGGTGTCACTTGCGCATATAAGCTACCTTTACTCCTGTTTGGTCATAGGAAAATTTCAGGCCCTCTCATTGGCTATATTCGAGTGTCAATCAAAGCTTCAAAGACGCCATCTGTTGCTAGTCGTCTTTCGCACTGTGTTTCTTGTTTGTAATCTGCTAAATACGAATAAACATTTGCGAATGATATCTTTAATTGAATGTTGCTGGGGGAAAAACAGCATTTTTATTTAAAATTAATTTCATTCCCCCTTTGCAAAACAAATGAAAACTGCCTTTGAGCAACTATGCTTTGAAATAAAAAATAGGTGGCGACATCTTGGGGGCAAAAATTGCATATTTTACGACATTGTTTTTGATTTAAATTGAAGTTGTGAAGCACCGTTTATACGTTTTTGAAGGGACTGCATGAAAAAAGCGTACAAGCGAAAAAACGTATAATAGGTGTAGGTTAATGTGTATTAGATCTTGCAGGGACCACTTTTAAAAACGTATAATTGATAAAAACGTATAAAAGAGAAACGCATAAACGGTGCTTCACTGTATTTTAAAAATAATTCTCATGGTAAATTATTTTGTAGATGGAAAAGAGCGAATTCTGCAATTGTTCATATTCTTAATGATATTTAATGCAATTTAAACAGCTCTTCTTAAAGAAATGATTACCATTTAACTTAACAATAAATACTTCTAGTGAATAATTTAATACATAATAATTTCTAATAGTATAATTTTTCTCTTGTGCCAATTTTTTTCTAGCTAATTTCTATTGAATATGAGTTAGCAGTCAAGAATAAGACTTCCAATTGAATTTTGAGTGAGTCTGGCAAACATATCCTTCTTGTCTCCTTCTAATTTCATAACTCATAAAATAGAATAATGCTCTGCTTTTAAAAAAAAAACCTGTAAAATATAATAATTAAACGAATGAATAGCATTATCTTTAAGCAAAAAATGGCGCTTTTGAAGAAGGAGCTATATTGGAGTTTAATTTAACTCATTTGTCAACTAATTCTCAAAATAAGTTTTTTTAATTAAACAGCAAATTCTTTATCTTTTAATATTATTCATAATATTTAAAGTTATGTAAAAAGGAATAGGTAATTTAAACTCTTGAATGAAATAATTGAAAAAAACATTAAAAAGCAATGTTTCATAATGTAAAATAATATTATATATATGTTATTTCAAGTCAAACTTTCAGAAAATCGCACCTTTTGTTACCTTAAATTCATTTATTATTATTTTAAAAAATATATCACACACAGTTGATGAGGCAATTCAAGAGAATTTCATGCAGTTTCATTTACTATTTAACCTTAAAATACATTTGGGGAAAAAAAAGTTTCACAAAATTCTAAAACTTGAAAACTCAACCATTTTTGAAACAATTTTGAAATCAATGTATAACTTTTAATGTATTGTAATAAAAAATACAGCGACATTTTTTAGACTGGCCCATGAAGAGAACTGCAGCTGTTAAATATTTTCAGCAAAATTAGCAAAAAAGGTTTTCCTTATTTTTTTGCTGTACTGCTGATAAGACCTTCGTGGTTTCTTGAATAGTTCTGAAACAATTTGAATGTAATCATTCAAATACATTAAATATCATACATTCATTGAAAATTTTTCAAAGTATTTAAAAAAATTGAATTTAATGAAAGTGGAAGCCTTTCTTTTTTAAATACAGACATCTCAATTGTTTTTAGCATTTTATAAAGAGTACACATCGACTATTTACAATTTAATTCAGGATTATGAATTTAACCAGTGAAGACCCACATTAAGCAATCCAACCAATGAACGATAAGATAAACAAAATAGACAAAAAAAAAAACCCGGATTAATATAAAAAAATGGACAACCTGTTAGAGAGCTTTATAAAGCTTTTGAGCAATAACGATATGATATTTTGTTCAGCTGACTTTATCAAATAGGTAGTGCGCGAACTGCTGATTCTTTTAACCCCTAGCGTCAATGACCAAACTTTTGCCTTACTTTCAATAACCGGGTACCCGGGTACCCATTTTGAATTTCGAAGATTTGGAGCAGAAAAATAATTTCTTTTTTCTGACACCTCCTCTTTTTAATTCAAAAGTTTTCTTCCGCCCTCATCTGGGGAAGTTTGTATATCCTGGTTTTACCAAAAAAACGAAATTGGTTTATTGTTTTCCCAGCGTTTTATGTTTACGTTTCACGCTAAATTGTCTGTTAGAAACAAATGTGTTTTCTCCAGTTTTTTTCGTAATACTGGATGTATTAGAATTTTACACTTTGGTATTTTATAGTGAATTCGCAGTATTTTATTTATTTATACCAGTAATGTTCAAGTTACGACCCGCGGGACCACATGAGGCCTGCGAAGCTCATACCATATACACATAGGCCTGTTATACCAAAAAAATATTATCTGTAATTTCATCCTCACTATCATTTGCTCAACCTTTGCTGTCATGCCGTCTGACATTCGTAGGTATAATTAAAAGAAAACAAGGACAGATAATGTATTCCAACTGAAATATTATTGTCTACATCTTGAGAGAAACGAAGTTTCCTAATTCGGTATCACTGATGACTGTAACAATATGTTCGTACATCAACCAAAAGAGAAAAGGCCGTAATATTGTTTTCCACTTCACAGCATAACAAAAGAAGTTCTGGAGCAACCAAAAGTCACAACTATTTCGTTTTATAACAAAACAAAATGTAGTGTTGTACACGATAGATCAAATTTTGAAGCACTTGATCGAATGGTGAAAACCAACGGGCGTAGTGTCCTGTGAAATATAATTATGAGTACATGTAATTTAATTTAAAATCTTAATTATATCTGTAAAATGTAATTTGAAATAAATCTAAATTATACGGAAACTTTCTTTGCGTCTACGATCTGCAGTGTGACTCGTGTGTAATTGCAATGCTTTCAAGTGTTTATTAATTTTTATTTATTTATTTATTTTTTTATTTACAGAGCGAAAAAATTTTCAGACATGGAAAGCGAGTCCAATTCTTCGGTTTTACACCAGAAAATAAGTGAAAAAATTGAAAAAACGACCATTTTTAAGGAAAAAAAATCGTTTCTGAGGATTTTTTAGATTTTTTTTTATTTGGGGGTGGGTGGTGGGGGGGGGGGGTGGGGTACGCGGTTGAGTGTCCCAACTTGCTACAAATGTTCTTGCTATTGAACTATACTTTTCTCTAACTTTTCAGAAGAATATTAATGATGAATACAATGCTGTTTTTCCCCTATCAAATATAAATAATTACTATGTAATTGCCGAAAGCGTCATACAATTTGGGGGGTGCGATGCCGAAGGGGGGAGGGTGAGTGAGGGGGGGGGGGACAGTGGTCATAATTTGTTTCAAAGGCTCATTTTACATGAGAATCATCAAAAATTGGTGTCAGAAGCATTTTGAAGTGGTATTTTTTGACGTGCATTGCAATGGGTACCCGGGGTACCTGGTTATTGAATCTAGGTATAAAAATTTTAAAGGCTAAAAAAACTCCCCCCAAAATTTTTTTCGAAAACGCAGTTACAACATTCTTTAGTTCAGATTCATGTAAATAACAAGGATTAAAAGCAATTTTAAAAAGACCTTGTTACAAAGCGTAAAAATTATGATAAAAGTCGCAAAAAGGTACCCGGGTACCCGGTCATTGTCGCTAGGGGTTAAACATAATCTTTCAAGTAAAGTATTAGTTTTTTTTTTTTTTTTGTAAAGAAGAAAATTCTTCCAAAACAAAAAGGAACTTTTTCCAGATGCACTCACTACTCAAGTAAAGGTCTTATTTTTGAATGTTAACTCATATTCAATAGAAATTAGCTAGAAATAAATTGGGCACAAGAGAAAATTATATTAGAAATTATTATGTATAAAATTATTCACTAGAAGTATTTATTATTAAGTTAAATGGTAATCATTTCTTTAAGAAGTGCTGTTTAAATTGCATTAAATATCATTAAGAATATGAAAAAATTGCAGAATTCGCTCTTTTCCATCTACAAAAATAATTTACCATGAGAATTATTTTTAAAATACAGTGAAGCACCTATACCTATTATGCGTTTTTTCGCTTGTATGCTTTTTTCATGCAGTCCCTTCAAAAACGTATAAACGGTGCTTCACAACTTCAATTTAAATCAAAACAATGTCGTAAAACATGCATTTTTTGCCCAAAGATGGCGCCACCTATTTTCATTTCAAAGCAAAGTAGCTCAAAGGCAGCTTTCATTTGTTTTGCAAAGAATGAAATTTATTGGAAATAATAGTTGCTGTTTTTGCCTGCAACATTCAATTAAAGATATCATTTGCAAATTCTTATTCGTATTTAGCAGATTACAAACAAGAAACACAGTGCGAAACACGACTAGCAACATTTCAATGGCATCTTTGAAGCTTTGATTGACACTCGAATAAGCCAATGAGAGGGCCTGAAATTTTCCTATGACCGAACAGGAGTAAAGGTAGCTTATATGCGTCACTTGCAGCCACCGAGCTTCCTTCGCTTGATACGGTCAGGCTTCAAGCCTTCCAACCCTTTCCAAAACTTCAAAATATTTTCTAAATGATAGGAACATACTCCAACTGGATACTGGTTATTTTTTTTGTGCAATGTTCACAAAATTGATGGCAAAATTACTAGAGGCATAAATAGACTAATTTCAGTAGTTCGTCAAAAACTAATATTGAGCACCTTTTGTTTTCGAAAACAAAGGTTAAAACCGTGTTATTAGTCCTTCACAAAAAATAAACTGTAGGTTTTTTTTTTTCAAATTTTTTGAGCAGCTATTTAGAATAACTTCGAAAAGCATGTTTGTGAGTTTAACTTTGGAGATAAATGTAGTTGTAAAAATGGGCGTTGAAATTACAATGTATAAGCGTAATATAATATTAGCAAACACATCTTCATATGAAATACAGTAATGAGTAACAAAATTTCTGAGTACAATCAAATACAAAACTGCTGAGTAATGGCAACCAAACACTGCACTGCAATTCAAGCATATTAGCAATCATCTGTCTGGATTACCCGTAACTTAGCAGGAGGCAACAGATATATCTTTAAACATGAAAAAAGTTGCAACGGTAATATCAGCTAAATGAGAGGTCTTGCGTAAACTCGAACAAACTATAACAACTATTGTTACATCGCAAAAAAACATTAGATTAATTCGAAAAAAATACTAAACAACCGGAAACAAATAGGTTTTCTAACATTGGTTAAGTATATTCAATTCTAAAAATATATACTTAAATTGTTAAACTAATATATCGATGTGCAGTGTTTTACGGGAATTCGTACCATTTTTTTTTCTTTTTGAAAAAAAAAAAAGCAGTATTTCTTCAGGTTTTGATTTTTCTTTCGAAGAAAAGACAAAACAAATAATTATCGTGTCCTGCGGTGGGAATATAACCTTACATTTCGTCTTTCATACTTCACGAAAGTACTTTTAGCCGCAATTTTTCTCCAACAAAATCTTTGCTGCTCCTCTGTTTCCTTTCACTCTTTTCCAATATACGTATTTCTCACTTTTTCGAAGAACTTGATTCTGAAAACAGATCTGTTTCTCAGTATTGGAGACGGGAGCATCTCGTGTAAAATGTATGTTGCTTTCAAGACAAAGAAATTGGAAGTTTCAAAGCCGAATCTGGTCTCAATTTGTAGATTTCATTTTCACGGAACATATATTTTATTCTGACTCTTTTTGAATTTCTTTATTGAATTTTGAAAGACGGTAAAGTCAATAAAAGATTGCGAATCATACCTAATTAGATGTATTAGCACTAGCAAGAGAAATGTTTAAGTATTTTTTTTTCAAGAACATTATATGATGAGTATATAAACTGTAAATTATTGAATGCCGATCAGCATTAATTGATCAATTGTACTAATCGTTTTATTAAATATATTCCTTAATTTGTTTAAAAAAATTAAAAATATAAAGTGTACAGAACAGTTAGAATTTATATTCATCATAAAAAAATCAAAGTAAAAAAAAATTCATTCCTTCACGAGCTTTAATTTTTGTCTAACCTAATACAAAGAACACCGAAGAAAATGAAGAATTTTGAACTGCTATTTGCATTATTTACTATTTATTGTGCACTTGTGTGTATTTTTCCGGATTTCAACAAAATAATAACACAATAATAATAGGTTGAAATGAACGAGCGGAAAGTCTCTCCGTCTGGATGCCTGGATGTCTGTAGGATGTCTTTGACGCGCATAGTGCCGAGACCCTTCGGCCGATTTTCATGAAATTTGGCACAAAGTTTGTAGCATAGGGTTGTGCACCTCGAAGCGATTTTTCAAAAATTCGATTTTATTGTTTTTCTATTTCAATTTTAAGAACATTTTCCGGAGCAAAATTATCATAAGATGGACGAGTAAATTACAAAATTATCATGACGTGAAATGGGGAGAGCGAATGAACATAGCCAATTGGCGAGAAATTCGTCATTCATTTTTTGTAAATATACAGGCGAACCGAATGACCTTTTAATTTTCAACTACGGGCAAAGCCGTGCGGGTACCACCAGTTAAGAATAAAAGCACATAGAATATTCGTAGGATCAATTTGTCAATTCTTTGACACTGTATTTTTTGCCGATAAAAGCAATGCATTGGTTAAATGCGAAAAACCGGGTCCCAAAACGTTCTTGTAAGTTTATATGCTGCTAAGTGAATGAAGTTGCTTCAATTTCTATTTGAATAATAAATTAGGTCTTTTTATCTGAACATAAATATTTAGCAATGTGAAACAACAATTTTTGGAACGTAAATACGTCACTTTTTAAAGTATACAAAATCGAATACATAGAAAAATAGTTTTTCAAAATGATATTGATACTGTAACATTTATCTAGAACAACAAATTGATACAGTGGATCTCCTTCATTGAGTAACGCAAGTGGGTTAAAAAATCACTACAGATAAGTAATTTTGAATTCATTGTATTTCAAATTTACCGAAAGTTAATTTGATTGATCAGTTTTGTAAGAAGTTTTGTAAGAATGGTTGGTGTTCTTTGTTTTTATAGGTGATTATCGTCTTCTACAGCGCTTCATTCCTCTTTCTATAACAGATCTCATCCCCACACACTTGCAATACATTTGTTATTTTTTAATTAGCAACCAAAATATTTACTAGAAATAATTTACGTGGCAGAACAAGGTTTGCCGAATCAACTAGTATGCAATATAAATATGCGCAGGTAAGTTTTAACTCCCCCCTCTAATCGGGAATTTATTTGAAAATTGTGTCTTAAATGGTAACAAAAAGTAACTCTCATACTTTATTTTTCAATTCGGTTTCAAAACTAGATTAAATTAATGAATTCTAGAATCCTTGACTAGAATTGCTAAACTTCTTATCAAATGCTTATTTCCTTTTTCCTTAAAAATTACTACACATTAATTCTTAATTAAAACATTTTGTAATACAATGCTCATTCCCGATAAAAGTCTTCAATTTAATCTAGTATTTCCTTCAGAAATCATCTTATTGTTTTAAAACTGGAGTTTTTAATTTACTAATGGTGCTATTCGTACGACGCATATACTAATTAATAAATTAATTTAAGAGCATTTACAAAACAAATGTTTTTTGAAGCTTTGCATAACTTTATAAGAATTCATCAGAAAAAAAGATTTTAAAAGAAACCTAACATTTAAAATTAAATATTTTGAGACTTTGTTTCATTTGAATTTAGTTCGAATTAAGTATGATTAAGTCTAAAATATTTTTACAATTTCTTCTTTAATCATAATCAATACATTATGGTTACTTCCAACTAATTCAAACCAGGTAGTGATATTAATTTAGTTTTTACAGTTAAATACTTCTGTACATCTTTTTAAATGTCGCTTTGTATTATTTAGTACCAAGATGTCTTTTCTTCGATAAGTCCTTTAATTTAATTTTCTTAAAATTATTGACTTATTTCAGGAGTGGTGTTCATTTAAATGTCTGATTGACTAAATCCCATGATTTTCGTTTTTGTAACCCAACACGATTTTTATGTCTTTAAATTGCAGATACACACTTATCTTATTTCAGTTGTGTTTTTAAAAATGACGATAAAAGATAAACGTACCGTTAAGAAAAATCTGTAAGGGTAATTATTCTTATTTTTAACTCAGAACTTAAAAAAAAATATGGAAAAGTAGTTCCTTGTTCAAGGTAGATGTTATTTATCTTGAGATAAATGTATCTAATAAAATTTTCACAGCTTGGAAGAGTAAATTAGAAACTGATCATAACGTGGAACCGTAACATGGACAAGCAAATGAACTTAGCAAATTGGCGAGAAATTCATCCTCCATTATTTGTGAATATACAGGCGAACCAAATGACCTTTTAATTTTCTACTACGGGCAAAGCCGTGTGGATACAACTAGTGATAATATAAACTCGCAGTTTCTGCTTGGTCGCGTCTAAAAGCAACAAAAGCAAGCACAGTGTTTTATTTCGACATAGCAATGACAGCAGTTTATGCCAGAAGTTTCAGAAGCGTCAATGGATTTAACATTTAAGATGAATTTTTCAAGTGAAAATATTGTGTTTGGGTATGATACATTAATATTTTTACAATCAACATTTTTAGCCAGATTTTTCTCAGCATAGATCATTACTACGTGTTTTTTTAAGCTTAGAACTTTGAATGAAATGCAATCCATATTTTAAAGATATTTTGTTAAGACTAAATGTTATACAAAAAACTCCCATAACTATTACTGTTTTGTTCACCATAATACAATTGAGAGATAATAAAATTATTAAAAATTTAATATCTATGCAGTAAAAAATGGGTACAAGCTTATATTAGCTATTCGTTGCTAATAGTTTATTAGGTACAATCTCTATACCTCAGAGTAAGAGCAGCGTAAGTTCGAAATTAGCGAATTTTCGATGTATTAGTGCATTGTATGTAAAATTCTATTCCGCATCGAGCCAGTTAAACGTAATTTTAAAAAATCCTTTGTTATTTTTCATCAATGTTAAAAGATAGCGTCCCATCCTTTGCATGCGCCAGACCAACATTTTCCCTCTCTCCTGTAAAGTAGCGATTATGTGTCATAGGTAGTACTGGCCCTGACGTATACATCTTTCCCTTTCCTTTATGTGACTATTGTTTTGACGATATCATTGTTATCAAATGCTACAGTTAAATATAACAAAATGGCAATAACCGACATAATCCCTCTATTCAGACGTATGCCCCTATACATACTTTCCTTTTCTTAAGCCTGTAATAATAATTTTCACATTTCATTAAATTGCAACTAGAACAATTATAAAATATATAAATACTTTTGTGCTGAAAAGAAATTGTTTTATTCACTGCTTTCGACACTTCATTTTTGACGATCTTGTCAGTGACGAAATTCAAGATATATGACTGGCAGTAATTTGTATGTTATTGGTATAAATGAAATGAAATTTGAAAAAAATAGCTCAGTATCGCACGCCCTATTAATCTCTAAAACATCAGGCTTTTAATTTTACCCAAAACAATGTTATAGGGGGATACAGGGCGTACTCTGAGAAAACGATAGTAGGGCTGTGCTTCTCAATTGGCTAGACTTGGCTTACTTTTGCTCGACTTGAAGCCAGTTGGGCAATTTTTGAGATTGGAAAAAAAAAAAATTGAACTCGCGCCATCATGAATGCAGCGCATGCGCGCGTTTTGAAGTGAAAACTTTTTTTGGCGAAATGGGCATCATTAAGCGCTCGCCCGGTTGGTTGAGTGTCTAGGGCGTTGGACTGCGAACTCGAAGATAGTGAATTCCAGCCTAAGGTTCGAATATTGAATAGAAAATATGGCTTAACAATGTATAATGATGAGATATGAAATAGATCCGAACGAAATTGTTTGTTTCCTATTTCAGATGCCATAAACCTATGGTATCAGTACCCTTAGAGTTGTAGAAATTGTGGAATAAAATTCAATTCTTAAAATTATTTTTAATTTCGGATGAAAATTTATTGGTATTTACTCAAAAAATACTATTTAATTCAATTTGATATTTCATGTATTTGTAAAATTACGTTTTAAGCAACATGTTGCAATTATTGAATGTAAAATACTATGGGTTATTTCACATGTACAATAGCACATTACATGAAAAAAGTAATATAATTTTTGAATTAGTAGCTGAAAAAGTGAGCAAAAAAACTCCTTCACTTAAAAGCATCTCCTGCACGATAAAATATTTCCTGCCGACTGAAAAAAATATTTTCTGACAATTCAAAGAGAAAAGACGTAATATTCGAGATTTCACTTCTGCAGGCACTCCCAGAGTGTCCTTTTCTCTTATTTTTCTGTAATTTTAGTACATAAAGAAAGAACAATGCATTTTATACTATTTACTGAACTATTATTTCTCTTTATCGACTGTAAATTTATACCTTCAAAAGAAATTGATCCGTTTCCCACCTTTTTAACATGGTGCTAAGTGAAAAAGAAAAAAAAATGAATAGAAATATTTTCAAATCGATTGTTAAAATTTGTTTTCATTAAATACATGAATGAATGAAACTAACTAAAAAATTAGTTATTTATGAGAAAACATAAATCTTTATCTTTACTAAAAAGAGATAAAAATTTGTGGTTGTGGATGTATGGATCTCTGGGTGTCTGTAACGCGCACGACATCTAGACCGTTTGGCCAATTTTTATGAAATTGGCGTACAGTTAATTAATAGCATAGGTCAGCACGTCGAAGCGATTTTTCAAAAATTTGATTTTATTCTTTTTCTATTCCAATTTTATGCCACCATTGGTGTATTTAATTCCTCTGCAGAAATACCGAGTAAATTACCATAACATGGACGAGCAAATTAACGTAGCATATTGGCGAGAAATTCATCATCCATTATTGGTAAATATAAAGGAGAACCAAATGACCATTTAATTTTCTTCTACGGACGAAGCCGTGCGGGTACTGCTAGTGAGTAAATAAAATCGTAAAGTTTTGCAAAAGCACGAAAACAAAAATCCGTAAATAAATGAAAGTTAAGAAATGTAAATAAAAATGAAGAAAATAAAGCATGTACTTATTTAATAAATGCATGAATAAGTTAATGAAATTAACTATTTCGCTCAACAAATTGTATTGCATTCACTTGACAAATTATATTATGTATTTAAAGTCAAAACATGCCTAATAATACCTAAACAAGTACTGCACGGGTTCTCAGTAGGTTTGAATTAAAACTTAAAATTTTAATGAAAAATTTATTTTCATTTTATAAGAACAAAAATATTTTTGATAATTCTAAATATCTATCAACATTTAACACATAATTATTTAAAAAAAACAATTGTATTAAATTATCGCTTGATCCTTAGAGATATACATTTTTTAACTGGAATCAACTGTATGTCAAATATCACAGTTACGTTATTGCTAGATAGGTAGCTTAATACACTACCTTTACTAATAATAAAGCTGAAAGTCTCTCTGTCCGGATCTCTCTCTGTCTGTCAGACCGTTCGGCCGATTTTCATGAAATTTGGCACAAAGTTAGTTTCTAGCATGGGGGTGTGCACCTCGAAGCCATTTTTTGAAAATTCGATGTGGTTCTTTTTCTATTCCAATTTTAAGAACAAAATTATCATAAGATGGACGAGTAAATTACGAAATTATCATAACGTGAAACCGTAACATGGGCACAAACCAATTGGTGAGATACGAAATTATCATAACGTGTAACCGTAACATGGGTACAAGCCGATTCGCAAGAAAATTCAATGCACATTATTTGTAAATATACAGGCGAACCAAAAGACCTCTTAATTTTTCTATTACGGGCGAAGCCGTGCGGGTACCACTAGTGAAAAATAAAAGTTCATTTCGCAAGAACCGAAATACTCGTATTTATTTAATTATTGCTTCGGACCCTTCCATAAATTTGAGCATAAATTGTAAGGGATAAACTCATAATCATCCCATGAATGCAAATATGTAAAATTAAATGCTCTCAATATTCCCAAAAATTTTACATTTTCCTATTTTATGTTTTTGTTTATTTTTTTGTTTTTTCAAAATTACTTCAATGCCTATGAAAATGATAAATAAATGCAAATAGTTAATATATATCACTCTTATGTAGTTACATAAATGAGAAGTTACGGGAGATTTAGAATCCACCCTTTGAATTTAGAAATTGGATGAATGAGGCATTTTAAATGGAAGAAAAGAATAACTCCCTCTGTCAGTTAGTAAAAAAAATACTACTTTAAAACCACTTATTTCTAACAACATTGATCCCATATTTTCCCCAGATTAGGCACGTTCACATTATTCTTAATAATAAAAAGTCAAAAACATAAGTATTTTTAACAACCGACAAGTAGTTTTGAGGTTCCTTTCCTTCCTTGTTTCTTATTTTTTCAGGAACAGACGTAAAAATTAAAAAAAAAAAAAAAAAAAATCAGACTTCTATTCTGTATCATACTGTGTGTCTTTTTCTTTTTCTATAGCAAGCACACTGTGCGCTTATAAATGCTATAGAAAAAACGCAGTGTTTATTTTATGCAATTATGACGTTTTAAATTCTTAAGACTTAAAATCAATATAGCATCGTCATCGTAGGATACTTTTATTTTGAATTCTATTTTTTCTCAATTAAATAATGCATTTTCTTTACTACTTGTATGGAATACTCTTGACAAATAACAATAAAACATTTCCGAGCATTCTATACTCCTGAGATTTGATTGAACAATAATAAGGGTTTTCAGTGTTAAACACAAAACATACACTTGCATACTTATATTTTACTGGGTTTTGGTTGTATTAAATAAATATTCTCTTGAGAATTTTTCAGGTATAGTAGGTATGCTGCCTCTTTATTAAAAGTTTCTATGTCCTTAGAGAAGGAAATGTTTGAATGGTCTTTCGTAAAATTTGAGAGATAAATTAACGCTTTTGCCTTTCAAGGATTTTTGTATAAACTTGAACTCGCTTTTTCTGAAATATATTACTCTCAGGCAGGTTCTTCAAGTTTGGAGCTTTTATGTGCATTTAATTCCACATTTCGAGGCCTTACTTCTTTAAATCGTGATTTTATATCCTCTTTTGGTATTTACTACATAGAATTCATTCGCCATATAGTTGGGATTTTTTTCTCAAGCAGTTAAAATGTGATACATTAAGCATTTGTTTATATCAACGTTCTCTTCAGACATCGAACATTTGTTGCTTTTGTCTACGTCATTTTCTCACAAATAGCAAGTGCTTCTGCCTACTTTCTCTTTTCACATGAAACTGTTGATTTTGTTTATATATTCTTCTCATGAAGAACAATTGTATTTGTCTACGTTTTCCTCTTATAGAACAAATGCGTCTGTCTATGTTACACGCACTGGTCAATGAATAAGAAACATTTGGCAGATACATTTTGCCTTACACTGTGCAAAGGTCTGGAGGGAGTTTCATGATATGGATGGGGAGATGTCAGGGAGATTGTGCCCTGGTGCTCCTGGAAGGTAAACAAAAAGCCATGCGATACCTACATATACTGACACATTAATTGCAAAGCACCAGCAATTTGGAACTTTTCTTCTGATGGCGACAGATTCTTAATGGACGATAATGCCACTATACATCATGCCAGTAGTGTTGAAAATTGGTTTGCTGAGCTAAAGTCTGACTTCTAACACCTTTTCCGGCCACAGCATAGCACAGACCTTAACTCCATAGAAAAGGTACGGGATATGGTGGAAATACGCATTCGACAGCACTCTCGTCTTCCATCTAATTTTCAAGATCTGAAACGCTGATGTATAGTAAATGCTCTGCTTATGAATACACTCCAGAAGTTCAGTTTGTAAACTCAATGCCCAAACGAATCAGAGCAGTTGTCTGTGCAAAAAAGGGCTCAATAAAATATTTATTTTGTGTTTCTAATTTATTTGCAAGTGAGTGTACTTTCTAATATAGAACAGTTACTTTTGTCTTCGAACTCATCAATCGAGCAAGTGTATGGCCAAAGATTAACCCTTGATCATCTATTTCTGCATGAATATTACACTTGCCACCTATTTGTCTAGTCATACGACACTCTCAAAAACGAAAAACTGCCTTAATCTTAGATCTCGAGCAGCTTGAATTTCAACCCTTTCTTGCTACTCTCGGGAAGCACCATGCACGAGAGCTCCCGAGGTAGGTTGTGCTAACACTAATATTTGTGGACGTTATAATTTCGCTGACAGCATTTATCTCTCCACTCAAAAAACGCTCACTTCCATTTTCTAGTTCTTTTTATTTTTTATAAGCTAGCTTGGCTTCGCCATGCTCTCTTGGTGAAAAAAGGGCATCACCGAATTTGTGATTGTACTTTGGGAGGAATACTAGACGGTAATGAGAAGAAACTTACCCCTACCTTTATGAAATTTTGTAGCCTGTTTCTAAATCACTTCTCTTGCAAATACCTTCAAAAAAAAGCGCTGTTTCCTTTTCTAGTTCTTATAGCAGTGATACTCTTTTCAAAAGAGTACGCTGCATTGTATTACAATATTTCATCAGCCTTGGCTTGATTTTATAAATATTAACTTTATTTTATTTGAGAAAAATATTAACTATCATATTGTGACATCGTAAAGAGCACTTAATCTCAATATCTTTTTATTTAAAAAAGCATAGTAAATTACCCGTTTTCCTAAACTTTTATTTCAAAACAGGAAGTATTACTCTATTGAAATTGCTTGTCTTGCGTTAAAATTTGCAAAATAAAATTAATGTTATTGTTTTAGATTGCTATGAATAAATTTTGAGATGACGCATATATGTTCGAAGATAAAATTAATAAAAATAATTTATATACATATCTTTTCAAATTAAAATAAGTAATTCGTCTTAGTTAATTAAAATGGTTGCAAGTGTAATTCTACTTTCAAATTTTTTCACTAATTAAAGACAATTTCGCCCATTAATACGATCTGCGAATATACTCTAACCTGATAATGATTAAAAATGAAATTATAGTTGAAACAAAATCAAAAAATATGATACAAAGTCTTTAATTCAAAAGGTCCGTGTTGTATATTGCAATGTGTTTCATGTAAATGAAACATGTAGGACAATTAATGTTTTTGATGACTTTAAAAATTATTCTAGAAATGAGATAAAATGCGGCTATAATAAAGGCTATATCCTCCCGGCTGCAATCATGTTGGTGCGACAATCACGATAAAAAAATGTTAATTTTATTTATTCACACCCACCAATAAAATTTGCTTTTTATAAAAATTACATATCTCGTGAAATCCATGCACCATCAAATCTATGACGAATGTATAAGGTCGTAAATAGGGAAAGATAGTGAAATTCTTCTGCATATCATCAATGAAGGGTTTTTTTTTTTTTTTAGTTTTGATGTTGTGGCATAAATTTATCTATCGTATGCCATTTTTATTTTTTTATTTTATCAACTATCTTGAATTTTTCTTTCTAATTGTTTGCATTTATTCAGGAAAACTTCGCATATTTGTATCATACATGAAATTGAATTATATATGGAAAGACTTAAAGTCATCCGATAATAGGAAACTGCTTAATCATCATGCGAACTTAACAATGCAAAACGGTAATGGGATAGGAGTCGGTATAAAAACATAAACGGAAAGTAAATGTCAAAGCAAATACTAGTAATAATACAATCCAAATTTACTTTGGTTACACACATAGTTAATAGAAATCATTTTTTGATCTTAATTAATAGGAAAAAAAAATGAGGTCTTACTAATTTAAGCCAGTCTGTAGCTGTAATAATTTGCAGTCAATATCTCCATTCTTATATTTTAATCGTTTGATCGCTGACAGCATCAAATTTATAATCCACTATAATATTAAAATCTGATCGCGTCCGTCTGTCTGTCTGTCTGTCTCAAGATCGATCTTCTCGAGAACCGCTGCGAATCGAGAGTCAAACGAGATACCGATCAATTCGAAATTTTCCAAAGAAAACAATAGGACCAATCTCGTAATTGTGCGACTTTAATTAACGGAGATATTAATTAAAACTTTAAATAACATAACGTTATTCAGGAATTGTTATTTCTTTCCTGTTGCCATTTTGCATATGGGTAAGCAAGTAAAATTCTAATAATTCTTTTAAAAGATATTTTTTGGCTGCTGTCCAAATCTTAAAACAACGTTTCCATCTAGAATTTCATTTTAAATTAGTTTAAAATTGGTTGCACTATTCCGACATAGCCTTTATTTTATCGTCTGTCTTTTTTTAATTGTTTACATTCAACGTTCTTAACTCTTTTCAGCAAAAGAAAGTTGTTTCTTTAGCTATGTTTATTGATTGTAGTGTAAGTTTATCGTTCACCGGCCTCATATTTTGGTACATTTAGGAAGTGTGACTAATTATGTTTATTTTGTTGGACCTTTTTCCGTCACATAAGTGAGTTTTCGAATTGTAATAACTCTCTTTTTCCTTCCTGTTTCTATTTTTGAAATACAGTTTGTATCTTTAAAAAAACATGTTAAATTAAGATTGTTTGGATTTCTTTAAGTAAAACAGAGTTGAACAAAAAATATTGTTTTTAAGGATTTTAACTGAAGCTAAATTGGAATCTGATGACTTGGTATTAAATTAATGCTTATTGGTATTTATTTAGTCTTGGTGCTTTAGTTTCACGTAATCAACCAAAAAGTGTGTGTCATTTTATGTAAAAAGCTGATTGTAATTGTACATAAATATTTCAGATATAGGCTATCAGATGTAATTCATTTTAACGTGAGCACAGATTATAGTTGATATTGCATATATTTTCATCTTTTGTGCTAATTGAAAAGACTCATAACTTGGGTCATTCATAACTATGATTAACGTTAAAGAGATTTTTCCCGAAAGTTGCTCTACTGTGTTTTGCAAACCTTGCATTACGCGCTCTACTTATTTTACTCCTTAGCGCTTTAGAAACTGATGTCAGAGTAATACAAAAACATCAATTGGACATCTCTTTCATTTTAAAGTAGCCCGTGCAACGCCGGGCACGCAGCTAGTGTACTTAAATAAAAATCGTTGGTTAGTACGGCTTTATCCCAAACATCTTCAAATTATAGTACATTAAGAAGAGGAAATATGTCTACCCAAGAAATGTGTCTTCACTCCTGGGTAAAAAAGATAATGTAGTTTTTCCCATACATTTCATGTATGAATTAACTTATGATTTATCCTTCATTTTCGATAACCTCTACCTAAATGTCATTCAGCTATCGACACTTCCTGTGTTTTGATACTTAAAATTATAACCGATATCGATTGTACCCTAAAAATAAATAACTTTATCACATTTTAAATGTTCTAATCGCCTGAAGGCGACAAAAATAACCAATCAGCAAACCATGAAAATATCTAAGACTAAGTTTGTAACTAGTATTTAGCAGTGCATATTTGCTCTTTTTATCACAAAACCGCGTCATCGTAACCAAAAGGTAACTTTATGACATGCGTAAACATACTTTAAAGATTTTAAATTAAACATCCTTAGCTTATAATTCTTCAATCAAAAAGTAAGAAAATATGAATGGGGTGGTTTCCTTCAGTCAAAAGTACTACTTTTAATCATTGAAATAGATATAATGAGCAAAAAAAAAACATTGACTCAGAAAATACTTTCATTTTCTCAACAGTTTTTTAATTAATTTTATTAAATTTCCGATTTTTCAAACAAGGCCTGGTCTTTATGACGTCACAAATGATGCAATTTGGCGCATCTTTCTACTACCATGTTTCCATGTTATGATAATCAAGCAGCGAATCAAAATACGCTCTACGCTTGCTATCAACCACACTCTCAGAAATGGACTTTCAAATTTGAAGAAACTTTCTTCGTTTTTGACGAAACCGCTTCCAGGGATTGCTCCGAGCGAACATTTCGTCAAATTGAGGAAACTGCTTTCGTCTCTGGTTTGAAGATGCGAATTTCGTCAAATGTAACGAAATATTTCTTCATTCTAGTTTCGTCAAATCGACAATCATTTTCGTACTTTTGAGAGTATTAGTTTCGTCAAATTAATTTCGTCATATTTAAGCATGTTAATTTCGTAGTTTTTTGAGTTTATTTCCTCTTTTTTTTTTTTTTTCTTTTTTTTTTTTTGAGATGATTAGTTTTCTTTCTTATTTATTTATTTATTTATTTATTTATTTATTTGAGAATACAGATGAACCTCGTTAATTCGAACACGCTTAAAAAGAATTACTTATAAAACGGACTTTTTTGTAATCCCTGTCCCATTATTTATTATTTTTCGGATAAGACGAATTCTGTTAAGAATAATCGATTTTAAAGATCCATTAAAGTTCGTTTTAACGAGGTTCGACTGTATTTTATAAGATTTATTCAAAACTTTATTTTAAATCTTACCACCATAATTTCCCACTTTGATGCGAATAGTCACGCTCACAGGCCCGTAATTTACGGGGGGTCATTCATGGGGGTTGACCTCCCCTCCTTGATTTCTGAACATTTATGTCTTTATGTACGAAAGGGCCGTGGTTTTAGTTGGTTTTCTATAAAATTTTTGAAAAGTATACACCTTCTTTCACAATTGGAAAAAAATCGAAATAACGGGCCTCCCCCCCCCCCTTCGCCTAAAGCAAAAGACAAGTATTTGTTGAAAAAAGAGGCACATAAAAGACGTTAAAAATTTTTTTATTAATGTAAAAATACAAGCAGACAATTTATTTAAAATATAAAACTAATTATTGCAGATTCAAGTTAAAGAACAATGTGAAATGATGTCTGGAAATTAGGGCTGAGCGATGCATTGATACATCGCAAAAAACACCAGTGTACAGTACACCCTACATCATTACACCGGTTTAGAGTAAAAACCTCTAAACCGATAGATCGGTGTGCTCCACCAGTTTGCTTACATCCAAGCTTTCTTCTTTATCCAAGCAAAAAATTAAAAAAAGAACGGAAACCCGCATGTTAGTCCGGTCCCATTAGCTCCCCATGATATCTAACTAAACCCTCATAAAGGGGGTTTTCCTGTAAAAAATCTAGTTTTTGTCGGATCTTTTCCAAATTTGGCACAGAGGTCCTTTGATGCTCGGGAATTCACACAGGATAAATTTAGTCCCTCTAGGGAGGGGGGGGCAGCGACCTTAGGGGTTCTCCTTATAGAAACCAAGTTTTTGTCGTTTTTTTTTCTAAATTTGGCACTGAGGTCGTTTGATGCTCGGGAATTCAAAGGGTAGTTATTGGAGGGGGAACCTCCATGGGGGTGCTCCTTATAAAAACCACGTTTTTATCGATTCTTTTCCAAATTTTACACAGAGGTCTTTTGATGCTCGGGAATTCAAGCAGGGTGGTTTTCCTTCCTCTATGGGGGAGGAGGGCAACCCCCATTGGGGTTCTCCATATAAAAAACAAGTTTTTGTGGGAATTTTTATAAATTTGACACAGAACGTCTTTGATGCTGAGGAATTCTCATTGGGTAGTTTTTGTCCAACTATTGGGGTCTGGGTTTTTTTTTTTTTTTTCAAAAACCAGTTTTTATTAGATTTTTTCCAAATTCGGCACAGAATTCCTTTGATGCTCGAGAATTCCCCCGTTTTAGTCCCATTATGCAGGGGGAATCCCTCTCGTGGGTTTTATCGAATCTATTCCAAATTTGGTACATTTGTCCTTTGATGTTTGTGAATTCCCATAAGGTAGTTTTCGTGCCAAATTTGGGAAAGATCTTACAAAATCTTGGATTTTTGCAAGGAAAATACACCTAATGGGGGACTTGCCGCCTATAGCGAGAAGAATAAGTCATACTGCTTGAACGCAATGTAAGATTGGCCATGCATCACGATGTAAAAATTCCTACATCGCCCAGCCCTACTGGGAATATAGAAGTGCTACTTCCTCAGCAGACATTGGGTTGTGGAAAAATAAAACATAGGTGACTTTTATGCACAGTTACATCAATATTTGCTCATAGGAAAATTGCTGGGAATTTACTTCTTCATTCCATTGAATGAAAAAATTCCAAAAAAAATAAATAAATAAATAAATAAATAAAGATTTTTGTCAAACTAATACCATAAATCTTAAAAAAATAGTGCAATAAAATGTACAACTTTAAATTTGTATATCTTTGTTCGAAAATTATATATAGGAAATGAAACTAGATAATCTTGCCAGCTTACCTTGAAGCTTACCTGAAACTGAAAGCTCCTACCTTGAGAAAAAGCTTACCTTTTTCTTTTTTCGATCGATTATTTATCTTATTATTTTTGCTTCTATGTAGAATGCTTGTTTAGCAAAATTTATATTTAATACAGGAACTGTATTATTGCATGCAGTACATACTTCATACTTTGGAGTCCTTTTTGGTACATACTTCATACTTACCTGTCTGGAACTTCAAGGCAAATTAAATACCTTTATATAATTTAATTGGGTAAAACCTTCCTGATTTACTAAGATAGCTCCATAAGCATTAATGCAACCATGGCCAACGCTAAGACAGAATTGCAAGTAAGAGATTCAAAGATATGTAATGAAAATTGTGACTAGCATATCGAGCAAAGTTTGCTAGTTTTTATCATATAATTTTTATTTTCCTTTCAATTTTTCAATTGAAATTTTACATAAAAATGTTACTTTGTCTACAGCAAAAATCATTACTCTAACGTCAATTTAGACTTACTGGTAGTTCATCTATGAAATGCTTCTGAAGGGTTTTGCTCTTTTTTTTGTTGACAATTCCTTGAGGCAACAAATATGGCAATTAAATTATTGCTGCATTTATTTCAGCTGTAGAAACTATGTATAATAGAAAAATTCATAATTATCACAAATCAAGTAACACAAATTAACATAGAATTTAGTGTACTAAATGTGAAAATAAACAACAAAGAACGCTTTATAATCGTTATTATTTTCAACCTGCTGCTATCTTACCTTTTTCTAAATCAAGGTTACCTTCAAACTCTTATTTTAAATTTGGGAAAAATTGAAAAAATATTGAAATTATTTAGCTGCAAAGCACAAGGATATAGTTCTTTACGGAAATTAATATTTTCTTTGTAACTTAAAATGCTTTGTATTAAATTAATACTTACTTTACTTCATGTTCTGTTTGCAAGTAAAACCATTCAAAAAAAAAAAAGAAAAGGAAACAGAATTAACAAATAATGAAGTATATTGATACAACATAAACAGGAGACAGCTGCAGAAGAAAAAGACATTACATAAACAACATGGAGTGCGACTTTAATAAGTCCGGTCAACGAGCCTAAAAAAAAAAAAAAAAAAAGGAGGTGGTATCATTTCCGAACCAAAAAGTTGATAGCCAGTTTGCATTTATTTTTTATTGCGTTAAGCGCTTCTTTCCCTCGATTTTTATGGGTTTGTTTAAAAGGTTGCTAATCAATTATTAAAAAATATTTTTATGAACACTTTTGTGAGATGAAGTACTTTTTGATTATTAATTTCTTCAAAATCATATTTTATTTTGCTATTAAAATATTTCATGTAGTTTTGTTAAGAATTAACTATAGTAGATCTATTGTTTACCCATTCCAAAATATTAATCTTACCTAATGAGTAGAGAAATATTTCATTGAAAATGATAAGTGTTACGTACACTTTTGGGAGAGCTACTGTATAAATTGTTATATTGAATAAAATATTACATGTATAGTGGAAGAAGAAAAAAAAAATCAATACTTAGAGAGGGGGTTTTCTTAAACATATTTGTTTAAGAAAATAAAAATGCAGAGTAAAACTATTTTGAATTATTAAACAAAAACACTTTGTTGAACAGAATTATATTAGAAAATTCATGAAGACGAATGAAAACGCGTAACCATGTAACAAATTCAACGTTGAAATTAAGAGCTCCAAAGTTCTATGCTACTTATCGAGGCGCTGTATTTATCATCTGCGTTACTGTAGCTACGGTGGAATTTTTTATGTAAGTTTAAATTCGTAAAAATGCTTTGGTCATCTTTGTCAATTGTCTAACGGGGGGAAATAAGGCCTACGTTTTCGGAAACAAATGTCAAGAAAAACACATTTTCTTTTGCAAATAAAAAATACGCTAGTTAAGCCTAACGTGGAGGTGACTCAAAGTTAGTTCATACGGAATTCCAAACCAAATCGAACGGTTCGTTTTCAATTTTAATGTGTTTTCAATACAACAATAAACAAAAATGTAACAATAAACAAGAGAGGACGCATCACACATATAAATTTTAATTAATACCAACCTTTTTTATGAATCCTTTAGGATAATTGGATAACTTAACGAGCAAGTACAAGAGTGAAACGAAAACTCCCAGAATGCACTGCAATGTAACGAAATTAGGACGAAATAATTTCGTCAAAAATTTGAGATTTCTGGTTTCGTCAAATATCACGTGATTTGGTGAAGAAAGGATCGTCAAAAACAACGAAATAGTGCTCGAGGATTGCCGAATCGTCAAAATTGAGCGTTTCATTTTTGACAGTGCATGTCGTTGCCAATACACGTGAGTAAAGATGCGAGTTAAATATTTTGTTTTATGAATGGCAACATTGAATGGCATTTCATGATTTGTGATGTCACACGACAGAAGTGTAAACAATGAAAGCGCACCGATTTAAGTATTTTTTTAGAAATATTAAACTTAAATAAATTATTTAAAAAATGGTCAGATCCTATGTTTTTAAGCATGCACTTTCAGAAAAAAATTCTTTTAAAGTTTTGGAAACGACCCCAATAACATATGGCGAAAAAACAGAAACAACTTTATTATTTCTACGTTTTTTAATGTACGAATTAACTTAGAGTATTACCTCTATTTCGAGCAATCACTACCTTAATCTTTGTCATCGACATTTCCGTAACGTCGACATCCAGAATCAAAGCCGATATCGATTATGCACTAAATTTAAATAACCCTTACATCTTTCATGTGATCAGGAAGCTCAGCCCGAAGGCGGCAATAACACCCAATCAGTCAACCATGAAAATATCCAATACTCCAACTAAACCCCAACTTTAAGCAGCACTCATTGAACCGAATTAGAGAAAATGTGAAAGATCCTTTACCCATTCGATGCCAAACACGAAGCAATTTATTCCACGTACAACCGCAAAATTTTGATATACTTTAACGAACGTGTGCATGGTAATTAAATTATACTGCCAAGGTTACCCTTTTAAACATACTCGGCCACGTTTGAGGGAGGCTATTAGCTAACGAAATTTCTGTTAAACTGATGATTCGATAACTAAATTTAAGTATCGAAACCCTTTTCCTGTATTCAATGCAGACGGAAACGACGCAAACCGCATTGGAGATATATTCTCGGCTGAAAAGATTCGTTTGCATATTAGATTCGAGTTCGGAAGGGGTGAGAAGACGATAAATCTAACTTTTGCTTCGAATATGGGCCGAGTTTGCATTCTCCTCCAAATATCTGCAGCTGGTTTCTTGTGGAATAACGATGTCGTAAAAAAGGAGAAAAATTTTGCGGCGTGTTAAATTCTTTTCGACTACCAATTTGTATTTTTTGATCCAAAGAAAATACCACATTTGTTGTAACTGCAGAATGTGTCTCATTCTATTTAAATACGTTTAAATAAGATTGTTTTCAGTACTTTTAAGAAACAAATAATATTTTATATTTTTGTAGAATATTGTTTACACTTTTCAAACAAATATTTCGTTTGTTAATTATTTCATTATTTTAATTACAAAGGTCGTTAAAGTTTTAACTCGTTTAATTTACACAATAAAATTCGCTTTTGTTTTGAAATAGTATTTTTAACGACGAAGAAAAATTCGTTCTGAACAAAATCAGCCTAATTGCCAGTATACAGACTTCGATATTAACTGAATATCTCCTTCAAAACGTTTAGGCTGCTATTCGATTCAAACTAATTGTTTTCGCACACAGAATATTTTTCAATAAATGAAGACGCATTCATTAAAAATAAAAGAAAATTATTTATTTCCTGTGTGTGTGTGATTGACTCAAGAATTTTGTATACTACTTGTAAACCAATTTTTAACCTTTCAGTGGGCGCGGCCTTTGTACTAACATGAAATGTCTAGCATATCTCTCAGATACACCATTTCATACATAGTACACATTTTTAGTTTCTTTCGCAGTTGATCCTCTTAAATCACTTTGGGTAATAATTTTATATATGTTTTATGTTTATTTGTGGTTAGCGCTAGAGTAGAAGTAATGTATCTGAGAAATACGCACAGCAGATTAAGTAAGGATTCCTTTTTTAGCAGTAAGTTACCGCCCCTGAGGCAGGGTTAAGGCAGCCCTGGCTTCGATGAGATGACATCTGCCTCCTACTCGGTTTATTCACTATTCCAGACTTAAGGTTTCTAATAAGATTGAAACAGTAGTCTCTGAATGTGATAACCGAGCTGCCTGGTATATTGCAAGGATTTCGTATGTTTCTACAGTAAGTTTTCATTACAGTAAAGCACCGTTTGAAAGTATTTTCAGACCAATCCCTAAAAAAAAAATATATCAAAGCCTAAATTGATAAAATAAAGAAGAATAAAATATAACAAAAAGACAGAAACTAACATTCATGCGTATCTGTGAGATGCAAACATCAGGTGTGGAAGACTTCTGCTGACGCTGGAACAATTATACAGACACTACAACAAATTCAATGGTGACTAAAAGTAGGTAATAGGGTGGAACGAAAAAAACAAAGTTTTTATTTTCGAATTGTAATAGTGCAGAAAAGTTGCGATTGGTGAAGACTTACAAAACAAAACAAAAATTTTCAAAATCTGATAATATCTTCCGATTCCGCAACGAGCCTGAAAATTTGAAAAAAATGGAAAATTTCATGTTTTTAGCGATTTTTTAAAAATTTTGCTCCAACGTTTCTTTTTAATACTCTAAGACGGAAAAGTTACGATTGGTGAAGCCTTCAGAAATTAAAAAAAAACATATTGAAATCGAATAATACCTTCTGATCCAGGAACAAGAATGAAGGGGAAATTCATCTTTTCTTAGTGATTAAAAATAAAATTGTTTTTGCTGTTTTTTCCCCCGGTGTTACAGGGAAAAGCCTTTTAAAAAACCCTATATTACGCATAAACATTAATTTATTTCTTGACTTTTTAGGTATCTTCTAAACATGCAAAACTACCATTCCTTTCAATAATGAAATATTTTCAAATAATAGAAAGTTATAAAATATTTACCAAATTTACAATCCAGTATACAAGACTTATTGTTTTAAGTGTTTCTTGTTAAAGCGAATGTATAATCAGATTTTTTTGGAAAATTCGGGCATAATTGATCTGGATTTCAATGTTGCTTTTATGTAGCCATCTTTTGATTTAAATCCACACACTTTGAGTGAAGCCTCCGTCACTAACTTCACACATCCTTTGACAGCTTGCGTATGGCAGGGGAATAGTTTTATATCCCAGTCGGGTATAGTGCCTGTTAAAGTAAAATGTTCAATGTCTTTCTTATGACCGTTTCGAAGAAAAGGTGGAGAAGATAGCTTTGTCGTGTTCCAATTAATAATCTCTGTGTAATCTTCTGCTTCGAAATTTAGAGATGGAATGACAAAGTTTCTACTTTTTTTTTTTTTTTTTTTGCCTTTAGAAAGAAACTCTCTGGCTTTTAACACACTTTTAAACGCTAGTTCTCTTATGTGCATCCTTTCATCAGACACCATTGCCATTAATAAGTTTTCAAGATGAGCAAATAAAGAGTTTCTTTCAATGACAGGGTAAACAACTTGTTTTAGATTGTCAGTATCGACAGGTTTGAATTGTTCTGTGAACATGAATGACACCGTCTGTGAAATTTTTGCGGTTCTTTATTTCAAACCAGACCGGCATGTAACATCGCAAAATAAAAGTCACTATGTGTTTTAACTCACCTGATAGGATCGATACACTTACGTACAGTCTAAGAACTCTATTTGCACAAGTGAGCCATCTGGAATGTAAGAGTGGGCCGGGGTCGCGATTTGAAAAATCATTTGGACAATTGTCACCCTTTATCGCTTGAGATATATCTAAAAGATATCTTTGATCCTTGCTCAAGCTCTTTCTGTTTACATCTGGAATTGTACAGTCAATTGCTTGAAAACCTATTACCGGCAATTTTTCGCAACCTCTGAGTTGTTCTCCTATTGATCCAAAAAACGAACTTGGGCCAGTTGTTACACCATACAAATGCGAAAAAGATGGCGAAAAGGAAACTCAATGAAATGTAATAAACACATAGCCCATTGCAATGGTCGTCCAATATAAATTTCAAATTTACGAATCGTGCCACTTTTCCACCCAGTATTGATTTTAGAACCATCGCAACCAACGATGGCTAAACCATCCAGTGAAATTCTTTGTTCATTTAGATATAATACAATGCTATTCACTATGTCTTTGGCTTATCCAGAGTTTGGAGACACGTGGCCAATATAAACGGAATCAGTTTCTTTGATAATAGAATAATGCTCTTCTTTCACTGTTTGACAAAATTGCTTGGATTCATTTTTATTTAAAAATAAAGTGTCATCTTTTTTTCCGTCAAAATAAATACCCCGAACGGAGTCTTGTTTAATGCCACTTTGCAGATGTTTTCTATTTTGGCTTTTTTCTCTCCTATTTTTTGTCCATCAACATCTTTGGAAGTATCTGTTTCTAAGTCACTAAGGTAAGGACTAAGTCTGTCACTAAGGTCAACGTCTTGGAGCACACTGGATGCTATGGCAGCAGTTGCACAATCAGATACGCTGTAGTGCTGTAGTTTTCAGCTTAATCCTCATCTGCCATCGGGTTTTCCTCTCAGGTTCGGTTGACTTGTAATCATTATCAGTTTCTCTCTTGTCTGGACAACTTGGTTGTTCTTCATTCGAAAGATCAGATTGATCTTTCATGACTGAAACGTACTCAGAAACTTTCCGTTTTAAGGCACAGGTTTTTCTTTGAAATCTTTTTTTCAACCTTTTTGTTTCCTTTTGGTTCAAAGTTCCAATATTTCCTATGCCATGTTTCCTCTGAAGATAGAGGAATCTTTGTTCAGAGATCAGTATCTTTTCAGATTTTTCACACGTACATTTCATGTAAATTGGACATTTACAAATGTCTGGGGTCTTTCTACAAGTGCAAATAACATTCTTTACGCACTTACAGGCAGAGACGTCAAAGAGTTTCCTTCTTCACTTTTAAACTTATCAATCCTTTCTTTGAACTTTGGTTTATGCTTGTCTCGGTTGTAAGATCTCATAAAATTGAGATATTTTTTGTAGAAGATATCAATGAGCTGAGCAATTCTTTTCAGGGAAACTGTAGGAATCGAGGCCTTATATATCAAAGATACATTTAACTTTTTGTCCTTAACAATAGAAAAACTCATTTTCGTGTTATTGACTTTACTAGGTAACTCAAATCTCTCTTGGAAGCAACTTTGAAGCACATTTTCATAAGTAAGGAGCTTATTTGTTGGCAAATCTCTCGGGTGGCCAAATATAGGGCACTCAAAGGACTTTCTCGTGATTCTTTTCTGCAAAGATGGATTCATGTTTGAAACACGTTAAACAGAGCAAATAGACATCATACGCACATTAGAAACATTGAGAAATACTAATGCCAGCACGACTGCTTTATTCATTTAAGTAAGATACCAATAGACACAGACCAACTAAAAAGCTCATAAATTCAAGATCGTGAGGCGCTAATGGGGTGTATTAGATGCATACACTGTACTGAGTGGCATAAACAAATATGAGTCTCGTGGGATTAAAGGGCCATGTGGACAATTTCACAGGCAGGCTATTACTAAAATATCACATTTATTTTATAAACAAACGTTCTTTCATTAGTATTTCATACCGAACTTATGAGGATCGTTAAACTAAAAGAAAAAAAAAAGCTGAAAAAGAGCTTAAAGTTTAAATTTTTTTAAATATGTAGGTTCGTTGCGCGATCGGAAAAAATTGTTTTATTTCAAAAAGATTTTTTTTTTTGCTTTGAAGTCTTCACTAAACGTAACTTCTCCGTTCTGTAGTCTGAAAAAGTACATTGAACCAAAAATGTTAAAAATTCGGAAAACCCCCTGAAATTCTCAACTTCTTCGATTTTTTAGGCTTGTTTCTGGATCAGAAGGTATTATTCGATTTCAATTTGTTTTTTTATTTAAAGGCTTTACCAATCGTAACTTTTCCGTCTCAGAGCCTTAAAAAGAAACATTAAAACAAAATTTTTGAAAAATCACTAAGAAAACACAACATTTTCCATTTTTTCAAATATTCAGGCTCGTTGCGGGATCGGAAGATATTATCCGATTTAAAAAATTTTTGTTTTGCTTTGTAAGTCTTCACCAATCGCAACTTTTCCGCACTATTACGATTCGAAAGTAAAATCTTTGTTTTTTTCCTTCCACCCTAGTAGGTAAAGAGATGGAGGAGTAGTCTAAGTCAGGCATTCACAGCGCTATGTGGTGTTAAGCAATAAAACGAAATTACCTATTAGTGTAAGTCTTAGATGTGCGGGCCCGCTTAAAGGTTAATCGGAACTCTTACTTTCAAATAGTGTTATAGTAAAATTTTTCATTCATTGTATAATACCCCTTATCAATATTTAGTAACTTTTATCCTTACTTGTATCCAGTTCCTGTACATAGTTTTGCATAATGTATTTATAGTTGTATATTTATGAATATCTTAAAAGTGCTTTATTTTTTCATATCCCCCCCCCCGTCTCTTTGATTTAAAATATGATAAATAATTTCACATTAATGTAAACTTTTAATTACGTTTTAACGTTGTAAAGAGTGTATCACTTCATAAAGCTTAATTTTTATTCATTTCTTAGAACAGCATGATTCATAAAAGAAGAAGCGTGTTACGTTTCTAATGATGGCGATTTAATGGCTCTTTTAATAAAGTATCATGCCTCACATGTAGTGAAAATAATCGATACCAGCTGTCGCTCTGGAGAGAGAAATGTCGAAAACAAAAGCTTTCACCAAAGTTTCCAAGCTTTGTGACTTTTCGCACTTTGATAAAACTTTCCTGATCAAGATTTACCCCATTTATGGTACATTTAAGATAAAACAGTTTATTATAACTTTGTAATTAAAGGAAAAATGTAGGTAAACTTTGTTAAACATCATTCATTTTCATAAGCCTTGTCCAAAACTTTTCATTTCAGCATTGAAACATTTCAAGTACCATTGTTTTGGCGGTGTTTTTATATATATATATATATATATATATATATATATATATATATATATATATATATATAGAGAGAGAGAGAGAGAGAGAGAGAGAGGCGGACTGGCCAGGGTCGGTTAGTCGGGGATTCCCGACTGGGCCAACCGCCGAGTGGGCCACTTCAAGCAAATTTTTATTGAACTTAATACATTTAAATTAACACCTAACATTTTTTGACGGGCCATAATAAAAAAATATGAAAAAACCTGTAATTCGTTTACTCTATTATGTGGGAAAAACGTTTGAAAACAGGTTTTATTTTTTTTCATCCTAAGCAGGGACCGAAGTAAATAGCCGAAGTTTACACGTGCGAATGATTTCCTCCTCTTATCAACTTTCTGTCTAGTTATTAGAGCTTTGTGGGCCATGGTTCCCACATTGAGGAAACGGGAGGGGCCAGTGTAATTGCGGTCCGACGCAACCTGAGAAAAGGGTCAGGGACGAAAAAATAGCGATGAAAACTTACATTTATACGTCTATTAACAAAATTGAAGGGTCCTGTACCGTTAGACAAAACGGCCCCGCAAGCCCGGATTACCCAATAGGCCACCCAAGGCCATGGTCTAGGGGCGCAAGTCGAAAAGAGTGCACATCACAGTGATAAAGAAAATTAATAAACAGTTTGTTGAAAAAAAAAATGTGGCACGCTAGTATACATGGAGAAGCAAAATTCAACTAGAATAGATTGCAAGCAGCTCGTTAGGCAGAAAAAAAAGCAATTGGAGGATAGGCAAGGGGCGTAATGATTGAGTCGAGTTCCATTTCTGGTCAAAGCAGATAATTTTCAATGTCTTTGACTTGAACAGTATTTTCTTAAAAATATAGCATTGCCCAGGGGCGGGCTGGGTCTTCCAAGAGGACGTCAGGCTTGATTCTTGAAGGGCGCAAAGATTCGAGGGCGCAAAAAAAAAAAAAAGAATAAAGTATAATGTTGTAAATTATCGGGGTTTGCTTCCAACATATTATTTTTATGAATATTTTTATTCAAAATTTCACCACGAAGATCACAAAAAAAGTGAATAAAAATACATGGGATGCATCGAAATATGTTTTAAATAGAAGAAAAATTAAAATATATATAGAGAGAGTGATTCAGAACATTGTAAGGTAGAGACACCAGCAGTTCTAAATTTTTCTAAAGTAAAAAAAAAGGAATGAAAAACAAAAGTGCATCAAGAAATTCAAGAGCCTGGATTAAATCGTCCAAAATTTTGTTTTTACAACCTCAATTTCGAAACAGCTTCGGAAGAGAATTACCAAACCCTTTTTCTTCTCGTTATGTCATCAGAGAAGGTTTCCTTCAGTCAAAAGTACTACTTTTAGTAACTAAAATTGATAGAGAGAGTAAAAAAAATAACATGGACCCAGAAAATACTTTCATTTTCCGAACAGTTATTTTTTAATTATTTTTTTTAAATGGCAGATTTTTCAAACAAGGCGTGGCCTTTATAACGTCACAAATGATGCACTTTGGTGCATCTTTCTACCGCGTTTCCACGTTATGATAATCAAGAAGCGAATTAAATATTGTGCTCTACGCTTGCTATCAACCATATCGTTGCGGGTACACGTGAGTAAAGATACGAATTAAATATTGTGGTCTGTGAATGGCAGCACTGAATGGCATTTCATCATTTGTGTTGTTATCGGCAGAAGCGTAAACAGTGAAAGCGCACAGATTTAAGTACTTTTTTTAAATTATTAAACTTAAACAAATTATAAAAAAATGGTAAGATCCTATGTTTTTAAGCATGCTCTTTCAGAAAAAAATACTTTTAAAATTTTGGAAACTACACCATTGCGTAGTTCAGTTTTAAATTTCGAAACCTTCCATGGGAAGAACGGTTAAAACCCAATCTACGTCCGGACGTGATAAAAGATATCCTACAATTATTTTATTTTCAGTTTTGAAAAGTTTTCTCGCTAGAGTCGCCAATCGCCCTGCATAAAAAAAAAAAAAAAAAAAAAAAAAAGTTCGAAGATCGTTAAAAGTTGCGCTGTAGGACCTCATTTTCAAATTAAAAAAAAATTCAGGAGGACTCTCCCGACTCCCATCGTTCCCCAGCATCGTTGGTAAAAGGTCGTCGAAAATTCCGTTTTTAAAAAACAATGTCTACGGGAGAGGGGGGAGAGTTCCCGAACTCATTCCTTTCTTTAACATTATCAAAGATAACATACAATTACGTATGTAGGACTTCAGTTACGAAACCTTTCCTTGTCGAGTTCCAAATGCCATTACTTTCCGTTAAATATTCTTAGACTGCCTAAAAATGCATTTCTAACGCTTCAGTTTCAAAAAATTGCCGGGGGAGCACCCTCAAAACCCCCTTTTTTGAACGTCATCGAAGGTAAACAAAAAAGAAATCCATCCCTCATTTTGTCAAATAGGAGGGAAGCAAGAAATCTTTAACTGCCACTGAACGCTATTACGCCTCTGGTAACGGCTGGGGGGAGGGGGGATGGCAGGAATAGGATTTCGATAGAGTTCGGATATGTGAGGTGGAGTGTAATCTCAAAGTTTGGTCTAGGGCGTAAAAACATGTGAATCCGGCCCCGGCCCTGCTATAAATGCGTGGGCCATGCTTTGGGGTGTTCTTACGTGAGTAGGGGCATGCACGGGGGAGGGGAGTAGGAACACCTGTTGGCTCAGTTCCGAGCCTGAAGGAGGTCCGAGATTTTTTAAATGAGGGGTGAAACATATGTAGGGACGTAGGAGTAAACAAGATAGAGGGGTGGGGCGTAAATGCCATTTGTGACAGGACCCAAAACTTCTGTGCACGCAACCTGGTATTCACTGGCTGTGACAGATTCAACTAAAGGTTGTCAGTTGGCAAGATATTTCATTGGTCTACTGTAAATTATCGCTATACGAGCATTTTCATCTCACAATTGCCTACGGGAAAGCAAGTCTAGACTACGATAAATTGAATCTGAAACAGGACGAAATTTCGACTTAAAAGAGAGAGCTTCTGAAGGTGGATTTAGGACTGAACTAGCGGTAGTTTAAAGTCTTTGTTTGACTCGGAAGACTCGAGAACCGGTACTGGTTAATTTAACTTGTTTAATTTACAGAGGTGGGCCAAAATACTCTTGCCGACTGGACCAAATGTCAGCCAGTCCGCCAATGTATATATATATATATATATATATATATATATATATATATATATATATATATATATATATATATATATATATATATATATATATATATATATATATATATATATATATATATATATATATATATATATATATATATATATATATATATATATATATTAGGGCTCGACCGATGGCAAAAAAAAAAAAAATAACAGAAATAAATTGCTAAGATTGTCAGGGATTTAAAGGATCATTGATTCATTTCACTTTACTTCCTTTCTACAAATAAAGAATTGTAACCAGTTTGCAGAATAAGAGCTGATGATTCAAACATAGTACAATGGCAAGTTTGAAGAATTCGATTGTATAGCGTAAATTTACAATTCCAGAATTCAAATTGAGTTCTTTTTGATAAGCAGAAATGGAAAAACTCGGATCAACTTCTTAAAAAAGGAATCTCAGATAAAACATTAAAAGAAATGGTGCTTGAGGGCGTAACTGCTGAATTATATGATTTCCAATACTCACGTTATACTAAAGCAGTAAACGATGCGCAAAATTAAATAAAGAAGCGTCAACCACAGTTTGTCTAACAAGAGAGATGGATTTCTTTGAGTCAGATTAGAATCCAGAAATCTTACCTACAATGTATCACTATGGTCAAACATTGTCAGGAGTCAAGATAGTAATGCGACTCGCCAGCCAAACTATGTTTTATTGTATGAAATTTGGTTACAGTTTGAGAGCTCAAAAAACACTTCAAGGGGGGTTGTTTTGAGGGGTATTTTTCTCAGATTTTGGAGGGAGGCTCTTGCTTTTGAGTGGCTCTCCGACATATTGAGGGGAGCACCCATGCCCTTAGTGGGTCGGGCAGCTCTGGGTACGTGAACGATGCCACACGGACTAGAATAGTCAGATGCTATTCAAGGCCATGCGAGTAGAAGGGATTCTGTAAATGACTGGCTGTCTTTTGTGAGTACGCAATATCTGGGAAATGGTTTGGTCTTAGAGAAAAAATCATAAAGACCATTTTTATAGAGAATTTTGAGATAAACAACTTTGGTCCACGGTACTTTTCGATAAAACTTACCGTTTTTGAGAAAAATCCAAAAAACCTAACATTTTGACCTTTGACCCTGAATAACTTTTTTAGCTCACATGGGATCGACGGGGACTTTTGGTACCTTATTTGTAATAGTAAATCCAAGGTCTGTACAAAAATTTGGCTTTGTCGGAATTTTTGTTATTTGATCACTATTTTTATGTCTAAATTGACCGGGCTACAGTGCACGTCCTCCTTTTTTTCTTCTGCTCAAACAGAATTTCAAAAAGACGTTCAAAGGTTCGTGATAATATCTCTAAAGATGTTTCCGGAAATCGAACCAGAAGTGTCAATCGCGTTATGCTCGTTGCGTGAAAACACAAAGGTGTTTTTTCGAGCACTCCCAGGGTTTGTTCCAATTAGCTCAACAAAATAGTTTAAACTAATTCAGTCCCACTTTTTTTTGACCCCTGTGACGATGTATGAACTTTGTGCCAGCTTAAAAAAATAGTTTGGCAATTGCTGTACGATTTTAATACCGCCAAATATAGCATCAAAAACATACAATTGTCAAAAACATAAATTTAATCCACATAACACACAAGCAGTAATAAATAATGAGTAAATACATAAATAATAAATAAATACAAGCGCATTCATTTTGTAGGCATTTTCTACAAAAACTAAAAATCATATTTATGTGCTCCAAAGACAAATTAAACAAAAAAATATATAAAAAATAAACAACAATAAAACCGCTCCATTCAATGATGGAATTTTATGCTTTAAAATAAATCAATAATGTCTTGTAGCATCACATTGCTTCATCTCAGCCGAAATCTTTGCGGAAAATCTTTTAAAAAACTGATTACATCCTATAGTCATCAATCAATGTCGGGGAAGAATGTCTTCTACCTAAGAAGTATTTTTCTTTGCATGTGTGATATATTTCGGCTGAAAGAATTTTAACCCAGAACCCACTAAACCACAACTTCAATTATCAACAGCAATCTGAGCAAAGAAGCAATATTTTTTCGCTGTGGCTTATTGGGAATTTATCGTCTTGTTACAAAATTTGTTAAATTTGTTCAAAGATATAATGTGAGCTACGATGGTTTATTAGTTTTGTTACGAGTAACGATGCTTTATATTGCACAAGATGATGTTGAATTTTTCTGTCTGAAAACTCTTGACGAATTTTATTTTTAATAAAAGGGTCAAAATAGGTTGTTGATAGTTTTACTTTGTAATAATGATTAGCTCGGCTTGAATAGCATGGCGTTCTCTGATATTCATTAACCAGTAATCAAAAATTGTATCTTACTTATACATTAAATTATTAAATCAACTTCATATTTTTAAAACCTAAATACGGAAATATTTTTAAAAATGTATAATCATTCAGTAGGTCATACATAATCACTAGCAAGTTCAATATGTTTTTTTAAAATTAAATTTGAAGTATTTTTAAAATTTTGACTTAATTCTAGATTTTGTTACAATTTTAGTATTTAAGATTTTTAAAACTTAAAAGAGGTAAATTTATGGAATATTCTATTTCACATACATATATAAAATAACAATAATAATAATGAAAAAAAAACGACCTGTTGCTTTCACAAAATATATGCTAGATGGCAATTTATGCCAATACAGCCATTGCAGTTTTCTAGTTTGTTTACTGTTAACGATTGTATTTTAATTAGTTCTTGACAATTGTATTTTACCGAAAACTAAAAAGGTGAACCAGGTTTGTACACCGATACTTGTCAAAAACACAACGCATAGCCCATAGGATCAACAGTGGAAGAATTGCAATCTGACTATACGTATATTGTCACTGTTTTCTCTAACAACCATTTTATCCTTAAGTAGTTTACCTTTGCTCTAAAACTAAGCAAGAAATATTATAAGACGAAAATTAATCCATTTACGTACTTTGTTTTGCAACCACGATTTTTTTTTCAGTTGTTTAAAGTCATTGTTCTCTCACGTATTTTGTTTAGTTCTTGCACTAACCTTCCTTATCCGATTGTTTTTTTTTTTATTTAAATTTTTTTTTAAAATTAGCTGAGAATTTTCGCTGTCGATGAGTAATTAGTTGTTTTATTGTTCGCAGCGCAATTCCAAAAATAAACATGCATCAACAGAAACTAATTATTGAAAGTGTTACTTTTATTTCAACCGTATTAACATTTCCCCTCAAAAATACATAATGACGAAACAAATCACAATGAATAGATATCAGTTTTAAAAAATGACATTAATGAAAGGTCTATCTAGATTTAGCTAGATGCCATAAGCATGTATTCTCATTTTATAATTTGTATTTTCGGAATGAAACTAGAAAACACTTTAGTAGTAATTTTCGTAATATAGTAATCTCTTTCTTAGCAATCATTACTTTTTAAATCTAAATTGCCTTTTTTTTTTCCTTTTGAAATACTTTTCATCTTCTTTTCAGCAAAGGAAATTAAAAACTCAGATATCGACGGAATTTAACTAAAATGAATGTTGATTCTTTTCACTGAGTCCAAGCTATTTCATTCATCTCTTGTTTTCGTTTCTAGGAGTTTCAGTCTTCATCAAAGTTTTTTCCTTTATATATAGTTTTTTTTTTTTAATTTTACTTTACAAATCTTTGCATGCTCTTTTCTAAAACACTTGATTCTAAAGAATAAAAACCGGGAAATATAAGAATGGGAACTTTACGTTTCGGCAGGAAATGAAAAAAGTATTACTGTTATTTTGTTTTATTTTTGATTTTGTTTCTTTTGCATTGCTACATGATAAATATACGTTGAATTATGAAAAATTTTGAAACTAAATTTTGTAGTAAATGAAACGTGATTTCACGATTTCAGCAACCCATAATATTTAATCGAAGGTTGGTTCTAGGAGAGATATCTTAATAAAACACTAATGAAATAATTCAGGCGGAAATCTACAATATAAGGAAATGTGGGGCAAAGGTAAATAGCAGGGGAAAAGTGAAAAAGCGGGGCAAAGTGAAATAGTGAAATATTTGCTCTGTTTTCAGTGCCAGCTATTTAGTAATATTTTAGCAGTATAATATCACATGTAGTGCATTCCAGCCAAGGAAAAAATGCCTCTGAAAATAAAAGAATATGATAATAAAAGAAATTTTCAAAAATTGATACTCCGATTGTAATATTTTGTTGCCAGTCATTTTTTTTCATTTATATAAAATTAAAAACTTTTTGTTATTGACATTCAAAATAATAATTGAAGTCCGTTAATGCTCAATGCAGTATTTTATTTTATTTTTTTTTTTCAAATATTGAGCTTATTTGTATTAATTTTGTTTTTCAAATCACTTACGTATTAATGTACGTAGGTCAGTCAGAAAGTTAGTTGCATTTATTCATGATTATGTTCCATATAAGACTATTTTGCTGAAACTCTGTGGTAACACTTCAGACATGTATCTTAATCGTGTGACCTAGTGGCTTCCCCAAGGCAAGTTTAGTTTTTCTGGTAATCAGTCGCAAACAAATCTTGACAGCTGCAAGTTGCGTCCAAATTGGAAATGCTTGCAGTAATTCGATTTTGAGGGAACAAGATGCTAATGCTTAAAATTTATGGGCATTAGCATGAATTGTATGGTGAAAATGCAATATCCCGTCAAGCTATCGTGAAATGATGCAACATGGTTGAGAATAGACGTACAGATATTGACGACTCTGAGCTCAAGGGAAGACAAAGTTTATGTGGGAAGTGTGGGATCACCCTCCCAGGCCACCTAAACCTTTCTCCTCCTGACTTCGATGTTTTTGGTCCCATGAATCAAAAACTTTTAAAGCGACGATGCCATTCGGATGACGAAGTGAATGCGCTGCAACCCTACAATGGTTATCGGACATTGGACAGGATTGTTTCGCAGAAGGCGTCGAAATACTTGTACCACACTTCAACAAATGCTTAAATAACGGGATGGTTATGTTAAAAAGTTGATTTTGAATGGAACTTTAAGATAACAATACAATTACTGTAAGATTTCAATCAACTTTCTGACTGACCCTCGTATTTATCATATCATTTACATTCCTTCAGATAAAAATTGACTCATTTGTCTTATTCAATCTCTATATTACTAACTTATTTATTTTTCTCATTTATTCACTTACGTATTTTTTATTTATTGTTTAATTTTATTTTAATTTATTTATTCATTCTTTCATTTACTCATTTATTTGATTAAAACTATCTTAAAAAATTGAATTGAAAATATTTCATTAGAAAAAATATTTTACATTGCCCCATGAAAACACGAAGTGAAATATTTCTATCTTATTTTGGATGTTCAAATTTACTGCTAAAAATAAAAAAAAAAATGTTTCAATTCAAGTTGTATTATAAAATATATTGTTCTTTCTTAATGTACTGCAATTTTCAGAACAAATTTCCAACCTGTTCGTTTTGAAAATAGTAAATTATCTTAACTATTTCACTTCGCCTTACAATTAACGTAGACTATATTTAAAATGTTATGAAACTAAATGGTAAGGCTTTTTGTGTATTCTTGTCGATAAGGTCATTGAGCTATCTGATAGAGTTCCCCCACACTATTTATTATACGTACTTTTTATACGTTGCCACACGCGAAGTAAAAAATAATACTTTAAGGGGTCTGCCTGCCCTAAAATCACCAGTTTTGAAAAAAATAAAAAAACAAACTTCGTTTCTACGATATATAGAAACGATTTTAAGTATCTAGCAACCTATTAAGTACACCAGAAGTGATATCATAACAACCGGAAGTTGAACCTAATGACCCCTAACCCCCCCCCCCCCCCCACCAAAAAAAAAAAAAAAACACGGGGAATTTTAGGCAAAAAAATAATCCGAACGTTCCTTAAAAGATTTCTATTGTTGTTTGCTACAGTAAGCAGCCTGCCGTGTATATCTGTAAAGCATTTCCTTTATTGATGACCTTTTGCGATCTAGTAATATTTTAACAAGAAAAAATGTCATAATATAGTTCAGCTTGTACTCATTCAAAACACGCTTTTTTTAAATACAGAACTTTTCAAATATTTCTCTGCTTTAAGTTATGGATAATATTTAACACAACTAAAGTTTTGAACTTCAATTAAATATACTCTATAACAAAAAATATCTACGTACCAAGAAGGAGCTGTGAGAATGAAATGAAATTATACATAGGAGAACGCAAAGTGATTACAAAATGAAAGTAAAATGATAATTGATTACTGTAACAATGCAAACTATAGCATGGTCTTAGTACCGTGTTGAGATACCTCGAGCGTGAATGTACGAGACAGTTAGTCGAGCTTTGAAGCATAACAGTCTCATACGATGTACTACGTCTTCTCGTACCGGTTACTATAAAAATGCGCCACTTCTTTCGATAAAACTCATAACTTGTACTACTTACCGTCTTAAATCCCTCCTCTGCTCTATTTGTCACAAATCGGAGAATTACGCAGGCCAGGTAAGGTGATAATGTGGAAAAAGGAGTTCCCTGACACATTTGCTGTGTGTGACAGATCACTGTGTTGTTAAAATATGACTTTTGGGAGCCCTGCTATGAGTGCCAATACATGTGACTGAAGCATGACACAAACGTGATATAAGGTCATTGTACTATGGGTAAATATTAGGGATAGCTATGCTTCGTATACGAAAGCACCTCTTAGCATGACCCTAAGGGTGGATACGGTGTGCCGCTGAAAAAAAAAGGTAACATTAGGCAGCTCATAACGGGTTATTTCACTGTCATCATTGAAAATTTTGATCTGAATTCTCGCTAAAGATGGTATGTAACTATTCGGTTGCAGTTCCATCATATCGAATCCTAATCTACTCCTATTGAAAGCGACATAAATATTTCCCTTTATAGTGTCATTGATTTTCAGTGGATCTGTTAAAAAAACGTGTCCAGCCCTTACACTGATCCACAGCACCAGGATAGCCAAACGGAAATTTGGGTCATGCTTCAGTCACATGTGTTGGCACCCATGGTGGGGCTCCCAGGATCGGCAATGTCCGGTCACACATAGCAAAGGTTCAGGGGACTCTCTTCTCTGGATTGCTCCATCCCTTAATTTGTCACAAATCGAGTAAGTAAGAGAGCCTAAGACTTTGATAAAAATCAGTGGCGCATTTTAAAATAACTAGCTTTTAACAGTGGCGCTCGTTAAAAGCTAGTTATTTTTCCAAAAACTTAACGTTTTTACAACGAAATCTTTTTGAATCTCTCGCTTAAATTCTCTTAATTCAAGTTCTCGTTAAACCAGGGGCTCGTTATACGCGAGTTAAACTGTACATGCATTGTTCACAATAAAAATTAAAATGCAATTAAGAGAAAAAGCTAACGAATAAATAAAAAAACATCTTGTTTTGCTCAAATCTATAAACTTTATTTAGCATAGATTATAACGTTCTACGATTTTTTTTACGAAAGTTGATTGCTGATAAGGATATACACTTTAAAGGACTTCCTAAGAAATGACAATAGCAGTAACATGCTTTTGCTAGAAAAAAATGTCGAAATAAAAAATCCCAAAAACACCTAAAATACCTTCTTTATTAAACATATTACAAGAATTTACTTAAAACTATTCTAAAAAATGAAAAAAAAAAACATTCGGGTACTTAAACTATATACTTCGAATCTCTTTGCAGAAAAAAGCTGAGCAAGGTGGCCACTCAAGAAAATCCAATAGTCTACGTTGCATCTTGAAATTGAACATTTCAAATCTTACTTATGTGTTTCATTGTTTTTTTTTTTTTTTTCATTTCTTGTTTCTTTTTTTTTTTTTTTTGAATTTACCTTTTTTTTTCCAAAACATAATTTTTTTAAAGTGATTCTACGATACTTTTATCAAAAGCTTTCAGATACATTTATTCTCTATTATTATCTGTTTTTAATATAAGTGTTAAAATGTACAATTTTTTAACAAAATGCATTGGTTTGAACTATAAGAAGAACTTAAAATACATCGGTCGTAGCACAAAAAAACACTATTTTATAACTTTAATTTAGCAGATAATTTTAAAGGAAGGCTAAACGTACATTATTATTTATTTTTTATTATTATTTTTGAAGCGATGAAAATGGTGCCAAAATAATTTACACTTAACAACAAGCAAGATAGAAAAATAAAGTATACATTTTTTAATCAGTAAACTTCATCAAACGAAACGGTAAAAATTTCTAAAGAATACAATAAAATTACAAAATACATTTTGTAATTTCATGTTCCAGACTGTCGATAACCTTTAAATAATAGAAATATTCAAGCATTGTTATTGATACAATTACATAATGCAATTGATAGCCATTTTATAAAATGACATTAAAACAGTAACTCTAAGATATTTTTCACAGCCACCAAATTGGTTTTGAATATATAAATAGGATTTTTAGTTTTGAAAAAAAAAAAAAACTTCAAAATGAATGCCTCTATTTAGTTGTTTTTTATTGCCGCTTATGCGTTTGTTTTTATAGGGTCTCACTGAAACTACTGTGAAAGTCAATAATTTCTAGAATGTTTTGAAAATTTAAGATTCGCTTATACTGTGAAACACCCTCTTGAGAAATTAGTACATATGACTAAAAACGATTTTTCTTTCCTATCGTTTTTTTTCTTTTTTTTCCTTTCTTTTTTTTTAAATGGTATGTATAGTATAGTATATCACTCCAAATTACATTTTATTTGCAAATTAAGCTAACCCTCAAAAAGGGAAATCAACATATTCAATAATTTCATTCTAGACTGTATTGAATTAAACAAAAAATAAAAATGTTTTCATGGTAATGAGTCGAATAAATCTTTTCATAGTATACCTATGATAGAGAAGATGCCACCGAAGTGGTTTTTTTTATCCAACGCTATATACTTTTAAGAAACAATTGAACTACACCCGTTTTATACTCACATCGCTATTCTGCCTAGTTTCCATTTCTAGTTGAAGGAAGAACAAAATATCAAAATGAATATCGATATACCATCTCTCGCAGGTTTTACATGACCACAAGTCAGAGAAAAATTGATTAAATCAATTTTAAATGAATTGAAAGCGCAAATGTTTTTGTCCATACCATTAACTTCAGTGCACATCTGTTTGTGCCTTTCCTCCTGTGGAATGGAAATGTCTACCAATTCAATACTTGTACCGTTGGATCCAGCATAAGCCATTCCGCTCTGTCTTACCCCACTAAATCTTAAGAGGTAATTCTGAGGATGTCTTAGCACCCCTAAAATCACCAATTGTCACCCTCCGAACCGGTAGTTGTGATTTTTATCTTTATTCAAAAGTTTTACCTTACATTTTTACTTTTAGGAACCAAAATAAAAGAAAATTCGGAACGATTTTTTTACCTGAAAGAAAGAGCTGTAAACGATTTAATTTGTTGAAAGTTATTTAGTTAGGTTTTCGTTTATATATTAACTTATTTTTTGAAGTTGTCGTTCTTTTATTTTCTAAAACTCATGGCAGCGAGGGAAAAATATTAATCCGAGGCGCTATTTTCACGCCTAATAGAAAAAAGCCACCAACAATAATCTTATTGATGTAAATTATGTAATTTGATGCTTTAATTTTCCCTCCTTCTGGCGAAGGAGTTGCTGCGACTTTGCTCGTAATTTTTTTTTTTTTTACTGTTCCGATTCAAAATATTATGTTGGGGAAATGATTTTTGAAATTTACTCAAAACAGCAATTTTTAGGATGCCTCAATATTTAACTAAGGTATGGATACAGACAAGCAAATGTACGAGCAGCAAATCGTACTGAAATTACGACATTTATTTTTCCTTAAAAGAAAAATATCTTACTCTATTTCCTTTTTAGTTTGTAAAATAAAATTCATAAGTAAGATCAAGACTCATGTACGGTTAAAATGTTTTAATTTTAAAATATAAATTATGAAGAACTTGATTATACATACTTCCTTCAACTCCCTTCAGTTCTAAAATACATTGCTTCTCCCTAAAAAGTATTCGTCTAATTTTCGAAAGTTATTAGCCTTACAGAAAACGTATTATTTAATGCTAACATACTTGTGTCATCATAAAGATATTTAGCATTTACATGCAATTGATTCAGGACATTTTAATCATTGATAGACTATTGGGTGCTTATATTTTATTTCAAAACCGTTTAATTTGAAAGTTGGATATATTATTCAAAGTGAGACTTAAAGGAAGGAAACATTTTATCGTGAAAATTAATTAAAGGTGTCGGCTGGGATTCTTTCAAAGTAATTAACTACACTATATTTTTAGGAGTCTTCTTTATATGATGGTAACTTATTACTAACTGTAAGGACTAGCTTGTCATACACATTGAATTCGGAAAATACGCATTCATGTAAATAAAATGTTAAATAGCATTCTGGTATGAAGTGTGTTTTATCTTTTGATGCTGATGTCCTATTTTCCACGAATTGTTTTTTAAGATAGTTTCCAGATTTTTCTTACACCAAGTTATCTTTGTGTAGATTAAGACAGCAAAAATAAATGATGTGGAAGTTCTAAGTTCACATTTAAAATAAAACTAGGTTTAAAAATAAAAAAAAAATATTTTTAACGAACAATTTATCTTGAATTAACACATATCAATGTCGGAAATTTTATCCATATAACAATCATAATTTCTTTGTGAACTATCTTTTGCTTTGCATAAAGAACTTTTGTTCTAAAAATAATGCAGAGTGAACAGGTCATCGTCCGCAAGATTTATCTACTAATAATAAATCCTAAACATAGATTTATTAAACCAATTTACTAAAAACGGTTAAAAATGAATGACAGCACAAGAAAATTGACATCTATTGAAATTATTGATGTACAACAAGATATAACAGGTTTCTTAGCAACATTGTGATATGTTCTAATGTTCTTTGAAGTGCATATTTTGAATCTTTCATGCGATTTTTTTAAAAAAAAGAAGATTATGTAAGTTTCACTATATTTTGTTTAAGCATTTTTGAAGAAACCTTTTTTATGTTTTTTTTTTTCGGTCATTTCTTTGTTTATTGGTTTTTTAAAATAACAAAAAAAGAAAAAAGAAAGACGGACAAATGTTTTGAGGCAGTTTGTTGACTACATTATTATTATTACTACAACTATTATTATTTCTTTTTCCCCTACACATGTATTTTTAAATCCAAGTTAAATCCTTACATTTTGGATTTTTCATAAACAAAAAAAAAAGTTCACTAACATCTCTACATGTTTTCGAAGTGTTGCTTTGTTTTGAAGTCTATTTTCTGTAACTTACTTTTTTCTAAGAACACGGCTTAAGCTAAAAATTGTGTGACAGGATGGTAATTCTTTTGACTTCCATCTGGATGAAGAGATTTCGGAGATTTGCTTTCCGGAAATATTTCGTTACGCTAGCTTTGTGCTCTTCTTCGCGAAGACATGACCTCCTACGTAAGCTCCTTGACTTCCTGACGTAAAGAAAGTAGATCAAACTTTTCGCTCTTGGACGGAGGTTTTAGTTCCTCTGACTTGAAACTATTACTCTATTTTTACTAAATTTTCATTTTTGTGCTATTACATATTGGACAGAATAAAATTTACTGTTTTTTTTATATTGGTTTTTCTTACATCCGAATGGCCTGTAGGATAAAATTGACATTCGTTCAAATTACTGATATAGAACCAGATAAATAACTATTTTATTTGTATAAGTGCGACATGTTCATGATTTCAAATACTTCTTTTAAGTACACATTTTGGTTTATATATATATATATATATATATATATATTCAGATTTTGCAATTCTCACCAAGCTTGCTTTAAGCAGTTTTCAAAAAAAGCTTTTTCATTTTATTTTTGTTTATTTACTTATTTTTTCGTTTTTGAAATAACTAAAAAGGTTTGGACTAATGGTTTGAGACATCTCATTGACTGTACTATAAATGCTGCTGCTTTTATTATTATTATAATTATTGTTATTATTATTATTATTTTTATTATTATTAATTTTAAAATCATCATCATTATTATTATTATTATTATTATTATTATTATTATTATTATTATCATTATCATCATCATCAGCATCATTATCATTATCATCATTATTATTATTATTTATTAATTATTTATTATTATTATTCCTATTATTGTTATTATTGCTAGATTACTTTTAAATGTGATTTTACATTGTTTTCACGACTGCATTTTAATCATGCTGTGAGAAAATGCGATAAAATCTTCGTCTTATTTCCAAAAAGATAGAACTTTGAAATTGCAAAATCATAGTTTCAGCCTTTTTTAAGTGGTGAAAGTTAAGCATTTCAAATATGTTCTACATTTTTGTTGCCAGTAACGACAATTAGACTTCTTAAAAATGTTTCATGAAATTCTTTTCTGAAAAAAATAATACAAATAATTATCTTATAATTTTCCTCTATATAACTTCAATGAAATATCAAATAGTTAATTATTAATTGTTTCTTTTTTACGGCCACGAATCTTCGTATGAAAAAATATGTTTCAATTACATTTACTATCAACATAATTTGGAACATTACTATTGTAACAGATATTTTTTTCTCTTAAGAGATATTCAAAACTCCTCATGCACAACAAAGTATAACATGAGGCTTACAAAAGTAAGTAAAAATTAAAAAAGCTTAAACAAACAAAAAACACATTCAAGAATAACATAACACATGCGTAAACAAAAAAGGGAAAAAAAGGAAAAACACACAAAAAAAAAAAAAAAAAACTCCGAACAACACGAACAACAAAAATATAATACACAAAAATAACTTTCCTCCTTTGTCGTCTAAGTCTTCACCGTTTGTATCACTTTTATTGACTGGTGTAGTGACTGTTTACTGTTAATCACGCAATCAACATTAAAAGGGTACTCACATGTTTAAACATTCAGTGATATCATAACAAATTGAAGTAGCATTACGTATTCCGTATGTTTATATATAGAACTATTTGTAATGTCTTTCTGAAAGCACAAATAAGTTTCCGAAACGATGGGCAAAAGTTTCAGTGAAAGCAAATTTCGGGGATGATGATAACGAAACTTAATCAGTTGGGACTTTTAATTGCTCCAAATGGGACAGTATTTAACTCAGGTACAAAAATATCAATCAAGTTTTTGTATATGAGGTAAATGCATGTCATGTGGCGCACTTCCTGAGAATCATTGTAAAACATTAGCTTCGCAACGACGGAAAACTGTTTCTATAAATTTTTGGACAGCTTTAAGTTTAAAATTAAAAACAATTACTCAAATAAGTCTTTTTTTAATTCAAAAGTTATCGAAAAGTGTACACCATGTCTGTATATTTGATCTCCTCCAGACTATGATTATTTCCCTAGTTGATACAGGTATAGTTAGATACAGGATCTACGGAGGAAGTCATCCCGTTGTATCTCATCCCGCTGAGCCTTAACTTGCCAGAGATATGAATGTAAAAACCATAATATTATAATTCCTAAATGACTCTCTGGTAGCCCGAAGTTTGGCGACTTTTATCCGATTTGTTCACCAAATTTGGCTAGACAATCCCAACACTATTACAAAATTTGGCGAATTAAATCACACGAGGCAGAGTGTGTGAACGGGGATTGCTGTACCGGGGGCGGTGCCCCATAGGGATTAAATAAAGACCGCTAAAGATGTATTTCACCTATGGGAATTCGTTGTTTTTTGTAATATTATTTGGAGTTTATGTATTGCCGGGACTACATTTTTGCGTATTAATGTCTCTTAAATGTTAAGATTAAAAAAAAGACACTTTTTATTAAAATTGACTTAATTTTTTTTCATACTTTATGTACTAACGGGTATTCTACTTTAATTTACATATTTAAAATATCAACTTGCATTCTTAGGTTACAAAACATAATGCGTTTTAGTTAGCATTTAAGGCTGCAACAGATATCGCAGTTTTTTCGGTTTTTTTCCCTTTTTGTGTGGATTTTTGAGAATTTTCCAACTCCATTTGTATTACCTGTTCTACGAAGCATATAAACGCACGTTTTCATTATTTAAGACTAAAATGTAGCACATAAGTGTTTCTTCATTATTATTTTTTTTACTTTACAAGTTGCTTCTGAACTATCTGTAATGTGTTTGGCATTTTCAAGAAATCATGTGCTTAAGCAGCTTTAACAGACCAAATATTAATATGTTGTTTGCAAAATATTTATGCTATGTAATCCCAATACACGATTGAATAACTCTGTTAATTTTCTTATCGTATCATTACAGCTAAAGTTTGGACTTAATATGCTGTTTAAATAATAAGGTGCTTAAAAATTAGAGCAGCATAAAATATTAAACTAAATAAGAATAGTTATTTTGAAAAGTAAGAATTCATGGAAAATTTATAAGCCTTTTTAATCTTGTCAGATGATTAGAAATTAAAGGGCACTAATTTTCATTTTACACTAACCGCAGACAGCTTTTTAAAAATTAAGAGGATTTATATTAGAACATACCTAATGGCAAGAAATATCTTAGATCACCGAATTAAAAAAAATCTAATTTGCTGTATGCGTTTTCTCGTATTATTTCGTTTTGTTAAGACACGTGCATTCAGGCCACACGTTTTATTAAGATTTGTACTTATTTAGTTAATTTTTGCAATTTAATAAGCTAATCTATAAAAGGGAAAATTGTATAAAAAGTAGAGCACATACGTGAGTGTTCAATCATTACAATTTCACCTCGGTTTAAAAGATATTTATTTTAGGCATACAAATTATGCATTTGTTAAGGGTAACGGAAGGACAGTAACGGGAGGACAAGAAGTCCAAAGCAATTAAATTTGGTAAAATTCAATTAAAAATCATTTATTCAGGTAATAAAGCATTCCGAAACAATGAAATCTAATGCCTGAGCCATCTGTTACTGTTCTGAAATCTTTAAATACTCAATAATTTTATCACAATCCTTAGAAAAATTATCTTCTTTCTCAGGAAATACAAAGATAATTTCCACATTATTACGCATTCTCAAACAAGCTATTTCTATTCCTTTATCTTCTATATGAAGTACCTGTCCAATATTGCTCTTTGTTTATTTCTTTCCCTTCCATCCAAGTAAAAAATTTTGTCCAAACGTAATGAATCATTTGGTATCTTCCTTATGATTTGGTGTTTTTGATTCAGCTGTAGCTTAACTATTTATAACAGTCCTCAATCTGTTGACTTTGAAGTGAAATCTCCCTCGATTTGTTGAAGTACTTACTATATTTAATAACATAAATTGTTACGGGGTACAAATAGTGCATATTTTGTGTGTCAGGATGAGAATGGATCTTTCTCCATTTTTGAGATAGTTGATCTCTGAATTAACTAAAATCTTCGTAGTACATTTAACAGTTAAACCAGTCCTCTCAACAGTCCTTTACTGTGACTTGTGGCAACAAATCTGAAAGCAGTTTTAATATTGTATTGTTCCAATATAAATTTCAAATTTGTAAGCAAATGTTTCTGCTTGATTTGCCTTGCCATATCAAACATGTCACACCAAAATGATTTTCACATGCTTAGGAATATTTAAGTGTAATTTTCATGATTTTAATCACATACAATGGAAAATATAAAATTAAATAAATTTTTTTTTAATTTAAATAAAAGTTTATTTTTTAAATAAATGCACTTAAAAGTTTTGTTCAAATATTACTTATATATGTTTTAAATGAGACTACTAACTTTCAATAATCATTTGTTTTCTACTAGCATTCTTTAATATTACATAGTATCAGCTTATAGATAAATGTCCTTCCGTTACCATTGAAAAATATATAAATTAAATATCTATTAAATTTTTAACTATACCTCCTTGACAATGTACAAAATTCTGCTGTGCATAAAAAAATTAGTTTCTATACCCCATAGGTTCTTAGTGAACTAATTGAGATGTAGTGTTTCGGAAACAGAAGGACATCAAATTGTCACCTCAGTAATGGACCGATTTCATGATTGATATAAAAGAAATTTGAAATTACTTACCAAAAAGTATAACGAGACATTCAAAAGATAAAAAATAACCTAATTATTATTTGCTGATAAAGTACTGAAATAGTTTGCTGCAACAAAAAGAGATTATTTGATCTGTAAAAATATAAAGAGAAAACATGATTTTTACTTGCTTTTCTGAAAGTCATCAAACTATTCGGGGAAAACTCGTTAATATACAAGAAATTCATTTATTTCTAAAGAGAATGGTAAATGGCAAGTGGCAGAATATTAATTTTCAAAATTCAAGTGTCATGTCTCCTTTTTCCTGGAATTCACCGTACAATAAAATTTTGTCGATAAACTTTTGACAATGCTCAGGAGGTGATCATTTCTTTAGAAAAAGTTTATTGAATTTCAAAAAAAAAAAAAAAAAATATATATATATATATATATATATATATATATATATATATATATATATATATATATATATATATATATATATATATATATATATATATATATATATATATATATATATATATATATATAAACAAAATGTATTAACGGTAAATGTACATTTATGTTGGTTTTATATTGTAAATATTTAGTATCTAAATAGAAACGCTCAAACCATGTGGTCGAATTTGAAGTTTTTGCTCTTATATTTGCATTTTATGACGAATACTTTTTAACTTTGGCTTTAACTGTCGTATATTTTAATATAAAAACCTACATTACAGAAAGTATTAACTTTCTAAAAACATTTTGTACCTAAAAAATAATGGGTTGAACGTTCACTCGCGCGACATGTAAAAATCATATTTATTTTTCAGTATACAATTTCAGTATACAATGGACCGTTGAAATAATATACAAAACCGCGTATTGAAGACTGGGGAATCTTGATCCTTAGGAATACATTGGCCCTCGGCAAAAAATGTAAAAGAAATCATTACGTAAAGATTCGAAACCTGAAAATTATATTAAAGCTATACTTGTACATAAAAATTGGCAACATTTTGTTTTTTGAGCCATTTTGTTTTAGCTCAAGAAGTGATAGTCTAAAAGTGTCAAGGTCAACTTTTTTTTTAGGAAAGCATTCTGAAGTTCAAATTATCCGTTGTATACAACGTAAAAAAAATCGAAGTGTAATGTTAGTATAGATAGTCTTTAATAATTGAGAAATATTTTTAGTAAAATGCCACTGATTGTTAATAATAGAACATGTACACTTGTAAAAATCGCATATTAAGGACACTTGATCCCAGGGATTAAGAACTTTTGCTTACTTAGTTAAAATTAACTTTAAACATTCAAAACCATGTTAACAAAATAAAATTTATCATAGTATGAGTGATAGATTTAAACAACCACTGCAGTAAATACAAATAAAATATTAGTTCGCACTTGTAACCCACATAACACCTCAAAGATCTAAACATAAACTAACTCTATTGATGAATTATGTTCTGATCAGCCAAATGAGCTGGAACAAATTGAAATAGATATCAAATCATTGTTTGAAGGAAAAAAATGATTTTGCTATAGTTTGATTTACAAAAAAAAAAAGTAAAATCTGTGACCTATTTCCCCTAATTAATTCTAATTTGAATTCCGAAACTTTGAATTCAAATTATGTTTTTCGCAATCACGAGTTGCGACAAGACCCTACTGATTAGAGTCATTGTTTCTAGAAACGGCTCCCCCCCCCCAAGCATGTCCCTCCTATTGGGTGGTTACGTGTGTATAGTTGTGTGTGTAGGCTTACGTGTGTGTACGTAGGCGTATGTATGTGTGTAAAAGCGTGCGTGCGTAGGGGAGTGTGTATGAGCATGCGTGTGGTGGACATGGACGCCACCGCCCAGCAAAAGTGGATTCCGGTGGACAGTGCTCAGGACCAGCCGCGCCGCCGCCGGTGGACGATGGTGCTGCAGCCCTGGTCCAAGCTGAAAAAGGAACCGTAACGTCAAGGACTGTCAAATGAGAACAATAAGCAATCGTGATTGCTCAAAAAACGAGTTGCCCATTATGTAGACCCAGTAGCGGATAGAATGCAAAGTTGGATTTCTAAAATTTGAAATAAGTTTTCTAAAATGAAAAGGTAATATGCTTAAGGAATCTACTTTCCCTGAAAAGTTGACAAAATGTGTTAAGCTGCACGCATCCAGTCGGGTTGAGCAGAACTTTAAGAAATACAACAAACAAATTGTTTGCATTTCACTTCTCAGGTTTTGAAAAGATACTCGTATGCTAGGCTTTCTTTTCTTTTTTTACAAGTACATTGATACTTACATTTTCTTCCCTCTTTTTAAAAAATAATTCAATTGATAAAACTCTTAATTTTATTATTGTAAGACACAAAGCAAATAAGTTGATTTTTATGCTTGTCATCCATTTTTTTTTTAATTTCTCGCAATTTTAGCTTCAATATGCTACTTAAAAAAAATGTTAGTTTTATTTAGAAAATATATTGTTCACAACTGTATTGGAGAATAAGTAACTGATCAAAAGCATAATAAGTTCTTAAAGTTGTGTACATTTTTTTTTTCAAATGTCCTAGCGAAATTTAAAACAATGATGTTTTGTGTTCACATTATTATAATCTAATGAAGAAAACTAGAAATAATGTTACTTTTTACAAACAATAGGTAGAAAACGAAAATCCATAAATAAATTGTTGATCTAAAAAGTCTATGTATTTTCTTAGTGGGATCGAGTATCCCTCATGAAGGGATCATGTATCCCTTGATGTGGGGATATATGATCCCTTTATGAATTATTGAAAAAAAAATATTTTACCAAAACTATCTGTTTCATTTCAAATAAAAAAAATACTGTCAGATAGAGGAAACAAATACCTTTTTCACGTACTAAAAAAAAGTAAAATTTAAAAAAAACTGATAATTTCCAGCAGAGAAAAAGCTGAAAACTAAAGTGGTGATCAAGTATCCCCAGTCTCCAATACATGAAAAAAATTACTGTCATTAAAATGACAAAGTTGGTTCTGTTTCTTAGGAATGATAAATTAATAGCAGGGATGTACGCCTGTGAAACGCATTAGAGTTAGCATATGCGGAGTCATTACAAGGCTCTACACTAAAGTATATTAAATCTTCTCAAACTGTAATGCAGGTAATTCGAGTTAAAGCTTCGAAATTTAGTAAGATGGAAGCAACATATTGCAGGCAGTTAACAGCTTAGCATACTCCCATTTAAATAACAAATGGTTAAGCTCTTGATGCATATGAATGATTAGGAAGAGATATGCATTCGTTAAGTGCAGGAATTGTTATCACCTTATATGTAAGGTGAAGTAAAATTTAAGGAAGGTAGCAAAACAAAATAATCACTTAACATTGTATTAAATTGATAAAATATTTTGAGGCGGTTGGTACACTAAAAGGCTAAAAGAATAAATAAATAAATGAGAATGTCATTTTTTATGTATTCAAAACATCCGAACGAAGAGCTTTTCAGCAACACCGAATCCATGTTTCTATGTAGATTAAAGTTAACTCAATTTAAATACTAATGGGGCAGAATTGTATTAAAATATACGTACATGTCTACTTTCATACGCGATTTTTTCGAATCGTAAATTTTAAAATCGCTCTTTTCTCTAGAAAACTACTTTAAATTTACCGACAGAGTGGTTTAGCGATTAGGAAGCTTTCTTTTCACGACCAGAGGCATAGTATAAAACCTGGCTGCAGTCGGTGGGTTTTCCAGATGCAGAAAATTGATTACGTCCGTGTCGTATCAAAATATCTTTCGAGTACTCACTTGGCATGAAGTAACTTTTGGAGAAGTTAAATTCCTAGTGCAGTTTCGCTTCGAATAGAGCCCTGTGCTTCCAACTAATGGGGAAACTGGACGTCAAAGTTCTTGTGGCAATGGACGTCGATTGATAGTGGCACTCCGTGAATGAGTGAATGCTATGCCGAGGGATCTCTCTAAGAAAGACAGAGGGGTCTGTGTGGACCCTCGCGTAGTTTGTTGTTCAATTACTCGAATAATATATAACAGAGCTTGATGACACGTTCTGACTTTTTATTATATGTCGCTATATGCATGATTGCTTAATATGGTGGGCCGAAAAAAATTTTTTTTTTAAATTTTGATGATGGGTAGTGCGGAAAAGGAGCCATTGGTGAAGCAAAGTGCACATAAAAAAATTTGAATTTTTTTGCACAATTTCTTGATCTACCGCAATTGAGTTGAAGTTTCGAAAAAATGCTGCTTTTTCATGTTTCTACCCAAAATTGGTAAAAATAGTATGTTTCTATTTTCGATGATGAGTTGCTCGGAAAAGGTGCTAGTGGTGGCACTAAACTCTCGTACATCAAACATCAAGCGTATAAGGGTACCCACAACCTTCAAATAACTCGGATTTATAAATATCACTTCAAACGATTTTTAGTAACAAAGATATTCAATTCTGTGAAAAAAAGGAAAAAGCTTAAAAATTGCATCATACATAATTTATTACCAGACCTTCTTTAAATTAAGTTGTAATCGTGTATGACATTAGTAAAAAGGCATTAACAACATTAATATTTAGAAAATGTTCTACGTATTCTCAACAAATAAATTAACGTTCATATTTAATAGAGCAGTTTAATTTCCTAAGGGTGAACAATTTAGAGTTTATTCAACGCATTGCAGGTCACTTGATACATTATCGTAGGCTTCCTTTAAATTGTGACCCATTAGTTAATGGTCAAGCACGTTCAAGAGATTACTCTTTCTACGAGGTATCTAGTATTAATAAACATGGATGGTATGAGAATTGAATAAACCTTATATTTTAGTGAGAATGAGGACAACCTTAAATCAAGAAGTAACCTATCAAATATTATTAGAATACAATATTTTTTTTCCCATTAGTATTAAAAATTCAGAAGCAAGCCCGTTGATAACGAATTTGAAAGGAAAGATAAAAAGACCTCAGTAGATTTACTTCGATAATTTAAGGTAAATTTTACTGTAAAATGGAGAGTTTGCATACAGAGATAATTGTAGTGCAAATTGTACCTTAAAAAACAAATGATCTCAGAAAACAATTGGTATAGATTGTGATTTACGGAACGAAGCCCTTACTTCGCCTAACACGCTATTTCCGCAAGCCCATTATTGGTAGCGGTTGAGACAGCTGCCTCCGAAAAATAGATCTAAGTATGAATCCTGCTGCTTGCATTCTCAGTTTTTGTTCAGCACAACTAGCCATAGCGTTCTTGTTTTTCTTTACCACAAACATTTACAGTGAAATAGGATTTTACTGTAAAACGCACTAGCAACATGGATGGCAGTACTTTTTACCGTAAAATGTCCATTAAAGTTTAACAGAAGTATTTTTAAATAATGTAATACTAAGTAAAACCTTCCCTTTGTATGATTTTTTTTTTTTTTTTGCAATCGAAAGTACATAAATTTCAACATAAGAGAACAATCCCAGTGGCTTTTTGTATTTATTATAGATAACAGCTTAAAACGCTTTGCGTATGTGAATAACAAATATTAAATGTCAAAAGTAATTAAAAGCGTTTTATAACATTTCTGACATTTATATATCATATTAAAACTGCAATAAAGACTTATTCCAGTCATAGCTAATTGGAACATGCTTTTAGAAGAGCTCACATTCCGCCTAATGCTACAAAATGCTATAGAGCTAACTGGGGCAGTTTCTTGAATTTTATTTCCTCTGAAAGTGATAATAGTGCGGCTGCTGATTGATAGAAAACGCATTCGATATTTTATAGTTATTGCTTATCAATGTAACAAGCCGTTCTCAAAAATGTTTATGTCACCCACGTTCGGCTATACATTTCATACATACAACAGTGTTACGATATGTTAGTTAGAGGCTGTTCTTTGGTCAATGTCTGACTATAACAGGCACCTGTTTTTTGTTGAAAATGACTTTTTAAATGTTTCCTCTATTGAATTGTTTCCTCCATGAATATGAAGTCGGAACCGACAGCACCTCGAAACAAATGAAGAATAACTTCTTCCCTGTATCTTTAACCAGTGACTGAGTCTCTCCCAAAAATATGGAGGTCAGTGTAGCCGTTCAACATAATGCCTGCCCACACCATTACTCCCGCTAACGCAAAATGATGTCATTGTCTTAAGTTTCGCGGCTGGAAACGAGTTCCATTTTCTCTCCATATTATTACCTGATGAGAATCACTCTAGATTAAAGTGGGATTCATCACCGAACATCAGATTGGCCCACTGTCCCACACTCCAAAGCCGATGTTGCAAGGTCCAGTTTAAACGAGAACGTTTATGCGTTGACGTAATAGGAATGCAAACCGCTGGTATTCTGGCATACAGACCAACATGTTTCAGTCTCCTGAAAACAGTTTGACTCGAAATTATTATTCCTGTGGCGGCACTAAGCGCTGAACCCAGTTCTCTTGCACTGCTGTCCCTATGACGTCGCGCAAAAATTGCCAAAAATCGATCTTGGCGAGTGGTTGTGACTCTTGGTCGACTTTGTACTGGCCGTCGGGTATCATTTCCTGTGTTTTGAAACCTTTGCCACAGTCTCAAGATTACATACTGGGGTTTATTAGCAATACGAGACACTTTCGTTTGTGATCGTCCAGATTCTAGCATTCCAACCATTATTCCCTTCGTTAACAACTCAAATTGGCCATAGTATATTTGGAGTAATACTTTTGTGTCATTATTACTCTTGTTTCACCAAAACCATTGTTCCTTGATACAGCAATTGTATTGTAACGGATTCGGTGCGACTTCCACTTTCTTGAAATGAAAACACAGTTCTTGATAAAAACACAGGAAATTTATTTACACTATGTACAAGAAAGATCTTCGACAACTGCTAAATTATTCATCAGCAATTAAGCAATTATCACACAACACCGTAAACTCAACGTTTACACACGTATTTACTTCCAAATACGAAAACAACACAGCGAAATGCCTCGCTATAAACAGAGCTAATACACACTCACAGTTCGAAATCTGAATCGAAAACTCCCCGTTTATCCATCGCTAACGGCTTTTATAAACATCCAAGAATTTTCTACAACATTCTTTCTGCTTCGAGAAATGCGTAGACCGTTATCAAATTTTATCAATGAAAATAAAAAGAATAGGGGGTTGTATACTTTAGCCATATGTTAAGGGGTTGTATATTCATTACGGGAAATTATTTACAGGTTACGTTACTACAATAATTACTATTTACAGGATTTGTAACATTGCCCCCTTCCTAAGGACTGCACGTCCCGGGCAGTACAATCCCCAGAAAGGGTGTCGAACTTCTATCACAAGTTTACAAATATTCACATTAATTAATAACTAACAGATACATAGGAAACACAATAATAACAAGAAATATTACTAAACATTAAAAGGAAAAATTATCTACACTTTTATGTTATCAACCATGGTTGTTTACGTAATACTCATGAACTATGGCCATAGTATGGGGCTAACCGATCATAATGTACAACCCTAGGTTTTGCATTAGGTGATTTTTGGATCCTCACTACGACGTCATTCAGTCGGTTAAGGACTTTGTAGGGTCCATCCCAATGCGACTGCAATTTGGGTGAAAAACCTTTCCGTCGGATGGGATTCCATAACCAAACCTTGTCGCCTTCGTTGAATTCATGTCCAGTAGACCTTGTGTCGTATCGGGTCTTCATCTTCTCCGCCGCGATGTTGATTCGCTCTCGTGCGAAGTTATGAACGTCTTCCAATCGGTCCTGGAGATCCTGGATGTACTCCTCAGGCGATGCAGGCGCATCCGGAGGACGACCGAAGACGAGATCACAAGGTAGCCGAAGCTCTCGTCCGAAGAGCATCTGAGATGGGGCATATCCGGTAGACTCGTGGACAGCACTGCGGTAGGCCAGCAGGAACAAAGGTAGCTTCTTGTCCCAATCCTGTTGATTTCTGGATACCATAAGCGAGAGATTATTTAGGATTGTGCGGTTAAATCTCTCCACCATGCCGTCCGATTGTGGGTGTAGTGGTGTTGTCCTAGTTTTCTCAATTCCGAAAATTTGACATAGGCCCTTAAACACAGCAGAGATGAAATTCCTCCCTTGATCGGAATGAATCTGCAAAGGTGTTCCGTATCTCGAGATCCAATGTTGGACTAGAGTCTCTGCTACGGTAGTAGCCTCTTGATCTGGAATGGGATATGCTTCTGGCCATTTGGTGAAGTAGTCGATGGAAACAAGAATGTATTTGTTCCCATCAGCAGTTCTTGGTAGAGGACCCAGGATGTCGATCCCAATTCGTTCGAAAGGAGCTCCAACGTTGTACAGATGTAGCTTCCCTCTGCTTCTCTTCTTCGGTCCTTTACGAGCAGCACAGGCGTCACAAGAATGGCACCACTTCTCCACGTCATCCTTCGCCTTGCTCCAGAAGAAGCGCTCCCGAACTTTATTGAGAGTTTTCAAGACACCAAAATGTCCTCCAGTCGCACTGCTATGTATTTCTTTCAGAACATCTGAAATCCTGGATCGAGGAAGTAGTAACTGCCACCTAGATGTCTTGCCGTCGTCAGATTCCCATTTCCGGTGTAGCACGCCGTTCCGTAAATGGAGTGAGTTCCATAAAGCCCAGTATCTTTTTGTTGCAGGACTGAAGATGGAAACGTCCTGCCAGCTAGGGCGTCGACTGTCACTTTCCATGAACTCTAAAATTGGTTTTATGTCGGGGTCTTCAAGTTGATCTTTTCGAACTTGGTCATCACTCCATGGATCAGGTTCTGATGATGTTGGAGTCACTGTCACCTGATAGGCGGTAGGGCTAGTCGTTCCATACTGTTTCTCGATTCGGGAACAATAGTGGCAGTTCTCAGGACAGGGTCTCCTTGATAAAGCGTCAGCATTACCGTGAGATAACCCTTTTCGATGCTTGATCTCCATGTCATATTCCTGGAGCCGCTGTATCCATCTGGCTATCTGACCTTCCGGATTTTTGAAGTTCAAAAGCCAAGTTAATGAGGCATGATCTGTCCGAAGCAGAAATTTTCGGCCGTAGAGGTAATGATGGAAGTGTTCTACAGCTTTCACTATGGCCAGTAACTCCTTTCTGGTGACGCAGTAATTTCGCTCCGACTTTGATAAGCATTTGCTCCAATAAGCGATGACATGTTCATTTCCGTCAATTTCTTGGGATAAAACAGCTCCGATGCCCTCGTTGCTCGCATCAGTGTCCAGGATGAAGGATTTTTCAGGCTGAGGATAGGCGAGGATAGGCGTTGATGTTAAAGCCTCCTTCAGTCGTAGAAATGCATCTTCGCATTCTTTGGACCATTCAAACTTTTGCTTGCTCTCCGTCAGCTTATGCAAAGGTCGTGCAATGTTGGAAAAACCCTTTACAAACTTCCTGTAGTACGTGCAGAGCCCCAGGAAACTTCGCAGCTGATGGATGTTTTCGGGACGACTCCAACTCTTGACCGCAGATACCTTCTCTGGATCGGTTTGCACACCCTCAGAAGAGATGATGTGACCAAGATAGTTCACTTCCCGGCGGAACAAATTACATTTGGACGGACTTAACTTCAGATTTGCTTCCTTAAGCCTTTGCAGCACCTTCCTAAGATTTGCCAGATGTTCTTCAAAGCTGCGTCCCACGATGATGATATCGTCTAAGTAGACCAGACAGGATTCGTAGGAAAGTCCTCTTAACACTGTCTCCATAAGACGCTCGAACGTAGCTGGTGCATTGCAGAGGCCGAAGGGCATCACTTTGAACTGCCATAAGCCTTGCCCAGTTGTAAACGCTGTCTTCTCTCGGTCATCAGGGTGTATCTCAACCTGCCAGTAGCCGCTCTTCAAGTCCAGGGTCGAAAACCACTTGTGTCCGGAAAGAGTGTCCAAGGTGTCGTCTATCCGTGGAAGAGGGTAACTGTCTTTCTTGGTGATTTCATTCAGCCGTCGGTAATCGACACAGAATCTGGTGGAGCCATCTTTCTTTCGGACCAAGACGATGGGAGAGGCCCAAGGACTGGACGAGGGTTCGATGACATCATTCTCCTGCATCTCTTTCAGGAGGGTCTCGACCTCTTCCTTCTTGGCAAACGGTAGTCGTCTTGGATGCTGTTTAATAGGGGGGTGTTCTCCAGTATAGATCCTATGCTGCGTTAAATCCGTCCGGCCCACATCCTCCGATGTAGATGAAAACAGATGCTTGAAGTCGTCCACCAATTGTTCCGCAGCAGTTCTTTGATCATTCGATAACGGCGCACTCCCAATTAACTTCGATGTCAAGGACTCAGAAGACACAGTCTCAGGGGAATTGATTCTTCTAATGATGCAGTTTACTGGAGTACAAGTTGCCAACACATCACCTTTTCGGATATTCCTGGGCCTTTCACTCACGTTGGCGACTCTCACAGGAATTACATCCATAGAAAGGTCCACAAGCGTAGATGCTACCAGCACTCCTTTTAGGTTATTGTTTAGGTTGGGGTATTCAATGAGTCCAAATCGAAAACTACTGCTTTCTTCAATGGAGCCAGGTATTAATGATTCTGACCTTGAGGGAATCGATAAATCTGTTTGGGCTATTATTTGATGAGCGGATTTTACATCACTTTCTTCGGGGAAAACGGCTATGTCTTCTCTCATCGAGTGCAGCTCATTAGTCTTGAAGTCGAGGTTGAAGTCATACTTCTTTAAAAAGTCCAATCCGAGAATGAAGGGGTCCGTGATAGCAGCAACGAATGCCGTATGATGGTAAGTGGCATTTCCAAACACAATTTCTAAGTTTACTTTACCTTCAATCTCGATCTTGTCACCTGTCACAGTTTGGAGGGTAACGCAGGGCGGCGTCCAAAGAATGTTGAGTCCAAATTGACGAGCCACATCTGTTCTAATAATTGTAACATTGGCTCCAGTGTCAATAATCAGTTCGCAGGGAAACCCGTTTACGTATGCGTAAACAAACAGTCCATTACTGCCGCCACTCGTCGATGAAATCTGGAAAACTTTAAGATGGGGCTCATTCCAATTTGGCGACCTCCGCCCCACGAGATTGCCATGGCTTAGTTTTCCTGGACCTGCGAGGGAGAGGTGCTCTTCCCTCTGGTTTCTTGGCGAGCTTCACAGTTTCTTCGTAAGTGACCCTCGCCGCCACATTTCCAGCACTTAAGTGATTGTCCATTTTGGTATTTGGGAGCCGAAGTCCCTTTGAGGATTCCTGCAATTTCTTTTATTTGCTTTTCCAGTTCAGCAAAGCGTGACGAAACCGGATCAGGCTCATCAGTTTTCACGCCGCGGATTGAATGGCGATCCTTGCGGGTTGCTTGCTGGGCGGCCTCCAACTTCATCGCATACACAACAGCAGAACTCAGGTCTTTGACATCCGCCATCCGTAGAGCTTTCTGGATTTCCGGATCTCGAACCCCGTCGATGTAGTAGTTGAGTGCCAGGTTGTCTCGAACATCCGCAGGACAGTCGCAAAAAGCAAGATGAGACAGTCTCTCGACGTCCGCCGCTAGCTCTTGCAGGGTTTCCCCGGTTTTCTGGAAACGGGACTTCAACTGGAGTCGGCTGAAATCTTTCTGGCACTTCTCACCGAAGCGAAGCTCTAACGCAGCTGTGAGGGCGGCGAAATCCAGGCGCTGGCTGTCCGGAAGGGTCTGGAGAATGTCCGCAGCGTCACCTCTCAGGGATGCTGCAAGATGACAGGCCTTGGTAGCATAGTCCCATCCGTTCGCTTCCGCCTTATCATGAATTGAGTTTTGTAAACCTGCCACGAAGTTTTCCCATCAAATGTGGCAAGTTTAATGGACGGTCGAGCAACCGATGTGGGAGCGCCAAACTGTACAGAGCTGCTTTCCGCGGTCGCCAATCTCCTTTCCATGTCTTTAATTTTCTCATCCACATGATTCTCAACTGTTGCGATACGGTTTTCTACTGTTTCAAATTTTTCATCAAAAGCATCAACTCGATGCTCTATCTCATTAAATTTATTTTCCATCACAGTCTTTACCGAAGTAAGGTCGTTTTTAATTTCCTCTTGGTTAGAAGCTAAATCCTTTTTCGGCACCATTAAATCACTTTTCCATTGTTCTTGATTAGCCGCCATATCATTTTTTAATTGTTCTTGATTAGCCGCCATATCATTTTTTAATTGTTCTTGATTAGCCGCCATATCATTTTTTAATTGTTCTTGATTAGCCGCCATATCACTCTTCACAGAGTTGATTGCATCAAGCAGTTGTTTTAATTGTTCATCCATTGCGCGAGTAATCACCATAAAAATAAAGTCCAAATTTAAAAAGTCTTTATGAAAAAAAAGTCCAAAGTCACACTTACTGCAAGAAAGTCCTGAAGTAGCCCCACGTTGGGCGCCAATTGTAACGGATTCGGTGCGACTTCCACTTTCTTGAAATGAAAACACAGTTCTTGATAAAAACACAGGAAATTTATTTACACTATGTACAAGAAAGATCTTCGACAACTGCTAAATTATTCATCAGCAATTAAGCAATTATCACACAACACCGTAAACTCAACGTTTACACACGTATTTACTTCCAAATACGAAAACAACACAGCGAAATGCCTCGCTATAAACAGAGCTAATACACACTCACAGTTCGAAATCTGAATCGAAAACTCCCCGTTTATCCATCGCTAACGGCTTTTATAAACATCCAAGAATTTTCTACAACCTTCTTTCTGCTTCGAGAAATGCGTAGACCGTTATCAAATTTTATCAATGAAAATAAAAAGAATAGGGGGTTGTATACTTTAGCCATATGTTAAGGGGTTGTATATTCATTACGGGAAATTATTTACAGGTTACGTTACTACAATAATTACTATTTACAGGATTTGTAACAGTATGAAACGCGCCTGAATTCTATGAAGTGTATGAGCCGATTTATCCACATTCCGACGTGTGCACATATTTCTTGCATGACGCCATCGGCTGTAATATTTTACATGAATAAAATGTTTCTTCTTCAACTAATGAATCTCCATAAGTAATTTTATATAATTTTACGGAAATGTTCTAGAATTTTCACGCATTTTATAAATTATGTTTCACTTTTCTACACCTGTGTATAATCGTGTCTTTTCACCAATACTTGATTATAAATAAATTTACCTTTCATTCAAAAAAAAAAAAATGTCCCCGAAGAAATAATATGAGTTTTGAACGATTTAACATTGCCCTATATTAACGGATACTCGGCACTGTATCTGATTTCGAAAATGCATGGATCTAAACTCTTCCTAGTAATCATGTAGTTATTCCGCAAGTCATCATTCTTTAGTGTTTTCCCATTATATTTTTACTTTATTTTATTTTATTATATTTTTATTGCTGCTATCTATATTGTTTTTCAAGCAATAGCTGCTACTCCAGCTAAAGGAGTCACAAGGTTTTAGTTTATTTAGTAAGTATTGAAATTTAGAGTTTCTCATACACGACGGATTATACGGACCGGAATTTCATCATATAAATGGTTTTCTTCAACATTTTATGGATAGCAGCTATCATTTCCAAATAATAAAATATATAAATATTGGAATGCAGGTATCCATTTAACTGCTTGTACATTTTCTACTATTTATTTTCACTCTTGTTAAAAGACATTTAGTATGAATAAACATCCTGAAGAATTTGGTATAAAAGAGTGTTTGGAAAGTATAATTTTTTAAAACTAACGATTTAACTAACTGTACACCATCAGAAATTCGTAAAAAATTTTTAGAAATGAAAAAATGTTCAAAGATGAACATTTGTCAAATATTCCCTTCAAAGATGTAAAAAATGTTTTACGTTATTGAGTATCTTTTAATTTGTCAGAAACAAGTTCTTTTTTTTTCTATTACTGTTATCATCACTTGATTAAGGGAAAGGTTTGAGCTTATATATTGATTGTTTTTTTCATTTTGTTCTTATTTACCATGTCATTTATATGCCTCTAATAAGTGCGAGTATGAAGATGCTTACAAAAAATTTCTTTTACTGTATTCCCGTCTACTGCTTAACAGTACACAGTGATTGGCACATTGAATTGTTACCCTTCAGTAGAAAAAAACATAACTTTAAAAAACAACATGTGAAAAATCAAAGCATTACGCAATAAAATAGACCGGGGCACGTTTACGAGAATTTTTTTAATGAATTTTCTAAATTTTATGTTTTAACTTTGAAAGTTTTCGACATTGCTGTTTGATGAAGTAGTTAATGGAGTCAAAATAGGTATAATCAGTTGTTGCTCAGTCTGTGTTTTTAACGGCTAAAAAAAATTATTTTTGATTGTAAGTCGGTTGCGTAAACTTGCCCCGGGCACGAGGCACGTTAACGCATACTTGTTTTGACACGTAACGTGGTTCTGTTAGTGTTTTGAACATAATCTCTTACCATCGTTAAAATGAAAAAAAAAATGTATTACAGACTGAAAAGTGTATGAAGTAAATGTTGAATGGGCATGAAGACAGCGCCACAATATTGTAAGCTATAACGTACGAATTTGTAACGCAATTGAAAATTAAATGGTGCTTTTTAAAACTAAATAGCCTGAAAATACCAAAACGTTTTGAGACAGTTCGGAGCAAAAAAAAAAAGCGTCAAGGCACGTTTAGAATTAAAACACAGTAAGAACGTATGTAAAGGTGCTCAGAGGACAACGCGTAAACTTGCCCCTTCAGCAAGTTTGGATTTACTTTAAACGTGTAAAAAAAATAATAACATTTATGTTTATAAAAAAAAATCAGTTCTCAAAAAATGATAACATTATGCTAATTTTTATATATTTGTTCTTTCTTAACTAAGTATTGCTTATTCTCAATAAGCTTTAAAAAGTTCAACTCAAAACTTACTCGATTCGGTAGAAAACAGATCATTCTTTCTGCATGCTAGACCGAAGCTCGACTGAAGCTCAAAAACTTGTGATAATATTTGCCAGGGAGAGCATTAATATGTTATGACTGTTGGCTTTCCAGTTATAATTCGCTTTGAAAAAAGGGCACTGCGTAAACATGCCCCATGCAACGTGTCCCGGTCTAACCTACTACTTTTAGTTTGTTTATTTTTAAATGTCCCAATAGATACGTATAAACATTAGCAATATTAAATCTGTCAAATGGTTAGTTTTTGCAATCGTGTATACTAAAGTTTAAATAAATATTGTACGTTTTACGCCCAAAAAATTCCTCTAGCCTATGAAATTTTAAAGATGTATTACTATTGATTATATCGTTTAGACGCCACCATACACCATTTACATAAGCAAATTTTGAGTTTTATGACAAGAAAAAGCATTAAATTGAGATCTTATATCAAGAGCTAGTATGATTGCATGTTTCTGTCATTTTTTCCTACTTTAATTTTTAAAATATGTCACTTCTGTTGCCGAGTTGCGACATAGCTATATAAAATAGTGCAGAATTTCAATATATATATGTATATTTAATTTGCTTCATAAAAAAAAATAATAAATAAATTCTTGCAGCAAATCTGTATTGTCAAAATATTTATTAAAAAAATATAAAAAAATTAAATTAAAACACAGGAGTAAAAGTAATATACTTTTCTCGCATTTAAATCACATTTTTATATTTTATCTGCTAACATAAACCTTCATATAATGTTCGGAAAACCTATATTCAGTAAGTTTTCTTTTCTCAAACTACTATGTTAATAAAGCATATTAACGTTCTAACAGTGTAAGGCGATGCAACCAGAAAATAAATCATTTTTATTTAAATACTATATAAGATATAATCACTTTTCAGAAAACTTTTCCAGGGGAGTATTTTACAATTTATGTGTTATTTGAAAAAAAAGAAAAGAAAAGTAAAAATAAAATAGTATTAACACAAATTCCATGTGTTCCTAGACTGGTATTAAATCAAACGCAATTTACCAGCTCTAAATCCTCATTGCCGGAAACAATAAATGGTCTTTTCGGCAGAATATACGGTCTTAAAGATTTGCCCTTAGGCTCCGTAACTTTAATTAATTGAAAACTCGATAAAAACTGTAAATCACTTCAGAAAATTATTACTATGTAGCCTGCCAAAATGAAATAAGATGATAGAAGGAATAGAGAAAGAAAAAAAAAAAGTGTGGATAGAAAGAGGATTTTGAAACTTTGATTCGCAGTTTTCTCCAAAACTCATTTTCTATTTTCTAGTAAGTAATCATTCTTTCTTTCAAGGAAAGGAAATTAAAGTGTGGAACTCTTACTACGATTCCGAAGATAGTTTCTTGTTCCTTCTACTTTCGAGTTTTTTCGCTATGTCGTACTATTTATTTCATTCTTAGTGTTAGTTTCCTCATATCGGGATTTTTCTAAATGTATTTTTACAGCAGTTAATACGCTTAAAAACTAAATTTAGCGAATCCTACAAATATGTTTTTTTTTTTTTTTGTAAGTGAACTTAACACTGTTTATGAACTAAGTTTGTTTGTGAAAAAAACAATAATATAAATACATCCACGGAACACTGTCTGGACATATGTTTAAAGTTAATCTATCTGAGAAAAACTTAATTGTGAAAAGAATTAGCGTGCAAGCAGATGACAAGTTCAAAGAAATACGTTTGTATCTTGTCCGATGTGTGCAGTTTCATTTGTATAGAATGCATCTTAAAGTTGAAGGAGAACCTTTTATTATTTTATTATTTATTTATTATTTTTTTTTAAATTAAATTTAATTTTTTTTATTTATTTTATTTTATTTATTTATTTATTTTTTTTTTTTTTTAAATTTAGGAGCTGAGTAATGAAAGATAGAAATAATGAAAGAAAGTATGCAAATAAATACTGAAATAAAATGAAGTAAATAAAATAATAATAAAGTTGTTGTTTTTTACAGTTACAGATTTATTATAAAAATGAAAAGAAAAATATTCTGTCAAAAATGCATTTAAATCCATGATTTAAAGATGGTTCAAATAATACTGATTATTTTTCCGATGACTATTTTCCGTTTCCGACTGCTTTGTAAAGTGAAATATTCCGAAAGGGAAAATTCTGTACCTCAGAGATAGACTAACGAAATTCCTAAAGATATTTAAGGACTTTTTAGCCTCAAAAAATTTTATGTTTTAAAAAAAAAATGTATATAATAGTACCTAATTTTCTGAACATTTGGTAACGAAATTTAAATGGTTGTCAAAATACTTCTGAAGTTATTAGTAACAAAATAGTAGGGACTATTTACACGTGAGATATTTTTGAGTTTGGTTTTAGCTTTAAATCCACTTTTCTCAAAAACTTTTAACTTCTGACTATCAGCACTGCTAAAAAAAATATTTCCACTTTATGATCTAAAACAAAAGATGTATAGCATCTGTTTGTGACACTTGGCTGTAGTTTAAGCCAATTTTGGAAAATATAAACCAGACATTTAATTCAGAATCTTACGCGGAGCAAAATATTAATTTTTCACGATTTGGAAGAAAATCATATTACGTATTGCACAATAGACTTAATTATTGTGAATGGAGAATCAATTTGAAGGTACTATATTAAACATTTATATATCTAAGTCATAAAATAATCAGCTTGCCAAGATGTTCCCTTAGTTAGATAAAAAATTTTGAAAACAGAGCTGTTTTTGCATGCTCGAGAAAGAAGGAAAAGTACTGAAACCTCTTAAGTGGCAATTTTAAGTTACTGCTTTATACGTAGAATTATACTTTGTATCGAGTCATCATAACGTAATTCCACTAAAATTATTCTTGAATGGTTATTTATCAGCATAAAAGTGCTCGAGCCCTTTCCTTTGTATACACCAGACAAAAGTATTTTCGGTCTCCTGAAAAACCAAAAGCAATGTGACTTACGTAAATCTGGCTATAAGGTACACTTACAAATAAATATTTAGATTCAAGGTCTGTATGTGAAACATTTCGGACATTAAATAAAAAGATGGATGCAGCAAGGTTAGTATTTATAAAGTTTTGTCAAAAGGTGACACTTTTAAAAGAAAATCTCGTTCCTGATGGTCAAAGAAAGAAACAAAATGGCATAGCAGAAAGATTTATTATTAGTTTTAACTGAGACATATCTGTACAGTCAGTTTCAGAAGTAAGCATTGCAGTGTCAAAATGCAATACTTATCAACGGTTGTACACGGGCACAATACAACATTAATGCAAAATTTGCATTTCGTTAAAGTTTACAAAAGATTGAGTTCTATTGGTCCGACACCACACAGCATTTTACAAATGATTGGTAGAATGTAATTTTCATTAAAGATGAAAGGTTTTAATTTAAATGGCACGGATTCTTGTGCATATTACAAACCTGATACTCACATAGAACTACTAAATATTTTCACCAAAGAAAAAGAGGGGGTTCTCTTATGGAGTCGGAAGCATATCACCAAATAATCCTTTAACTGCATTTACTTCCAAATGGAAAGTTTCTTGATGGGTAAAAACAAATAGACCATTAAGATAGTTGTAACATTGTTAAATCCAACTCACTAACTTACTGGTTGAAGCAAAAACACGTAACTCTTTTAGAGTTAATAAATTCAAAAAAAAAGGTTTATTAGTGCTTTGAATTTGAGTAAGTTTTACCACTCAGAAACGAATTTAATTATCAAAGGAATCGTTTTTGACCTAATTGTTGCCAAATTGTTAAATGTTAAATCCGGTTTGCTTTGCTTTTTTTTATTAATGGCTTTTTTTTGTATTTTTTCTATGCAGTAAGAAATATAAAATGATTTCAAATGTGATTTTCAACTAAATTTTATCTTAATATAGCCCGCGAATAAGTCAGTGTTGTCTCGCTATCTTGCAAAATTCGGACACAAAATGTTTTCAGAAAAATACCCCAATTCTTATATTTTTGTTCATTATAGTAGATGATTTTGGAATACCATTATTGCATTTGATGATTTTGGGTACACTTTGTTTTAAATCAAAATGTTTCAAAACTACTTTGAGCATATCAAGTCTGAATAAATTAATAAGGACAACTATTCTTCTCGTTATATTTCGTTCGTTATCTTTATTGAGTAATGAATACATATATTTAAGGAAAAATAAATTTGAATTGTAACTAAAAAACAAAGTGTTAACCAGAATGTACATCTTTTGGACACCTTTCCATTTTAATCTTTTCCATAAGAGTTTATTTTCAATCACTATTAACTGTTCCGGAGAACAAAAGCCGAATCAAAAGTGTAAGAGTAACTACCGATTCCGGATTGGTCTACACGATAAATAATTACTCTGCTCAAAATTCAAATACATTTTACACAAAACCACACGCACTGCATAATTAAATTATGTTGTGTTAGAACCGCTTTAAACATACTATTCACGTACAGCAAGACTATTAGCTAACCAAATTTCCTTTGAGCTGATGCGTTTGTAACAAAGTTTTGGAGCACATTCCTTCCCTCAGAAAAGGATAAAGCCATTTAAACGAAATGGAAATAGAATGAGGTGCTTTTCAAATTTATTTGAACGAAACGTTAGTCGCTGAATTCTGAGTTTCCGAAGAGATAGCACGACTGTTTGCATTCTTATCGTTTCGATTCCAAACTAGGAATTGCGTTAAATTTTTGCTAACAATTAACGTCAACTGTATTGGAATGTACATGTCTTTGTTTTCTGCACGATAGGTTCAAACCTCACTATGAGTTTTACTCATTTTGTGTTTTTCTATGCACTGTTCCTCATTTACGGTTTAGAAAAAAGCGTAGAGAATGCAATTTTAACGTAATCGAATGAATTAAGAAGAAGTGATGAATTTCTTTGAATGAATTGAATAAAATACTCTGATGAAAAACAGATAATAAAAGAAACTAAAGAATACATTTTTGACGCAATTAAATTAACTAGTTTCGAAAAACATAGTCGTTAATATTGTTTATCTGCAATGTGAAAGTCATGTTTTTTTGAAATAACCGATTTTTTCAATAATTTTGAGTTTTTATAGAGAAATAATTTTTATAACTACGTATGTTAATAATTAATTTTGAAATAATACCACATGCTGATATAATTTGCTTTATAATTTCACAATAGTTCCAATTCTAAAAAAAACGTATCTAACCCAAGATCTAAATTGGGACTTAAAAATGTTGGTGAAAAAAATATGAAAAATAAATATAAAACACATGTATTATAATGATTATTATGATTACATACGCATGTATATATACATAAAAACTCATGTTCACTGGGTTTTCAGTTAAGGTGAATTCCAGAAGAAGATGACATGAGATTTGAATTTTAAAAAATAATACTCACTTTCTACACTTGTCTTTTTCTACAAACCATTCTTTTTAGAAATAAATTAATTTTTTGAATCTTAACCTGTCTTTCCCAAATAGTTTGATGATTTTCCTAAAATCATGTGCAAAATCAAGTTTTCTCTTTTTGTTTTTACAGAGCAAAATATCTCTTTTTTGTTACATATTGTAATTTCAATTAACTTGTTATCATCATATAATATTTAGGTTAACTTTTATCTGTTGAATGTCTTGTTAAACTTTTCGGTAAGTAATTTAAAAATTCTTTTTTTTCAACCATGAAAGAGGTTCATTAATATAGTGACAATTTGATGCCCTTCCGTTACCAAAATACTACATCTCTGTTAGTTTAGAACCTGTTCGGTATAGAAAATAATGTTTTTTATGAAAAGCAGAACTATGTCCCTTGTCAAGGAGGCATAGATATAATTTTAATATAGTTTTAATTTATAATGTTTTTAATGGTAACGCAAAGACACAAAATACGGTAACGAAAGGACATTTAACTACAAGCTGGTACAGAGTGAAAGTTTTAAATGCTAGTATAGAACAATCTATTGTTTAATATATATATATATATATATATATATATATATATATTTTCGTACGTGATGAAAATAATGAAAACCACACTTAAAAATTGCTGAGCATGTAAAAACCATTTTTGTATGACATGTTTGTGATATAACAACCCAATTCAAGCAAAAACATTTGCTTCAAAACTTGAAATTTAAACTGGAACAATAAAATTCTGATACTGCTTTCAGATTTGTTGACACAAGTCACAGGAAAGGAATGTAGAGAACATTGGCTTAACCGATATAAAAACGTATTACAAAGAAAAAACTAAATACAAAGTTCAACTTTCAAAAAGATTGAGGAATATCCACCATAATCTTGACAAACAAAATATGCACTGTTTGAACCCTGTAATAAGTTATATAGTAAGTGCATATAGTAAGTACTTCAGCAAATCGAAGGAGATTTCACTTAAAAGTCAAGAGACTGATAGCAGTTATAAGTAGTTATAAATAACATTTAAAATAAAGATACAGCTAAATGAAAAGCACCAAATAATAAGAATATGCCAAAAGATTTATTAACGTTTTGACAAGTTTTTTTAGTTGAATGGAAAGGAAAGAAATTTAAAAAGAGCAATTTTTTGGACAGGTAATTCATACAGAAGATAAGGGAATATAAATATTTTGTTTTTGAATTCATAATAATGTGGTAAAGATCTTAGTGTTTCCTGAGAAATAAGATAAATCTTCTATGGATTCTGATTAAATTTTTGAGCAGTTAAAGAATTCAGAATTGTAACATATATCTCAAGAATTTTATATCTTGTTTCAAACTGCTGTATTAACTAAATACAAATTTTGTAAGTTGAAGTTTAACAACTTTAAATGTTTTGGATTCTCTTCTGGTCTTTCTGTTATCCTTAACAAATACATAACTCATATGCCTAAAATAGTTTTTTTTAAAACTGACATTGTTATAATTGAACACTCTCGTATTTGCTCTAATTTTTATAGAATTTTCCCTTTTATAGTTTAACTGAACTTTTGGAGAGAACATGATAGCGCGAAAATCATGTCGCAAAAATGTCCTTCCGTTACCATTATTTTAAATTTGATTTTCAAAAAAAGTTACTAAAAAAATTTCCTGACTTTGGCATTTTTAGCAACTCACTATATGTGTATAAATGTCTATGCATCAGTTTTGGGAAAAAATGTATTTTGATGTGCTCACAGACAGAAATGCATCGATTTGTTTTGTGAAACCCTCCTTCAGTCACCTTCCCTGGAGTGCACCTAAAACAATAAAACAAATCATCTAAAATTTGAACCACGATTCGCCTTCGAGGATTTCTTTGAAAAAATATAAATCAATATATTTTGTATAACATATGCTAATCTGTTAAGAAAAAAAACCCTCAACATTACGATTATTTTAACTTGCTTCTTGAATTTGACAGATGGGAAATACGTCAATATGAGATAACATGCAGCAAAGTTACTGTTCAAGTAATAATGTTTAGAAAACGTTGAACTCGTTCGAATAAACGTATGTTAGTAAAAATTGCTAGGGATGATAAATTGACTAAAGAAAAAGAAATAAGTAATACATGTTCAAATATTTACCGCAATGTGTGGGCTCGTTGTTTTTTTTTTTTTTTTTTTGAGCAATCACGATTGCTTATTGTTCTCACTTGACTGTTTTGATGTCCTATCATTTTATCTTCCCACCTCCACCCTCCGCACCATCACCGTTGACCGGGTCCTCACGATGCTGCTCCTATAGCGAAAGCCGTCTCCAGGTTGCATCCATGTCCTACACACACGCGCATACATGCACAACTACACACACGCGCATACATGCACAACTACACACACACGCACGCACGCACACACACATACACCTACACACACTTTCATACACACAACTACCCACACATTCATGCCTTCACACAGACACAAACACATATGCCTACATACACATACCCCCCACACACACATTCATACACACAACTACCCACACATTTATGTCTGCACACAGACACAAACACACAGGCTTACACACACATACCTCCTACACACAAACACACATACCCCCCACACACAAACACGCACGCCTACATACACACACTCGTGATTGTAAAAAACATAATTTGAATTCAAGATGTCAAAATTCAAATTATTATTATTTTTTTATCAACAGTGATTCTCATGAAACAATGCAACAAAGTAGAGAAAAAGATTTTTTACTATTTGAAGATATTGAACCAAGATTTGGAAGTGAGACTTGACAAAACAAAAAGCAAACGTTACAAATATCGTGATTATCGTCTTTTTCTTTATGAGCTCTTTTCTCACCAGCTGTAAACTTTGTACAGCAGGTGAGAATTCATCTTGCGAATTTATTTTCATCATAGTTCATCTAAGGAGTATACCTAGGAGGAGCAAATTATAGTTATTAAATAGTTAAAGCGAGCTCGACGTAGGTCGAATAAGGGAAACATAATCATAATCAATATATATTTGTTACAGATCCTAATTAGATTATTATTATTATTATTATTATTATTATTATTTATTTATTTATTTATTTTGTTTTGGAGAATTTTAAAATGTATATGCTACGATAAAAATAATATAGTTAATCACTGAAAAATAATTAAAACACGTTTCGTTAAAGCATGTATTACTGCATATTATGAATGAAAGACATATGACACTTTTAAAGTATCCGACAGTAATCATTTCCCGATAAATGGCAGAGAAAGCTAGAAATCTTAAATTTGCAAGCTAATAGCTGATATCTATTATGAAACGATCTGATAGCATGACGCGACTTAAACAACCAATGTACAAAGCTTCCTTTTCTATTAAAGCGTTTCAGAATTAATTGAAAATTTTAAGACTGTAGTTCCTAAGCAGTTGAAACATATGAGATCACGCTGAAATACAGAGACAATTGCGCATGTGTGTCTCTAATTTAGAAATGGGTACTTTAAAAGCTTAATAATTGAGCTCAACAGTCTGTGTCATACTCATCAAGATCAGTAATTCGTTAAATTCAAACGACATTACTGCGTCTGTTATTTAACATACCTTCAAAAACTAAGACTTTTCGTCAGAGAAGAAACTAGGAATGCTAATTACTAAAATCTAATGAAGATAGCATTTAAAATTTATTTAACAAAACGACTGTCAAGTCTTGTTTCGCATAAATAGGGCTTGAAATAGTTATTTTCTAATTTGTTTTGGATCTCACATGCATTTAAAAGTAATTCTAAATTGATTGAACTCCCATATGCTGTAACGTTTAAGAAATTACAAGCATATTAAGTTGTTAAACTTAATTATATTTGTATTTGTATAGTCTGTGCAACGTGTAATTGTTTTAATGAATCAATCCCTAGTTAGTTTTAAATGCATTATTTTTGCCAATATAATTGTAGCATTAATAAAAGCACTAATAACACTCATTTCTTTAGATTTTCCCTGTTACTGAGCACACATTGGAGGATTCTTAGAAATGTCAGCATGGTAAAGCTCATGCTTGCAAAATTTTGATCCTCCTTTAACAAAAAAGAAATATTTATATTTTTTAATCCTTTTTGAATTACCTCTAAACAAGAATAAGATACTTACCAGATAAAAATTTAATCAGTATTAAATTTTTATCTGGCTTGTATTTGTTCTATATATTTTCCTTTTTCTTTTATTTCATATTTTTATCTTATATAGGAATAAAACTGCACAGTGCTCAACACGGTATTATAAAAGTGTTTACTTCGATAAATGTTTATATGAGACGTGGAACGAAGGTGCTATGTGTACCGTTAATACACTAATAAACACAAGTTTAAACAAAATATTGCATATTAAAAACGTACCTAAAACGGTTTTGTTAAAAGAGTTTGCATCTAACATTGCTTAAAAATTTGAGATCGATAAAGAATTTTGTTAGAACGAGGTAGCGGCATGGGGTTGTGTTCCATGTAAAGACAGTTTTTATCACTGTGATATGCAAATAAAAATAATATCGCTCATTTGGAAAAATAGTGCCACAATACAAAATGTTTAATTTTCTTTTTTTTTTCGATTAAAGGGCTTCAAATGGCGTTCTTTTTTGAAAAATAATGACAGACTTTTTTTCCAACACTAAAAACTGAAGAGCACCTCAGATTTACTTTTCTCCCAGCAAATTTCCTAAAGAGTTAAACTTTAAACGTTTCTCCTGTAAAATTTTATCCCTCCGTACTGTGGCACTCTTCTTCCAAATGAGCGATATGGAGGTTATCAATGGTGCGATGATAAGGCATCTTAGGTTGACCAAAGTGTTAGAAAGAGCAATTAGATGATTTGAAAATTATTTATACATAAAAAGATCTTCAGCTGCTTTGAAAAGAAGTGTGTTTTTATACTGCTTGGAAGCTAAACAAAATTCGAATTATAAAAAAAATTCTTAAGGACAGTAAATAAATAAATAATAAATTGAAAACAAAGAAAAATAAAGAAGAAAAATAAAAAGTTCAATGACATTAAATATTGACATCTTTCATGTCCTGTTTAAAACTTTCTCTTGAACTTTGGAACTGTATGCTATACGTATGTAGAAAGCCTTCATCAGAATACTATCCCAATATATGGATCTAATCTGAAGCAACTATAAGTTTAAGCACTTGGTAAGAAAAACTACTTTGTGTTTCTGTAAAATAGCATTTACACTTAAGGCAGCAATATCTTTATAGAATATTCTGCTTTTGTTTGTATGAAAATCTTTCTTTTTTTTAAGTGTCAACGTAGTTTCTAAGAAATTATGATTAGTTTTGTCATAATGAGTGTTATTATAATTTTAAAACTATTCTTACAAAATTTAGCAATTAATTCATGCGAAAATGACCATGTCATTTATACTTAGCACATGAAATGTCATGCAATGGACATATTCAATGTTTTCCTTTTTTAAATCTACATGTGGAAATAAGATCGATGAAAAATAGTAACAAAGTAGTACTAAAGTACTGTATTATACGGTAAACGCGAAAACTCTAGCTCAACTCTAGAAGCACGAATGACAGTTTAACATATAAAAACGTGTTTTTGAATTATCTTCTCAAGCGTATAAGAAGTAATCAGATTTATACAAAAGCAGGAAACCCTAACGAACATTCAATTCCTTTAGAAGCTTGCATTTATCATCCTGAAAAACTGTTTTCTAGAACAAAACTAATGTCTAGTTTCGTTACTCTAATTTGTGCCTATAAAAAGTTATTGGTTCAAAGTCATGCTCAAGAAAAAAAAGACAGAGAGAGAGAAAGAAAAACATTTATTCATTAATTTATATTTTGCATTTTATATTACTTAAAAAAGCGAAAATATTTTCAACTCTTTCATCCTCAGATATTTTTTTATCCATTTAAACTGCACTGCTTTGTAAGACCTTGCATGCAACACATTATATTTCTCGAAACCATCTGGGAAGGTATCTCCATTTCATTATTTTCTTTAGATGATGCGTCTGAAATTATGGTTAAAAAAACATAACCCTTCTTCATAATTAGTAACCACCTTTTTCGCTCTCCAACTGCTTATAAAAGGTCACTGAGCGTTTTTCCTTAGCACCAGATATAAATTATTTTTTCCTTCGTTTACATTCTACTAAAAACGTATGCACGTCATCATCTACGTGTTTTATTAGCTTCTGAAATTGCAATGATTTCTTATCGGCGCATAAAAACACGTCATTACAATACAATCATCTTCAACATTTATCCCAAAATCAATATCGACCCTGTATTTACCGTATTCTATTTATACTATTCCTTTTTCGTCCTTTACCATTCATGAGAACAATAACACTCAATTATTCGACCATGACGATATCCAGCTTTTCACCCGATGAGAACCTTAACCTAAAGCGACACTCATTGAGCTGCGTGGCTTGAATGGGAACATCCTTTCATTTATTATTAACAAGATGGCATTTTATTCTAGGACGAAACACTCGAATGTTTCCCATTGATTAAACATAAACTGATAAAATTTTCCCAGGAGAGATTTACTCCGAAAGCTTTCGTGTTCACTGACTCATCATGCTGGCAAGGAAAAGAAGTAAGAGCTGAAGTGTACGTCAAATTTTTGGATTAATAAAAATAATTCTTAATTAAGTGGCATCACCATTTATTGAATCATTCTAGAATTTGAACATGACCATACGTCGGTAGAAATATTCAAGATATAGTTTCATTCGTATCCTGCCAAAAAATCATGTTTATCATACTTATTCAAATTTATACATACCTCAATTATAGCATTAAGGGAAAATTAATTACCGACCATATCCCTTTATTAAAACTGAAGGGATATGGTCGGTACAAATAGACAGTTTTGTACTGTCTGTTTTCCTTAGCTGAGACCTAGTGCCAATTTGCGCATGCGTCACGTCTGCGCTGATTTTGTCAAAGTAGGGAGGGAAATCCGGAAATTAAAGGGTGCAAAAAAACCTGTTCAACGGTTCTTCCAAAGTAGCGTCGAAAAAAAAGAGATAGCAAGCGCGACGAAAATAGTTCATCCTCAACCTATCATCCCTTTTTAAAATGGAACCTATCCAGAGTGCTAGTCTTTGCTTTCGTGAACGGACATTATTTGTCGCACATGTAAACAAATGTCGCATGTGTATGTATGCTGTTTGTTTTACATAATTTTTAACATTTCACCTTAAATAGTTTTAAACCAAAATTTATTTATATTGAACTGAATATACGCCAGCGTGTTATGTAAATTATTGTCATTCTTTAAAATAAAATAGTTTTTTGCAAAACCAAAATCTTTTTCCTGTGTTCTTTCGCAATTTTAAATTGAATTTAAGATTTCAATGCAAGAGAAAAATTTAGTTTTCTACGCAGCTATGCAACAGGGACATCTATCTGATATTCTTTTTTAATGTATGCATATCATTTGATGTTCTATGCAGGGAAATCATGTTCAATTGAATCTATACCAATTTGGTTGCAATTGAAGAATGAAATCGACATATTTGGTGAATTCCAGCGGTAATGGAAGGACAGTTTCACAAAAAAAAAATCGATGCATTTCTGTCTGTAAGCATATCAAAATACTTTTTTTTTAAAAAAACTGATGCATACACTCTTATACACGTCATAGAAAGTTGCTAAAAAAGCCAAACCCGAGAATTCTTTTGTTAGTAACTTTTTTTAAAATCAAATTTAAAAAACTAACGGAAGGACATTTTCGCGACATCATTCTCACACTATCATGTTCTTTCCAAAAGTTCAGCTAAATTATAAGAAGGGAAAATTTTATAAAAATTAGAGCACATACAGGAATTTTCAGTCATTAAAATTCCACCTCTAGTTTTAAAAAATAATTATTTTAAGCACATAACAGACGACAGTAACGGAAGGACAAGAAGTTCAAAATAATTAAACTTATAAAATTTCAGCTTACAAACATTTATTCAGCGAATACAGCAGTCTGAAACAATGATATATAATGCCTGAGACATCTGTTACAATTCTGAATTCTTTAAATACTCAATAATTTTATCTTAATCCGTAGAACAGTTGTCTTCTTTCTCAACAAACAGGAAGATCATTATCAATTATTATGCATTCTCAAACAAGTTATTTCTATTCCTTCATCTTCTATATGAAGTACCTCTCTAATGTTGCTCTTACTTATTCTCTTTCCCTTCCATTCAACTAATAAAACTTGTCTAAACGTTAATTAATCCTTTGGCATATTCTTATGATTTGGTGTTTTTGATTCAGCAGCATCTTCATTTTTAACATTATTTATAAATGAGTGTCTGTTGACTTTGAAGTGGAGTCTTGTTCGATTTGTTGAAGTATTTACCATATTCAATAACGTAACTTGTTACAGGATTCAAACAGTGCATATTTTGTGTGTCAGGATGAGAATGGATCGTTTTGTACTCTTTTCTCTCCATCTTTTTGAAAGTTGATCTACGAATGTACTAATCTCTTCGCAGTGCATTTAACGGTTAAATCAATGATCTCAACAGTCTTTTCTTGTGACTTCTGGCCACAAATATCAAAGCAGTTTCAATATTGTATTGTTCCAATATAAATTTCAAATTTTTAAGCGTATGTTTCTCTTGAATTGGCTTGTCATATCACAAACATGTCATACCAAAATGATTTTCACACGCTTCGGAGTTTTTAAGTGTAGTTTTCATGACTTTCATCACATACAATAGAAGAAATAAAATCACGAAATATTTAAAAAAATAAATAAATAAAAGTTGATTTTTTAAATAAAAGCACACTTAGTTATTCTACAAATATTACTTATATATGTTTTAAATGTGACTACTAACTTGAAACAATAGTTTGTTTTCTACTAGCATTCTAAAATTTTACCCTTTATCAGCTTTTAGTTAAATGTTTTTCCGTTACCGTATTTTTTTGTCCTTCCGTTACCATTTAAAACCATATAAATTAAAAATCCATTAAAATTATATCTATGCATGCTTGACGAGGGGTATAATTCTGCCCTGCATTAACCCTTTCAGACGGAATTTTGAAATACTTAACCAAAAATGTTTTTATTCGGTAGACAGTGTACTATGGTAAAGAGCATCTTATAGACAAAATTTAAAGTTTATAGGTGAAAAATTAAAAAAGTTATGACACGTCCAATAATCCGGACAAATGTTATCGAAATGCATATTTCAGATTTAAAAAAACGATGAAACATCAAACTAACGTCACTGTAAAATATTCTCTAAACAATAATAAAACATATTATAAGCATTAAAAATGATTAATAAAAGATTATATATAAAAAAAACCTCACTTTTGCGACGAGAATCCGTGGTTGGAAAAATGAGTCAGTCCCATTCTCCCAATCCCAATTTCTCAATGTTTTCAATCCCAAAATGAAAAATTCTTGCTCAGATAATAATAAGCAAACTGTAAAGAGTTAACTACAAAAAAAAATCGAGTAATTTATTCAATTAATAAATGATTAGCTGTTTAAAGTTCATGTCCGGTATACCGGACACCACGTCTGAAAGGGTTAAAAAACATTAGTTTCTATACCCAATAGGTTCTTGGTGAACTAACTGAAATGTAGTATTTTGGTAACGGAAGGTCACCTTAGTAAAGAAACTGTTTCATGGTTGAAAAAAAAAATAAATTACTTACCACAAAGTTTAACTAGACATTCAAAAGATGAAAGTTAAGCTAAGTATTATATGCTGATAACAAGCTTATTGAAATTACAGTATTTAACAAAAAATAAATGTTTTGCTCTGTAAAAAGATAAAGAGAAAACTTGATTTTGCCCTTGACTTTCTGGAAGTCATCAAACTATTTAGGAAAAGCAGGTTAAGATTCAAGAAATTCATTTATTTCTGAAGACAATGGCACATGGTAAGTGACATAGTATTAATTTTAAAAATTCAAGTCGCTTTTTTCTTGAAATTCACCATTTATTATAAAATGCGTATTTTCCTTTCTATTTTTAAATTATTTTCCACAGAACAAAGCACTTTAAAAGTTTTTTAAATTTATTTTAGGAATCAAAATGAATGCATAATACTTGAGCTTAATCGGAAACGTTTTGTGTTTGAATATTACTTGTGTACAAATTACAATTGATGTCCAAAAATTAGGATTGTAAATATTGCTTGACTTAACCCCACAAAATTAATTATCTAACCATGGTAAGCAAGTTTATGATAATCGTACTAAACGAAATTATTTATTTTTAAATATCTGCAGAAAATTGAACCGAAAAGTAATTGCTTGGAAAACATTTATTCTCCAAACCCAAATGCATATGGTCAAACAAGTAATGCTTTAAACATTTTTCATAAAATAGTCCATAATTGCTGCACAAAACTCGGAAAATAAATCAAATTTTTCTACACTATAACGGTAATGCTATCCAAAAAATAAAATAATGAAGAACTTTGATTACATAGAATCCTAATCAATCAACGTCATTGGAGTCTACATACAAGACAAATTTCTCTTAAGTAAAAATTTTTTTGAATGGGTAATCCTTCATTTCCGCCAACCGCAGAGGCAATTTGTACCAATAATCAATATTTAGTCGTATTTTTCCTAATACTTCATACACCATTTTGCATGTTGAGTAAACAAAAACAGTACTGAAAATCTTTTAACAAACCATTTCTCGATAAAGTGCTTTGATGTAAGCATCGTTAAATAGAATTAATATAAGAAAGTGTTAAATGATTACATCAAATAATTGGATCATTTTGCACTCATTTAGAAAAGCAGTTTACTTGAAAAAAATTGAATCAATTTTAAAAAATCACATTCTTTGATCACGGTACTGAAATGTCAAAGCGTTAGCTGAATAATTATTATGAAAATGTTTCTAAACAATTATTTTGGAATTTTAGGCACTATTTATTAATATTATTAGCAGTAGGACTTTTAAATTTTGATTATTATATTAATCGCTTTTTTGTTTAAATGAATTCACACTCGATTATTAGAACATCAAAATGAGAGAAAATATAAGTTATAAGCCACAAAATATACTATAGAGTAATACATGCAGCATTTCTCATTTTCTTTGATGAAATAATTCTGAAAAATATTGTATGTTTCTAGGAAATAATGATTTTTTATATAGTTGAATTTTATTTAACGCAGATTTTTTCTGTTCCAGGTAAGACATTCGAAATATTATTCATTTGGTGGATTAAAGGTAAATAATTTTAGATAGCTCTAAAGTACATATTTGCTTAAATATCTAAAATATTTTTTTACAGAATTGTTTTTACCTGACGATTATTCCTATTTCCATTTGTGATGATGTATTTTATCAAAAGACAAAATTTTTTTTTCATATTTGTTTTTGATTGAAAACATTGAATGAATTGCTTTTTGAAAATGGTATTAAAAAATGTTAATAAATGAAACAACAAAAAATAAAGAACGTATATTTCTTACTCAAAAAAAAAAAAAAAAATATTTATTCATTTTTACTTTCTTCTATATCTAATATACAGAAAAAAGTATTGGATTCGTGCAAATTTTCGAATTTCGAATTTTGACGGATTCGAACGTTTTGAGGTGTGCTGAGTCCATTTCGACTATTTTTGGAAAATGTCTGTCTGTCTGTGTGTGTATATATGTGTGTCCGTGTGTGTGTCACGTCGGTGTGTGACCAGTTTTTTGTGGCAGCTCTACAGCAAAAACTACCGCATGAAATCGAACGAAATTTGGTACACATATGTCACTATGTGACATATGATACACATATGATGATACACATATGACATATGATGTGACAAATGAACACATATGGTCACTATGTGAACTTGTGCCCATTGGTTTTTGGCGCGAATTTCTGCAAGGGTGGTGGAGCAATGGGACGTTTTTTAAGTTACGCGTGCTTGCTATTCCTCAGGAAGTAACTGGCGGAATCAAACAACATTTGGTCCATATGTTGCCATTAACAGGAGCAGGTGCTGATTCAATTTTGAAGTCAATAACTCAAACGGGGGTTGAGCTATAGAACGTTTTTTGTCGTCAATAGTGACTGCTGTATCTCAAGAAATATTGAACGGAATCAATGAAACATTTATCGACAAGTAGCCCCTGGGAGGGTATAAGTGCTGACTCTATTTTGGTGTCAGTAGCTAAAAAGGGGGTGGCGCATTCGAACGTTTTTTTTTTTAATTGTGAGTTCCGTACCTCAAGAAGTAATGCTACCTTCTGGATGAAATTTGGAATAAATGTCAATCCATATGTAAGCAGGCGTTGGTTCAATTTAGGCGCCAATTGCTCCATGGGGGGCTATTTTTTGTGTGAATAAAAATAGCTTTGTAAATGCAAGAATAAGAAAGATAAATTGTAATAGACTGTCGTCTGCGTATTTCGCGTGATTTTAACTGTTGGAAAATAACCAGAAAATCGCGATGATTTAAAATTTTTAACCGTTGCCATCTTGCGTTTTTTAACAAATAAAATATTTGTAATTAATTCAAGCAAGGCTTATAAAATAACTTTCAATTTTCGCTCTTTGCTTTGCTTTTGTAATAATTCAGACATTGGGATGGTCGTCAAGATTTTGCATGTGTAATTTTGTTTTTGTTGGGAATATTGCTTCCTCGTCAAGCATGGGGAGGGATCAGAAAACAAAAAAAAAAAGAAAAATATAGAAGAAAGTTTCGTGATGACCACAACATACTAGTTTATATCTATAAATATGATCGCTTTGACTGAAAATTAAAGTTTTTAATACATCTTCGCCTTTTAGCAACTGGAGAATATCCTACTATTGTTTCTAGGATTAGATAGCTTAGGGTTGCTCTAAGGCGACGATTTGTTTAAAATGTTACCTTTTAATTTCTCTATGCAGCATTTTGTAAGCGTTTTCATATTTTATCCGTTCACGCACTTATGCAAGAACTTTAAAATTGTTATACATTACATTACGCTCCAGAGTCCCCCGTACCTAACACGAGTGGTTTAAACGGTCAGATGGGGTCCTGACAACAGCTCTTTTATTTTTTGTTCGACACCAGGAATAGAACAACCCCTGATATAGTACCCAAAGATGTAGGGTAGATCGGGGAACGTTTACGAGGATTTTTTTCAATGAATTTCCTAATTTTTATGATTTAGCTTGAGAAATTTTGGACATTGCAGTTTTATGAAGCAGTTAATGGAGTCAAAATTGGTATATTTGGTTGTTGCTCAGTCTGTGTTTTTAACAATTAAAAAAATATTTTTGAGCTCAAGTCGGTTGCGTAAGCTTGCCCCTGGCACGGGGGACGTTTACGCATGTTTATTTTGACACCTAAGGTGGTTACGTTAGTGTTTTGAACATAATGTCTTACCATCGCATCACTAAAATAAAGCAAATTTATTACAGGTTGAATAGTGTATAAAGTAGAAGCTGAATGGGCATGAAGACAGCACTACATGATTTTAAGCTATAATATATACGAATGTGTAACTTAATTAAAAATGAAATGGTGATTTTCAAAACTAAATAGCCTAATAATACTAAAAAGGTTTAAGACAGTTCGGAATGAAAAAAGCGTCAGGTTTACTTTTAAGTAAGACACAGTAAGAACGTGCGTAAAGGTGCTCCGACGTCAACGCGTAAACTTGCACAGTCGCCAAGTTTGGATTTATTTCTAACGTGCAACGAATTTAATGACATTTCAATTCCTGCAAAAACAATTCTCAAAAAAGGATAAAATTCTGCAAATTTTTATACATATATGTTCTTTCTTAAATAAGTATTATTTGTTTACAATAAGCTTGAAAACGTTTTATTCAGACTGCAGGCTTGATTATGGGTTTACGCTTGGCATCTCAAAATCAATTAAATTGTTTGCAGCAAAATGACAAACGAGCAAAAAAGGTAGCAGGAAATTGTAGTACAAAATCATATTGACTACCGAAGTGACAACTTAATTTGATACATAAATTTCCATAATTACGTTTTTAAAGCCTATCAATAATGTAAAAAGTAAACAAAATGTGTCAAAAACAAATGGTTACATAAATTACTTTAAAAAAAATCCTCAAGAACAAAAGCTTTTTTATTACTGTCTATAAATCTTATTTGTTTACGTTCTTACTACTTAGCTACTCAGTATAATCTACTGCCCGGTTTATGATCAATGACCATTAAAGTAAGTAGTGTTCTTTTAAACGGACACTACTTAGTTAAAAGCACTTATAGTTGAAAGCAATGAAATTCTTAAATAACTAATCATTTATGTTAAACTTCAATGCAGAGATAGAATTACCAATTAATTAGCATTTAGTTTTTCTTCTTTGCGCAAAGTACAGGAAGAAACGTATTAAATAAAAAAAGACTATTTAATATAAATTCCACATAAAAAGTCAATTTTACTCATTCCCAGATGTATGTTTAGTGTTTCTGACCCGTCTGCAAGTGCATATGAAAGTACGGGCAATCAAAATATCTATTTTTTTCATAATTTCTGAATTTATTATCACGAGTTTTCTCGTGACGTCAGTATGTACGTACGTATCAGAGGTGAATTCGTAAATGTTCCAGCACCAAAAACGCTACTGAGAAACAATTGAATTATGATTCCTTGCCAGTTTTGTGTGAAAGCGGAATTTAATTTTCTTGAAAAGTAACGGCATTCCAGTAAGTTCAAGCACAAATTTACCGTTGGTTTTAATGTATCTCGCATAATGAAAGAACTGTACGCCGTAATAAGTTAAACTTTTGTATGTAGAATGAGTGAAGTCCGGCTGTGAAGAAGCGTTTACTTTTTCTTTTTTTAAGCCAAATCGTTGAAATTTTTAATGACGACTAATAAAAGAAGCATATTTTTTCTTGATTATGTTCGATTCGATCGAATTCTATCTTCCAGTCACATAGCGAGAAATTTTTCTTCTGGGTAGAATAAAGGAAATTTCTGGCTGCTCTTTTGATTGATAGAATTCGTTCGAATCGAATCATCAATTAAGTTAGAGTTGAATATGCCACTAACATGATTTTATGAATGGATGACCAATTGGTGACAAATTGAGCGACAAATATTTCACTAGGTATTTTTTCTAATTTTTTTAATTTCAGTTTGACTTTTCGGAAACCATTTCTTCTGGAATCAAGTTTTGTGAAAATCCGATTATTATGTTAATTATAAGTTATTCACCGTAAATTGCTTTCACTTCATGGCATATTCAACTGGTTTGTGTTCAATTCATTGGAATGCCCAGTAGCGTAGTGAAAAACGTCAACTGGATGAGGAAATGCAAATTTTTGGCTGCGCTATTGGTAGATACAATCGAATTCGATTCGATCGAATTCCGTTTGAGTTGAATGCCCCACTTCAATTTAAAAAGTTTCAGATGTACTTAAAAATTTTCAATATTGCGATTTTCTTTAAATAGAAACACGAATTCACAGAAATTCCTGGGCAAACTGGCTTGATTATACTTTGAAATACAGAGTACTTTTAAAAAGTTAAGTTGTCTCAAGGAAGAAATAAATTCCCTAATACAGCTAAAAATTCAAACATGTAATTAATTTACATTTTAAACTGTGCATTTAGAACCTCTGAACTCCACATCTTGTCGTAAAATAAAATATTTTTAAATTAACTTATTTGACATAAATACACATTTTAAAATTTACATTACATTGCTGGAAGTAGTATTGCGGAATCCTCATCGTATTTGGAAAAAAGTTTAATTAATTGTGTGTTGATCAACTTAAACGTATTTTGTTTCGGTCGAGCTTGAATTTAATTTAGTTTGGATGGCTTATTGTTTCCAGGCTTTTCAAAATCCGAAAAAAAAAATAATAATAATAATTTGGTTTCAAATGTCTAAAAATTTAAATACAAACGTCATCACGAAAATCAGTCTTACATAAATTGAGCTTGAACATAATTATGTTCATTTGTTTTCAATAAAAGGAAATCTTGAAACGCATCTGCAGAAATCGTTTACGGTTTTACTACTAAACAATCATTTGATTCAGTATTTTTGAAATAAATTTATTTGACACAAATATAGATTGTAAAAATTACATTACATTGCTGGACAGTTGTATTTCAAAATTCTCGTTTTTACATGCAGGTCGATTCTATTGCAAAATTAAATAAACATTTAATTTATCAAATCTATTTTGTACATTTATAAACTTTATTAGTTGAACACAAATAATTTATGTCACCTTTATATTCAATAAATTCTCATGGATAATATTTTTCTAGAATGAGACCCTTCCCCCTTCCTCCTCCATCCCTTTTTATCATCAATATAGCTGAAATGTTTTTTTAAGATATTAGTTTTTTTTTTATTTATTTACGGCGAGATTCTCCGTGTCTCCATCCTGTAACTTCTGCAAATATAGCTTAAAACTGTAGTTTTAAAATTAAATTTGAAAACATTAAAGTTGGATATTCCCTTAAGTCCCCAAAAGATATTCTTAATTCTTCACTTCCGAGTCGTTTTCGGAGGGAATCATTTATGGAAACTCTTACTCTTGTAGTTTACTAAAGACAGTCCAAAATTGCAATTTTAAAACTCCAGTTTAAATCATTTTTCTAGATTGCTCCCCCCTCCCGTTACATCACCCAAAGACAGCATAAATGTTATTTTCAAAACATCAGCTTCAACAAATACCTCAGGAAGGTATCTCTACACCTTTGCCAGAACATTAAAAAATGGCCTAAAATTGCGTTATTAAAGCTAAAATCGGAGTTTTTTTTAAATTTAAAGCCGTGAAAATTCCGAGTATCTCAGTCTGTGGCTCTTTGAGAAGTGTTCCAAATTGTGCAGGTTTATTTTCAGTGCTGGCTTCGAACCCCTTTTCCATCATGAGTCCAAATATTTGCCAATTAAATTATCACTGCCCGACCTCTTGCACTCTAGTTTTGTAGCAAATTAATTAATTACATAATACCACTTAAAAAACCTATTGATCTCAATGTGAAAAATATACATTCTGCACCAGGGTGCACTTTTCTACTTTTGACTCTAGGGTCCCTTCGTACCTACCGCTATTTGTAGTTTAATTATTTTGATGGTACCCTTAAAACAGCCCAGATTTTTGATCCACACCAGAAACAGAATAAATCCTAGTCCAGCACCCCCCAGAGGTATCGTTTCACTTAGAGGACTTCGTGACCACGAGCATGTTTAACGTCCCCCTGTCACAACACTAATGGCACAATAGGAACATTATGAGTAGCTAATGTAAAATTTGAAATTCAATAAAAACTGATTTTGAAATAGTTAAAATATCTTTTACGATAGGATTACTGGTGCATATTTGAAACTGGACACATTACTTAAACAACGAAAAAGTTAACTCATTGTTAAAATTGATTGCAGTAGTTTATTAAAATGTGTTTTGTTGCCTTTGCTTGAACACTGTTGACACATTCATCTGTAATTTGTTGCTATGAGCTGTATAGCTTTCTCAAGGTGAAATATTCTCAATTTCATTAAAAAAAAATATATTTGCATTTTATGATTTGAAGGTAACCGGAACACATGACTATAGTACATTTATATCACAGCATAAATTCCTAGGAGAAAATTATCTAGCTTTTCTTGTATCGGATTCAAAAAAAGAAAAAAACATTTTACTTTTTTTTTTATTTGTTTACGAACATAATTATTTACTTTTGCTTCAACGTAATGTATTAGAAACATCAGAAATGGAAATCAAAACTAATTTAACACATTGAAATCTATGAGTATTATATTATTTCAAGGAATAAATACCATACCATCTTCATTCTATAATGCTGAATAACCGAGTTTGAGGCAGATTTCACCTCGTTGCAGCTGAGGGCACCAACAAACTATTAGATAAAGTAAATTTATCTCACAAGAGAGTTTTCGTAGCATGGTGCGGTTCGAGTCGTGAGTAGAAGGCACAGCTTGTGTATTATGCATTAAGTTACCGCCCCTAAGCCAGGGCTAATACAGAACTGCATACAATACACCAGACAGTCCGGTTATCATATTCAGAGACCGCAGTTTCCTTCGTATTAGAACTCTTTATTCTGAAATATTGAATAACCGAGGTGAAGGCATATGTCATCTCATTGATGCTAAAAGCGCCAACAAACTAATACTTAAAGAAATTCCTCAGGTATACATGAAATACGAAGATCATTTTAATAAACTTGTATTTTCTAAGCAATAAAACAACATTTTATAGGGTCTGGTGGGGGAAAGTGGTCAATGGGCTAAAGTGGTCATTCGTCAAATAAATGACTACAGGTTGGAAATAAATGTTCGAATGAATGCGAAAATTTTATTATAGAGTAGGGCAGTGAGAAACTACATTTTGAGTACAAAATTTTACAACTGGCAAAATTTTATTTGGTGAAAAAAAAATATTTTGTGTGAATATGAAAAGTTTTCAAATCTAAATACCTCTTTTAACTTCCTTGGGAAATTTTGTTTGAAAGAATTATGAACAGATTGACTGCATAGGAAGCTTCCTACATGTCTCAAAAACTCTTACCCATTAGCAGTTAGCTGAATATATTTTAGATAATTTTTTAGAACAATTTAAGTAAGATGGGGTAAAGTGGTCACAATATTAGGCTTTACAAGTATTGTTCTTCTAATGTCACTTTATCATTAAGTATAAGGCAGATATAAATTAAATATTACTTTCACTTAATATGTATTGTTTTTACAGTAAATTGGGTTAAATATACGAGTATATGCGTGTGCATACGCATATATACTCGTGTAGGCACGTATGTAGACGTATTCACATAAATGCACCAATAAATACGTATATGGATGTCGGCAAGTATTTCTACTCTATACAGATATACACTCGCTTATACTCGTATATATATAAACACTTATATACTCAAGTAGACACATATATACCCGTACGTACTCGAGTAGACACTTACATACAAGCATATGATATACAAGTATACAGGGTGAGTGTAATTAAACTTTTGGGCAAATTTTTAAAAATTGTTAGAGTGGAGGATAAGAAGTAAGAATCACACATAAGGTCACAAACACAATATTGACGCGCTACATGCACGCAAATCCAGTAACTGATGGATGCAAAACTGGTTAAAATTTAATTACACAAAGACAATTTTACACAACATTTTAGGTCTCAAGAAAATTTTAAGGGGGAATGATGAAATTTGTGGGCTGCAGCTGGGATACTTGTGCGTCGCAATCACAAAGCACGCTCTGTTGCAATAACAAGACTTTTGAAAAACTTTCATCAGCCTCTGCGCCTTTGTTGCAATCCGTGTATAGGAGCTACTACAGGCCGTAACTTTTAACAACTGCTCTAAATATTTCTTAAAAACTAAAATCTTGGGTAAAATCATCTTTGTGTAACAAATTTGTGATTTGTTTAGCATTCATCAGTTTCTTGCTTTGTGTGCATGTAGTGCGTCAGCGAACGTAAGTTCTTTATAATTCTTTACTTCTTATCCTCCCTTCTCACACCCCTTAGATTTTTTCCCAAAAAGCTTGGATTCAGTCTGTAGGCAGACATGTATATAAGCTTATATACACCAGTACATGTATGTATACACGAAAATGTACGTATTTACAGGTATATGATCGTGTTTGCACTTATACATACGTATACTCGTGCTTCACTATGTGAGTAGACACGTACAAACACACACTGGATGTATCCACGAATTAACTCGTGTATACCCGTATATCTGTGTATGTACACTTATATATGCATGTATACGTCTACTGTACACGTATATATGCACGTATGTACTCATGTATGCACGTATATGCTCGAGATACAAGTGTATACTCATATGATGTTCGTTTACACGCGTATATACCCGTACATACACGTGACACGTATATACTCGTGTAGACACGTATACACACTCCTGTAGGAAATCACGTATACACGCTTATATACTCGCGTATACACGAATATACTTGAGTAGGCACGTGCATGCATGTATCTGATGCATACATGTATCTACTCATATATGAACGTGTTTACTAATGTTTACACGATACGTATATACTCGTGTATACACACATATGCTTGTGCATATACTTGTAACTATAAATATAACCGAAATACACAAATATTAGGTGTTTTTATAATGGTTTTGCATCTATTTTTAACTATGACCACTTTACCCCATGTTATGACCACTTTCCCCCACCCCATGGGGTAAAGTGGTCATAAATACAAAGGGAAAAGAAAGTGTTATAACGCTACTTAAATCAATATTTATTTTCCTAAAACTCAATGTACCGTGTTCTTTAATAATGCAATGTAAAATAAAAACAAAAAAAGTTTAAGTGTTTAAAGAATTTATTGTATTTATTATTCACCTAAGTTGAAAACCTACGATTTTATGACCACTTTACCCCACCAGACCCTACAGAAAATGGTTAAGAATCTAAAACTCCCAACTAAATCTAATTGTATATGTTTACTAATCTGCACTATGGTTGGTTTTTTAAACAGTAATTTCTTACATGTCATGCTTTATTATTTTTATTAATTAATCAATTTTAATATAATTATTTTTTTAGAAAGCAATTTGTGCATATATTTTCATACAATTAGATTGTAATTGTTTTACAGTCAAGTAAAAAATACCGCATATTTTTTTGCACTAACACAATCATTATGAAAAAAAAATACCGTTCCCGAAACTAGTCAGCTGGCGGAGCATAACAACCTGCCTTTGAAAGTTCCACCTTTCGGCCATACAGACGTGACATTTCAGCTCCATGTCAGAGGCATACTTAATCACCAGGGGCTTATCGGCCATGTGTGCATGTACTTCGACTTACTCGACGCTGAGAACTGCGACGCAATGTTAGTCGAGCCATTCAGGCGGGCATGCAATTTCCGGAAATATGAAACCCTCTCCAACGGAGCGTGATCTTCATTACCTTGATTGTCCGGGCAATATCCCGCGAAGAAAATCTGGACCCGGACAATGCGCCTTGAGTATTTTTCCTCGGATCTCTTATATCTTTATTCTTTCCTGAGACATACATACTTGAAACACTCTCCTGGATTCAACGAAGCAAAATATTTATTGTGATCTGTAGTAAATACTCTACTTGTCTTGGCTTAGTTTTCTTCCTGTTTTCTCGTATAAATTTATTTTTTTCTTTTCTCATTTTTTTTTGTTTTTTTAGTTCAGTTTTATTTCGTTGTACTATTGTTCTAAACAGTTGAAGTTAATAGTATAGTGAGACATATGACTAAAAGTAAGCATTGCAGCATTTTTTTCTCAAAAAAATCATAATGAAAGAAATTACTTTCTCTTTGTAGTAAATCAAACACAAATTAATAATGGTGGTAAGTAGGCTGCTATTTATATTTCTGGCCTAATAGTGAAAAAACAAATTTTTATCATCAAAATTGGTTTTATTGTTTTTAAAATATTTTCCATCAAGTTCTATATACTTTTGAATACGTTTGAACCAATTTTCGGAGCAATTTTTCCACTGCGATTTAGGTAACTCCAAAACGTACATTTTGAATGCATCAACCGCTTCTCCAGGAGTCGAAAATCGTTGTCCATATAATTTATTTTTGATGTAAGGGAATAAAAAAAAGTCATTGGGTGCTAAGTCAGGCGGCGTCAGGTGCAAAGTGTACGGCGGATGACCATTAATTCAATGTTTTCGCCTTTCAGGAATTCCTTTGTTTGAGTCGATGTGTGAGAGCTCCCATTGTCATGATGCAGAATGATTCACCTTTTCTTCTGCTTTTTTCGAATTTCTCCGTTGACTTCTGGGAAACAAATGTTCATGTACCATTCAGAATTGACTGTCCTGCGTTGCTCTAATGCCACTGTTGCCACGTGACCGGTAATTCCGAAGAAACAGGCAACCATTTGTTTCGATGTGCTTCTCTGTCGAACAACTTTTGTGGGATTTGGCTCGTCTTGGAAGACCCATACAGTCGATTGCTGTTTTGTTTCCGGTTCATATGCATAGATCCATGATTCGTCACCTGTGCAGATATTATAAACAGCCTTTGATACCCTTTAACATATTTTGTCAACATTTCTTTGCACCAATCGGCACGAGCCTTCTTTTGAACGTTTGTCGGATTATGCGGGATCCAACGTGAACATTTTTTTTTTACAGCCGAATGTTCATATAAAATTTTGTTGATGCTTGTCATACTAATTTCCAGAGCTCCCTCAATCTCACGGTATGTCACATGACGATCTTGCTTTATCAGTTTACGCACATTGTCGATGGTTTCTGGCACAACAACCGTTTTAGGATGAGCTGCATGGAATTCGTCCTGGATCGAACATCGACCACGATTAAATTTGTTATAACAATTTTTTACAGTGCTGTAGGATGGTGCATTATCGCTGTATAAAGAATTAAGTTCATCAAAGTAATCTTGTCTTGCCAATCCACGTCGAAAGTTATGAAAAATAATCGCACGGAAATTTTAACGAGTCAATTCTTTTTTTTTAGTGAGATGAATTTTTACTTTTATAATCACACTATGGTAATGTAACTTTAACATAACGTCTCACTAATTTTTGCGTAAGGTTACACTACAATTTTCTGTATGCTTAGAGAATTTGCTTGAAATGTCGCACATAACGAATAATTAATCTTTTATTTAACACTCTTGATCGGGTACTAATTTTCAATTGTAAGTTGACTTATACTTCAAGTTAACTATTCGATGGTTTAAATTATCCCGATATATCTTCTTTACTAATACTAATAAGGCTGAAAGTCTCTCTGTCTGGATTTACAGAGGATGTCTCGATGATCTCTGTGACGCGCATAGCGCCTAGACCGTTTGGCCAATTTTTATGAAATTCGGCACAAAGTTAGTTTGTATCATGGGAGTGTGCACTTCGAAGCGATTTTTCAAAAAATCGATGTGGTTCTTTTTCTGTTCCAATTTTAAGAACAAAATTATGATAAGATGGACGAGTAAATTACGAAATTATCATAACGTGGAACCGTACTATGGGCGCGCAAGCCAATTGGCGAGATACGAAATTATTATAACGTGGAACCCTAACATGGGTACAAGCCAATTGGCGAGAAAATTCACCATACATTATTTGTAAATATACAGGCGAACCAAAAGACCTTTTAATTTTTCTATTACGGGTAAAGCCGTGCGGGTACCACTAGTTAAGTAATAAAGTAATAATTCATTTTAATACTTTTTATATTGTAAGTTCAAAAATAAATAGCACCTTTAAGCACGTTCTCACTGTATCGTACTTAAGTGTGAACCTGACGCTTTTTTAGCTCCTTACTCCCTCAAACCTTTTTGGTATTTTCAGCCTATTTAGTTTTGAAAATCACCATTTCATTTTTAATTAAGTTACAAATTTGTATCTTATAGCTTAGAATTATATAGTATTGCTTTTATTCCCCTTCAGCTATAACTTTATACACTATTCAGTCTGCAATCAATTTGCTTTATTTTAACGATGAAAAAACATTATGATCAAAACACTAACAAAACCACTTTAAATGTCAAAATAAATATGCGTAAACGTGCCCCGTGTCTGAGGCAAGTTTACGCAACCGACTTTGGCTCAAAAATTTTTTTTTAAAGGTTGAAAACACAAACTGAGAAACAACTAAATATACAAATTTAGACTCCGTTAACTGCTTCATGAAACCACAATGTCCAAAATTTTCTGCGTTAAAACATAAAAAATTTAAAAATTCATTGAAAAAAATCCTCGTAAATGTGTCCCGGTCTAGCCTATGATTGTGCTTTTGTTTGACTAGACGCGACTTGCTTTTGCTCGACTTGACTGAAGTGATATTTTTCACTTTTCATACGTTAAGGAAAAACACAAAAGCTACCATTTTATACCAACATCATTTGTTGAAGGGTTTAAAACTCAGTTGACACTTAGAAGTAAGAATATTTATGACTATAAAGATATTGTCTTTGTGAAAAGTTATAAGTATTAGGACTAACATTTTTAAGAATAAGAAACAATGATAATAAGTAAAGGTATGTTTTAACGTGACATAAAAAGTATCATATTACAATTTATCATCTATTCGACAAAGTAACTCTTTGTTCCCACCAAACAGTTTTGACATTGTAGTTTTAATAAATATGAGTGTCATTTCCATAATACTTTCGAAAGCTGTTTCACAGTATCCATTAATCAACTAATTGAATATTTTTGACTTTTATGAGCTAAATTCTGGGATTTTAAAAATACTTTTAGAGGCATTTTTAATTACTTTAAATTACAATGAAAATAACTTATTGTACTAAGTGTTTCTTGAAATATATTCAAAGTTGAAATTTACTATGAGTAAATTAGTTTAATTGTTCTATTATCAGTTTATTTTGCAAGTGCAGTGTTTAGAATGGCATTCATGATTTACTATAATTTTAATATCGCTCAGCTATGCAAATTTTCGCTTTTTAAATTTTACCCCAATCATAAGAGTGAGAAGAATGAGTTCATTTTTAGCTTGCTTTTTCTTCTTATGTTTTTCATCTGAAAACCGTAATTTCATATTACTTTCGTATTACCGGTTTTTTATGTAATATTTGCTGTGAAGTGAAAGAATGATTGTTTTTAATTATGAAAAATATAAAAAATCGAAGTTTTTCCAGAAATAAGTACATGTAATGATTTTCAACTATAATCAAATGCAAGTGACCGCTCTTTAGACAATTTACAATAATTTGTTATATTTAATATGTTATGTAAAAAAATATGTTTCACTCCTGTTTTTTGATGCATGCAGTTTGTTTATTTTATGCAAAAGACAGTGCACCTGCTTTTTTGATCTAAAAAATGCTTTATCCAGCTGAATAAGTGCTGTGAATCCCAAAAAAGTGCTTAGCATAACTAATGTAATACTTAAGTTTTAGTGTCGTACAAATAAATAAGAAGAAATGAGAACATATTATCGGTCCTCGTAACGAAATAACTTTCATTAATATTATGTTGAATGTGTAGTTTATTTCGTCAGTTTGTCTGACCAACAACTTTAATTATACTCTAACAGTAAAGTTCATATTTCAAAAATCATAACAGTGCAAACACATTTTTTTCTTTTTTTGGACTTTCGGTATCAAAACAAAAGAAAATGCTCCAACATTATTTTTTTTTCGCAATTTGACTGTCTTTCTAAAGAAAGTGTCAATTACTGCGAAATAATGCATTAAATCTAAAATAACTTCATATTAGTATTAAAGTGTCGTATGATGAATGCTTTAAAGTAAGTAATTCTTTAAAGTTTAAGTAATGCTTAAAAGTAAGCCCAAAATAAAACACAATGTTATACATTACAAGTGATCTTACTACTTAAGAAGAATACTTTTCAAACAAATGAGAATTTTTTAATGATGCCCATACAGTTTAGGGGCAGTTTCGGTAACTGGATAATAAGTGCGCAACCGTATTTGTGGGGATTTTTAAAATGAACTTATTTTCTAGCGATTATTTTTAGACATAAGGATGGTCTAACAATAAATGGCTTTTAAAGCAACTGTGTAGTGCAATACTATTGTTTGAAGATAGCACTGAAAAATGTGTTTGAAAAATTGTAACGACCTTACATATTCCTTACTGTCAAAAGTTCAAATGCCAGACATATATAACAGATTTTAACTTCTTTAATGAGACGAGATGAGTCATATTAAAATATTTAATTATTCATTTCATCTTCTCTCCTAGTTATGTTGTGAAATTTAGGTTATGATGCCACTACATTTAGCATCTTCCGATAAATGCAAAGAGTTTAGTTGTCATTCTTCATGTTTCTTTGAACGATTATTTACTTTACATTTTAAAGTAAATTGAATTTTTTGTGTAGTTTTCATGCATTTAGAGGGAAATTAACATATTATATTAGTATGAGGATAAAGTTAGACATATATCTAGGCCGGCTCAGTCGTCTGACCTCAACTGAACCGCTCTAGTTTATTTTATAGTTTATTTTAGAACGTTCACAACATTACCAGTAATAATGTAAAATAGTCCTCTCAATACTATTCAGCACTGATTTGAATCCATTCCCATGCACCTCCAAACTGTGTTACAAAACAAAGCTAATTTTACAAAATTTTAATAAGGAGTTCTGTATTAATCGAGGTTTTGCCCCCATTATTTTGATAACCACCTGTATATAATATTAAGTTACAAACTATGTGCAAAAAATTCCTGTTCTTTAAAATCTATTGATCTACTTACTTTGACAATGAGCAGAAAATTCCATGAATAATTTATGTGATTAACATTAATTTTCAATTTAACTTAATAAACGCCAAAAAAGTACTCTTTATAATGAATTACATTACGCATAGGAAGTTTAATAAAAGTAAATGTACCAGATGCTTATATACAAGTATTTACTAAAATAGCTGAATCGACATATTTATTTATGCAAAAACATTTTCATTGTTTTAAATGGACTTCTTTTATTTTTCTCTTGAACGAAGTTTTATAAGCATAACAACTCCTAAAAACTATTTTGCTGCCATTTTGATAATGTATGGAATTTCTTAGACCTAAGCCGCAACCCCTTTATTATGTAAATCTGCACACTTCTCATTCCTTGCATCTTCAAAATTTCATTAACATAAGCAATTCAAACTTAACATCTGCTGTATTTTAATAGTAATAGACACGTTTAACTCATTGACAAAATCCCTTTTTTTAGAAAATGGACACGAACGAAGAATTGAATTTATTTATAATTGCAAATCAGTACAACTGACGAACATTTAATATACTCTTATTGAAATAATTTTTATTATTTATTTTCATTAAATAATAATTTTCACATAAAAGATTGCAGCACTTAAGGAGTATAAGAAATTAACCTATCACGTACTTCCCGATATAATGCACTTATGACGTCACTAATTTTGAATCACATTTAAGTCTAGAATAATAAACTAAAATGTTAAATTTAGTTGCATCTTTTAAACCTTTTACAATTATGAACAAATTACACAAGGTGAATACAACTGAATATCGGACTCAAATTCTTTTTCGGGAAACGTAAACCCCTGTAACATCCAAAAAAAAAAAAAAAGTTTTTAGAACAATTCAAAACTCATCTATTGAATTTCCCGGAAAAATAAAGCAGCATTGTCAAAAATATTCCTTAATTGCTACAAGTTTCACGAATGCAAACATGTAACAGTTGTGAAACGTATTTTAGCTCCTAGTTTAAAGATCAAATGAGCGTATCTATAAAGTGTATCATATTCTACCCGATCACGGAATGTTCAGATCAATTAAGCTCCCAAAGGGAGCGAATAAGTCCATGGAATACGTGGCTTAGCAAGAATTGCAGGCGAGTGAAATACTTAATTCTTACTTGCAATTCTGTCTTAGCTTTAGCCACGTTTGCTATACTGCTTTTGGAATTTCCTTGATAATTTAGGAAGGTGGCTGCTGTTATATTATACCTTCCTAACTTAATTCTAATTTTCCAGATACACGTCTGACTTTAAAAGGGAAGATTTTGAATATTTCAGAGGACTTCTAGGATGATTTCAGGAAGGTTACCGTGTTTTAGCAGAAAGCGTTCCTGGATTTTGCAACATATGTTGCTGGAAGAAATAAGAAATTGGGCATATCAGCTGCTCATTGTTTTCTAGGCACACACACACTATCTATCTATCTATCTATCTATCTATCTATCTATCTATCTATCTATCTATCTATCTATCTATCTATCTATCTATCTATCTATCTATCTATATATATATATATATATATATATATATATATATATATATATAGATAGATAGATATAGATATAGATATAGATATAGATATATAGATATAGATATAGATATATAGATATATAGATATATATAGATAGATAGATAGATATATTATTTCGTGATAAAATCGACTCTTAAATCTGAAAATTGAAATGGGGGATAATAGCAATGGAATAGAGGAACGGAGAAAGGTTTGATATTTTCTTTTTAACGTTTTATTAAGAGCATAGATTATCTAATTGATAGAGTTCATTTGACAAATAATCGTAGAATTTGTATTTCAAAAGAAAGGAAGAAGTTTATTACGTTTCAATGCAAGCATTTTAATCCATAGTTTTCTCCTAATTAAGTGAAATTACTTTATTCCTTCAAAATGTGTTTTTTACCTGCTAAAGCGTTCAATAATTTTATGAAGATAAAACTCTTAATAAATCATTTGTCTGAGTTCAGCTTGTTCGTGCAATTCTTCGTAATCAAAATGACTAATTATTTTAGAGTTGCGATTTATCATCGTTCTTCACCTAGTCGCATGTTATGTTCAGATTATTTTTCCTGAAATCTGAATGAAGGACTTGTCAATTATTTCAGGTACTCTATTTTTCGAAGTTTTAATAGTTGAAATGATCAGGTTTTCTTTTTTGGATGTAAATATGTCATGGAAGTAAAATATGTTTTTAACTGCATTGTATGGATACATGTTAAATTGTTAAATAAATAAAGTATATTGCTTAGGATGAATTTTGAACGAAGCTGATACAAAAATGAATTTTAAGCAGTAAAATCGGTGTTATAAATGCATTAAAACAAATCAAAAACATCAAGTGAAAACTGCTGCAGTTGGTACAAACCTAAACCGTTAATGTATATATCGTTGCCTCAGAGCAAGAGTAAGACATGTGCAAAAAGAACTTTCTAGTAAAATTGATTTGAAAATTTGATGTTTTTTACAGTGTTGAATATCTGAGGTTATAATTCATTGATTTGAAAAAAAATATATAAATAAAATGGGAACTCCCCTAGCTTTTGAGTAAATTTAAGGGGTGTATTGAAATATTTAATAAATCTTGTAGGAAAATAATTAAATTCACTTGTCCTACTGTTTCTCTTAATGTTTCTGAAGACAACTAGGATATATAAACGAATAGCAACATATCCTAGTGTTTTACCTAAAAAAATCATTTTCCATTAAGAGACTGCCAAGATCAGGGTTGCGGAGTCGGAGAGAAAAGGACCAACTCCGACTCTGGGAATTTTAGAGCCTGCGACTCCGACAGCAATGGTAGAGTTGCGGACTTTGAGGGAAAAGATCGACTCCGAGTCTTTGAATTTAAAACATTCAACTCCTTTACCACAAAATGAGCCCAACTCCGACTTCGCAGCCCTGGCTAAGATAAATGTAGAGTTGTTCTTTTTCTGCTTCCAACTCATCCGTATTGTTAATTGAAAATAAACGGTTTTGTGGTTGTGTTTAGAAATTTAAAAAAATCTAAAGCTTTTAAACATTTTTATTGGAAGTGCACCCAAACTAGATATTATTCGGAATCACAATGATCATTGTCATTAGTCGCGGATCCCTTTAGAGACGTAAAGAAGTATTGCTTCTTCGGAATCACATTTTGTTCGTGCACGGAAACCAGATCATTCTTCTCTTTGATTGGAATGAATGGTTTTCCTGTATAAACTGGATTTGGTAAAACTTGTTCTCTTTTTGCTTGAGTTTTCTTCTTACGTCAATTATACGAGCATTATACTCTTTTTCAGGATAAGAAGTTTTATAAAATATTGAATTTGGGAGTCTCTTTCGAACAAAATATTAAAATAGTTCTAAAAATATATTTTTCAGACTAAAAAAAAACTTCGAAAATCACGTCAACAGATTTTCATTAAAAAAATCATCAAATTTTAAACAATGCTCCCCCCCCCTCTCCAAAAAAAAGCGTCATTCGATTTCAGATAATATTTCCCCAAAATCCCAATTAGAATAAGAACAGCAGTTCCGAAAAACACTCATAAATAGATCTAACAGTCCTTATGAAAATTAGATCAAGGAATACGATCATCGTAAAAGTCTTCAATAAAGTTTAAACCAAATTGTCGTCTGCCTACTTCAAAAAAAAAAAAAAAAAAAACATTAAATCACGAAAAACGAGCTGCTGTGTGCATCACATGATTTCCTTTTACTACAATTTATTGTAATTTCCCCATTATTGGCATTTTTAATGTGATTCAATAGTTTACTCTCTAAATATCACCAACATTGGCCAAATTGAAACCAGATTAAAAAAAAAAGAAAAAAAACGCAAAATTTGTCGCCAAGTGTCTGCCAAATTATAACACCACTTAAATTTACATCGAAATTAACAGTGATTTCCACCCAAAAAGGGACAAAAGACCCTTTTCAGAAACACCCGAATGCAACCAAGAGGAAAAGTCCACTCCTAGTGGGGTCTAGTTAAGCCCCACTAGGAGTCTATGTACCATATTTCAACTTTCTAAGACGTACCGTTCTTGAGTTATGCGACATACATACGCACATACGTACATACAGACGTCACAAGAAAACTCGTTGTAATGAACTCGGGAATCGTCAAAATGGATATTTCGCGTGTCTATATGTTCTTAGGCACTTATCCACGTGTGGTCGAGTGGGAAAAAAAAATCCTCAATATTCATTCGGGGGTGAGTAAAATAGAAATTAAGATCGATTTTTGAGTGAATTTTTTTTTCGAGAATACAATACTTCGTTTTTTGTAAAAGGAAGTAAAAAGAGAAAAAAGAATGATAAGGGAGAATGAAGAATGAGAAGGAAAACTGACATTAAAAAAGCCCGTCCAGATATCGCCCTTTTTACTTCCTTTTACAAAAAAGTGTTGTATTCGCGAAAATATAATCGTGCGTTATGTTTTAAAAAAAACACGTTTTTTGTAAATATATGTTTAATATACTAGTTTATTTGAATTCAACTATTAATTTTACAAGAAAACTAGCACAAACTATTTTAAATGTCTTGACGTTTTTATTCTGAGATCCATTTGACTCATACTTAACTTAATTTTCAAATTTAAATGAAATATGTCACGAGAACATATTTTCACATTCCATTGCATGATTTTTTTTTTCAAGAATGATAATTCATTTATTTCTACTGTAAAATGGAAAACTAACCCGATGTACAACGACAGTAAAACCATTATTTGAAATGTTCAAAAAACTAAACCCAGTTGCACAGCAGCACATAAAGGCCAAATTCTACTGTGCTTACCTCAGTTTTCCTAACCAAGGGCTTAGGGTAGCAAGGCATGTGTTCCGATTAGGTGGGCAGCATAACGCGGAAATCCCAGGGTTTAGTTCCCAAGTACGATTGGTACTTATTTTATCGGCCCACTGAAGATATGAACGGCAGAGTAAACCATGCCCAACCCAAAAATCGAAACCGTGAATGTGCCACGGAAGCACAAAGCTCTATCACTGAGCCAGTGGGCTTCGCTAACCCACACCCTGCCTAGATCTGTATCATTATTATCAATGTAACATTACGTTATTTACAAACACAACTTTTAAATTATGATCAAATATGAATTTTACGTGTTTACCTAATTACACTTGTCATACTGTTCCTGTATTTTTAACCCCGTTTAGAAGCAAGCTATTACTGTTTAGCAATTTTAGAAGGCCAATTTTTTTTCCGATTAAAAAAAAAAAAAAAAAAAAAATCAGCGCTCGTCATCTAAATTAGTGCTTTTGTGCTTTTTTCTCTAAAACTAAAAGCAGATTTCACCGCAACCGCGGAACACGTGTTATATAAGTATCATTGATTGACCCATCTTTATTTTTACGCTGCTGAAAATAAGAAATGCACGAGTTGTGTGAATGACGCTTCGATCATAACATTTTTGACTCAATTGTGCGTAGTATCAATAATTTTATTGCCTCTATCATCATACGAAATTGTGCGAACGACCATTAAACTTCATGGCCTAAGTTTGACGCTGGCTTCTTGAAGAACAGTTTGCCATCTTATGAAGCGAAAATAACTTGCAATTTTTCAGCTTTAAAATGGTGTTTCATTCTGAACATTTTGCGTTCAGACAACTCTTTCATAAGACTGGTTTAGTGATGTTATTGGTTATCATACATAATAAAGTTTACATGTTTTAATTTCATTACATTACATAACGTTTTAGTTTTTTTTTTTTTTTATCATATAACATTTGGCTACATTTGTCGAAATGCAATCAAAACATTATGTTGTACGGCATTTTTAGAATCGTTCAGTCAGCAAATAAATAATCAGATGTTTTCCGTAAAGCTGTTTAAAATTATTCATGGGATTCTAATTTTCTAACAAGATATTTTATACCACCAAACAAAAATAGTCATAAACAAATGAATTTATTTATTTAATTTTAGAAAAAGGAAATGAAAGAAAGTTAATTTAAAAAAAAAATGAAAATTTAGTGAAATATCACCTCCTAGACCTCACCCTTCTAAAAAAAGGAAAACAAAAGAACCCTGGAATTTTTTGAAGGAAAATTGCTGGATAACACCTACAATGGCACAGAAAAAAACATTTTTAGAAAAATAAACTCATAATTTGAAAGAAGGCCGCCGAAAATGCAAATATATTACAAAGTAAGAAAACTAAATAATACCCAATAAACGACTTTTGTGCCAAAACCTCAAAATGGCATGTCCTTCAGTCTTCATGTTCCTTACGGTAGCTTACTTTTTACAAGGGATATAGTTTAGCATTTTACAGAAACAAATTAATACTGAATTCAACTTATCATCCGAAAATAAAAAAAAAGTGTTTCAAAAGCTGAAAAATTAACAGCTTAAAAATCAAGCGTCTAAATTTTAGAAATAATGCATTTAGTATCATTTCATCCGAAGTCAATCATCACCTGCCACTTGTTTATAACATTGCTCTGGATTGCAGTAGAGACGAAGGGTAATGACATTCTAACGTTTTCACAGGTCAAGACGTAAACTATGGCTACTTTCGTTGAAATTTTACATACTTCGAACAAAGGTAAAAATACTAGCCTTTAGGGCGGACACTTTAACATCGCCGCCTACGGCGCTGCTCGACGCGTTGGTGCACATCGCCGAAGGTGGTGTACTTTGCGAGCTTCTCCCCTATTTGCCGCCTGCGGTAGTACAATAATTGTTGGGCATTTGTTGGGCATTTAATTTAGACGCGGCATGGGAATTTCGCCCTCTCCTTACCGCCTGCCGCGGCAAAATGATTAATAGAGAGTATATTAAGTTTCGGAGTGACATGCCTCTAACTTGACTCACTTTCGTGGGAGCCATTCCACGATCAGCGCACATTTAATTTTCCCCTAACGGAACAGGTGAGGGAATTCAAAAGTATTTTTTTTTTTCAAAAAAACGCGCTTTATTAGGTTTCCCACTTCCACTAGAACTGTGTCAGCGATTAGGCATTGAAGAGGAAGAAAGGTAGAGCGAAACTAAGATGTAAAAAGGAAAAACCAAGAACCAGTTAATTTCCGTGGAAGAACGGAAATCGTTTTTTAATAATATGTATGCTAATTAAAGTCGTATAATTATGCAACCAAATCAAACAAGTAGCTTGAAAAATACGAACCTACGGATACCTGGTTTGATGCTCAGCTTTTTGTCGTTCTTTAGGAGAAAAAATGACATAGATAGCAACATACGATCAACTTTTATTGATATTTGATAAGTAGAAAAACAACAATATGTCACAATAATGGTAAAAGAAACTCATTATATGGGTAAGGATGAAAATAATAGCTATAACATGTTTTCTATATTTACTTAATCAAGAAACATAGACATTTCTACACGCAAAATTTTTATTTTAAAAACAAAGATATGGTATTTGCTACTATGCCATGTTGGGGGAATTTTTAGCTATGCAAACAAAAAAAAAATAATTGAATTTTGACATCTTGAATTCAAATTATGTTTTTCGCAATCACGAGTGTGTGTGTGTGGGGGGGGGGATATGTGTGTTTGTGTGTATGGGGTATGTGTGTGTAGGCATGTGTGTTTGTGTCTGTGTGCAGGCATGAAAGTGTGGGTAGTTTTGTGTGTGTGTGTAAATTTTTGTGTGTGCACATGTGTAAGTGTCTGTATGTATGTGTGTGTGTGTATGTGTGTAGTTGTGTATGTATGCTCGTGTGTGTAGGACATGGATGCAACCTGGAGACGGCTTTTGCTATAGGAGCAGCAGCGTGAGGAGCCCGCCTGTCCACGGTGATGGTGCAGAGGGTGGCGGTGGGAAAAATCAAAGGACCTCAAAAACAGTCAAATGAAAGCAATAAGCAATCGTGATTGCTCAAAAAAAAAAAAAAAAAAAAAACAATGTATGCAATCAACCAAAAAAAAACCTTAGTTTCGGATTGAAATACTTGATGCATTGCAATATAGTATATTTTAAAGAGATATTTAAGAGATAGGTTGCAGGTTTTTTAAAATGATTTTGCAAGAACATTTAAGACTGGCAAATTTTGAAGAAAAATTCCTTACACGCTTATCCGGGGTTTTATTTTCCTGCTTATTACAGCAAACTTTTCTTCATTTCCTGCGCAGTCGACTATTTGTTATCTTAGTTTTACTCGCTAGACTTTCAGATACTTTATACCTGATCAAGTTTTGAATTTTCTCCTTCTGTCGAAGCAAACTGCGTTATTTTCACCTCTTAATAATTTGGTTATTAAAGTTTAAAATGACAAAACTCTTTCACGGACATGCTGTAACTTCAATACAATCCTTACTCAGTCTCTATCAAAAATACTTCATGATTTTATCGTTTTTCGCTTTGCACGAAAACGAGCAAACATTTATCAAACTTCCGCCTTTAACACCGTACTTATTGCACACGCGGAATAATCCGATGAAGCGTGAAAAACGTTCAACTTTACAGTTTTGATGACAATGCCTTAAAAAATATATCTCTAGCATCAAAAACGACTTTTTTTTCATTACGTTACGTTTATCTGATGATATAAAAAAGGAGAAAAAAGTCCCATTTGTATTAAATCGAGTAAGAGAATTGTTTGCCTGAATATTTTTGATTTCATTTCATGTCTGCAACATTGATGCATCTTGATATTTTCCTTGCTATTTAATCTGAGCGTTTAGCTTGCAAGAATGCGATCGTGAAAACTGTACATAAAATTGAAATCGCACATATCTCTCTTTTATTTCTCTTTGTTGTTTTATTATTAGAAAACAAATTTCTTCACGACTGACGCAAAATATATAAAATTGCATATTTATGAAAAAAAAAACGTAATATAAGGCATACATAAGTGAAAATAAGGCAACGTAAGTGATGACTAAAGGTAAAACCCTTAAAAATATTTTTTTAAGTCTGCAAATTAAAAAAAAAGAATTATATATATATATATATATATATATATATATATATATATATATATATATATATATATATATATATATATATATATATATATATATATATATATATATATATATATATATATATATATGTATTAGGGTGTCCCAAGATATAATGGCGAAATAAAAATCTGTGAAATCGAATATGCATACCCTCCAAATTTTTTCCATTTCACCTCAGAAACATGAGAAAAAAGTTTCATTGCAATTAAATAACAGGAACCCGTGCCGACTTGAGGTCAAAGTTGGACCTGAAATCCTGTACGGCGACTACAGTGGAAAGATTGCTAACTGCATAATTCCTTACTACACGCGACATCAATTTATTTAAAGCAGATATTTACAACAATATTAGACTAAAAGAAACATTGCTGTACGTATTTTCAATTCAATGTTTGCTTTTTGCAGTCAGGATAGAGCTTCCGCTGCTCTTGAACGCAACGTAACACAGATTGTTTTTGTTCCTCATCAGCTGTTAGCAAATCATGAAAGTCCTGCATCATTTTTACAGCTCTTTCAGCTGCATCGTTTACTGCTCTAAGCATTGATACAGTCTTTTTCACATCAAGGAATGAAATATTATTGACCATACCATAAAAGCTGGATGAATTTTTGTAGAGCAGCTTTTGAGATAATTGGGTCCACATTTTCGTACACTTTTATCAAAAAGCACAAATCTTTGTTGGAGGCTTTGACTGCCAAAATGCATTGAAGCCATGGTTTCACGTATATTGTCACTACAAACAAGCAGACATCAAACAATGTTTTATTTTCCTTCGTATCTAATTTTAGTTGTGAACTAAATAAAATAGTAATAGTTTTAGGGAGTAAATCGCTCGAGCCATCCATCGAGTTTTGTACATGGCTCCCGGTGGTCTTATTTTAAATTCATTTTCTGTATCTCTACCTAAAAATATGATAGGCAATTTTATTAACTCTTGATAGTCATATTAATAAGTTTAGCACGGTAAAAGTCAAGTAAATTTTCCAAGTTAGGGTACAATTCGGAACAACTCCGCAGCTCCTACTGTATTTTAGTGGGATAGATCAGTTCATATATATGACGGCGGCAAGCAAAGGAAAGCATTTCTCTATCAAATTTTTGCTCAAGAATAGCGCAAGAACCACTTAAAGGACCTATTCTGGAAGCTTTAGTATCACAACAGATAGTTTTAACTTTGTCTTCGAGATTCCAATCTAAAACTGCCTTTGAAACAGCCTTTGTTTGTTCTTTTCCTGTGGAGTTATCCAGTTTAGACTCAGCAATGGGTTGTTCCGTCACATCCATATAAAATAACTATAGATAAGCGATCTTCTTTTGATTTTTGAGCACTCAAAGCAGGCAACAGTTTCATATCCCAAGGTAAATTCACAACAAATGGTACCTCGTACTGAAAACCAGTTTTTCTTCTTTCCTCGTGCTCCTTTCGCTTTTCGGTTCGAATTCTTTGAATTGAAGATTTACCTATGGGACATTCATCAATGTTACACCCAAGTGTGTCAATAGCAGCTTCAAGAAAAAACACATAATCTCGTATACTTGGACACCTGTCCAATGCAGCAACTGAATTTGGAGTGATAAAATCGCTCCTCATTACATATTTACTTGTTCCACGTTCTGATAATACTTGTTCCAGGTTCTGGAATACTTGTTCCAGGTTCTGATATATTTGTTCCAGGTTCTAATATACTTGTTCCAGGTTCTGATAAACTTGTTCCAGGTGCTGATTTATATGTTTCAGGGAAATTTTCTGAATTAATATTTTCACTAGAGCTCGAAAAGGAATCTTCTTGTACATGCTCATACAATTCCGCGGATGCTGAAGTGGAATCGTATTTAATGCGCCTGTTTTCATCTTTGACAGCTCAAAGTCGAGCCCTTTCATCTTTGTCGGCAAGTTTTTTTATCCACTCCACCTGAAGTGACCAAGTCGGCTGCGCTCTGTTTGGAGTTGCAAGAAAATCCCATGTTCCTCTATTTTGATTAACTGAAATGCATCAGCATGTGCAATATTGAATAAATTGTTTAAATTACTCTAAAATTCTTGTTGGCGCTGCTTGAATACTGCTTGCAGTGTCTTTGCATTTTTTTTTTAAAGTTTCTCCAAATTTGATTTAGGTTTTTAAGTTTATTCACACAATTTGGCAACGATTTGGTAGGAATGCGTGCCTTTTCCCAAAAGATGATGCATTCCCGAATAGCGAGATTTGCACTTTCACTGATGGTTAATTTTTACTTCTCGAATGTTATAAAACAAAACAGACAGAACTTGTCCGTTAGAGGGAAGTTTGCAAGTCCATAGTTTGCCTCCTATTAAAAATATCTCTTTTTTCAAACTTTGCAATTCCACTGCCATGTTTCGTTCCCTATGGAGGGATTATACTGCGCTCGCTGACCGGAATGTATTCATACTGACATGTTTGACGGTTTGTAAATTGCTACGGATAAGTTCCCTTCCCCCCATCCCCAAACATATGTTTTTCTGTTTTCATTTGTTATCTGTGCACTATTTACAGTTGTTTTGAGCTTCGCAAAGTATCACGTCGCCAGTGTTCGCTTGATTATGAATACACGTGCTATTTACACGTTTAGGCCTTTAGGCGCAAGTCGGTACGGGTTATCCTGCTTCAAATTGCATGAAACTTTTTTTACAACGGTTTTGATATAAAAGGAAAAAAATAAGAGGGTGTGCGTTTAAGAAAAAATACTTTGATTTTTTTGGGACACCCTAATATATATATATATATAATAAACAAATAAAATCACAATGTCATTTTTTAGAATAGTTATTTTAGTGATACTAAACAAAAGACCATTAATCTTACGGTACTTAACCCTTTCCAAAACTAAAAATGTATATATTATTCAAGTTAAAACCGTCATTTATGTAATAGCCAAAAATGATCGAGTAACGCTCTCTGACGCCCCCAACAAGTAAAATTATCGTCTGCTTTGAAATTATAAGATAGGTTATCTAAGAAAAAAATTAATGAAGGATATCTCTCTTAATAAAATATCGTTTGCTACGACATAAAAGTTATTTGATGAAAATTAAATGGCACATTTTTTTATGTATTCAAAAAGAATAATGAGTTAGGTTTTCTTTTATTTTCTTTTTTTTCTTCCTAGCTTTCTTGCCAGTTTTATTAGCTTTTGTGGAACACGATGGATTGGCAAAGTTCTGTTTCGTTGATGTACGTTATCTCTGAAATTACTTTTGATCTGTGGTTTTATTTTTTTGTAAAAATTTCACATTTTACTTCGGTAATACATCCAGCCGTTAACGTTTAAAGATTGCGCCTTATGCTGATGGGAATTACAAATTTATCTGTAAATGCTTGCTTATCCTATATATTTCAAATTCACTTCTGTTGTACATATTTTTTGGAACACGTCAAATTTGACGGACAATCTTATTGATAAAAAGGTATTGTTCTCCCGTCATACCATGACGGTTGTTTCTTGTTTTTGAAATGAAAAAAACTTTCGTTATTTCTAGTTATTGCTAGTACGTCAGGATCTTAGCTTTGTAAATCCCTAAACTGGTTAGCAAAGGTAGTTATTGGTAATAAAACATTTTGGTTTATTTTATTTACTTAAAAAACGGAGCATTCAAAATACTGTGCGCAATAGTTTTTTGATTAGCTTTTGTATTTTTTGTACAGAAAGTGATGCTAATCGTCCGGATAATTCATGTACATAAGCGCGTGAAAAATCCGAAGTGATTGGGACCGTAGTGAGTTCGGAACTAATTTTGGATTAACTTTCGGAGTAATTTTGATTTTCGAAAATAGTTTCTGTGGTATCCTTTATATGGATCGAATTTACTTTAAGAGCTTTACTAAACTCAGGGTCATTATTTTTTTTCCAACCCTGTGTACATTGTGGTGTAGTATAAATGTGCGTTGAAAATTTCCTAGAAACAACCTAAATCATACATATTCTTTAGTATACTATAAATATGGGTATCATTTCATTATGCCATTTATTAATGTCTAACCAATTGCAGCTCCTTTGACACCACGTTATTTCACAAGACACACGAGGAAAAAAAATCTCATGTGCCACCGTTATAAAATAAAAAATAACAGCAAAAAAAAAAAAGATAAAAAAACATGTTTTGAAATTACTTACATCTCTTCCAACTAACAAGATCACCCAATTTTCTATATTGCAGATTACTGCAGTATTCTTCAATTTGTGTAATTTAACGTTGATATCCCTTTTTTTGCTTTAAGTCGTTGTTCTTCCCAAACTTTAATATGCTTAGAATAAATATGATCTTAATCGCAATATAACGCTGCTTAGGTGAGAATCGTGTTTCTTTTACATAGCATGAAATATTTATTTTTCCAGTTGGTTGTGTTTGATTTGTTTTTGATAAATTTTTCTGCGAAAACATATTTATGATGATAATACTCGGGGAGTTTTCCGTTTTGCACTGGAAAGTTTAAATTTTAAAATAATACTTTCTGATGTTATTTTTCGAGGAGATATTGAACTTTTTCTAATCCATTTAAATTCTAAGCATGGTAAAATAAACATAATTTTTGTTGAATTATTTTGAAATGAGATAATCTTTAACTATTCTAAGAAAACGAGAGTTACCTATGGAGTTGGAAAATGCAACCTTTTTTTTTTTCAAAATAATTAAAAGAAATAAGAAGAATTGTATTATATATATATATATATATATATATATATATATATATATATATATATATATATATATATATATATATATATATTCGCAATGAATTCCACCTACCTCATCGAAAAATTCAAAACCATGCTTGTGTGCGAGTGTACAAGTCATGTTCAAGGGGGTTGAACCAGTTTAGGCGCCGAAATGTTAGTGTTTTCGTGTTTTATTTTTTACAGGAAAGAAATACTCAGAATATTTTAAATCTTGAAGGATATTTTATTTATTTTTTGAAGTACACCTTGTAATTTTTTGAAGTCATTTCCACCAAAATTAGTGCAGATAAAAGCTGCTGTCCATGTGGCAGCCTCCGTCAGATCTCGTTGCTGGTGTTGATACCGAAGCCATAATTTTTACCTGTAATCATCTCAATTTTTCTTTCTCTTAAACAACATATTTCCCTAGAATATGCACCTAATTGTGATGAAAAAAAAGTTGAGGATTGCGCGTTTCGAGGTGTTTGATTACAACCATTTTTTCCACACTTCTTGCATTTAAAAAATAATTTAATAAAACTATCATCAAAGAGGTAGATTCATGTAGAGTATAACTGAATAAATAATATTCATACACATTTTCATAACGTGAATGTTTTCGAAGCTCCAAAGTCACGTTAAGTGCTCATACCATCAGAACCAATCGGAATTTTTCATTCGAATTTGGGCAACATGTTCTTAGTATGTACATGTTCTCAATAGTTTTACAAACATTTTATGACATTATATAAAAGTGGATTCTTTTGACCGGTCTAAACTGGTTTCTCCTCCTAAAGCCGGCAAGATATCTTTGGACAGATAAACTATGAGCTTTTTACAATGTTATAAAAGTCACTTTGTGAGGGAATACGCTTTTTTTCCCAAAAATAGCTGAAAAAAATCCAAAATATTTTTAACTAGGATGTACTGAATAATGAAGCATTTTTATTAACCCAAAAGCATGCAGTTATTTTGACAAATTGAGAAAAAATACAATATCAAACCCTAACCAATTTTCCCCATCGTGTTATGTTTTTCATGGAAATTTATTCTAAAAGGAAGTAAATTTCTCATGCGTCATGAATCCTGACCCTAATGAAGCTAAATGAAAACTTTAATTATGCAAATCATGAGAGGAGAGATAATGTAGAAATAGGCAGAACAATTTATTGCGTTTGTGGAAATGACTTAACGTCTTAAATGATTTTCGCGTAAAATGTGAAATTTGCTTTCAGGTTTATCGCCTCAATTAAGAACTTCCGTAACTTATTAATATTTTCCTCTAAAAAAGAACAATTAAAGAAGCATTCTTAAAAAAGAATGATTAGTTTTTATGTCTCATGAATGCAAAATACAACAAAAGCTGCGTAGTTTCGGAAGCAAAAAACCAATTACAGGCTTCCTAATTATTTATCATCATTTTTTACAAGCTTATTTAAGTTGATGTTGATATAATTCCATTACACCATTATTAATTCTTAGACAATTAAAGAAAATATTTTCAGATTTGCTGAAAGCATGTCTATCTATTTTTTTAAATTTTATTCGAAACTTCATAAAAGCTTTTTTTTTTTCAATAAAAAATAAATGCTTATAAAAGAAATTTCAAAACACTTTACTAATATTATAAACACTTACTAATTAAGGCTCTCATTGTACTTTATGTTAGAAAATATAACCATGGAGCATAGTTAAACTAATGAACCATTGCACTAAGGACGATGTTACAATGGAGTAAGCAACGAAGACATCTATTTCTTCAATTTAAATCCATTTCACACATAAGATTACTTTTCTTCCGAAATAACGTACTTCTACAATTCCTTGCCAATGATCCTAATAATAATAATAATAATAACTAATAATAGCAGTGACATCGTTAGGGCGCGGGGACGGTGGTCCACCCCGGGTGCCACCCGTCTGGGGGATGGAGGTGGAAATGCAAGTTTTTGAAAAATATGAAGCTAAAATGCATTTTTAAGACTACAAATTAAAAAATTTTAAGGGGGTAAACCCGAACTCCGCATTCTTATTTGTGTTCTGCACATTAGCCCACCTAAACTATCATTATAAAACAAATGCAGTTGTTTCTGAAAATTGCATAAATTTCTTGTTTATAAAAAATTTTATTATTTTTTCATTTGCATTTGTAGGGATCACACCACAAATTAACGCCCCAGGTGTCTGTCACCCATGCTAAGTACGCCACTGATATTAAAATATTAAAAATAGTAATTGTAATAATAATAATAAAACCACGAAGTCAAATTCAACATTAATAGTCCTTTCTAAGCAAGTAGTAGGGTAAACGACTAGTTCTATCGTGCTAAGCGCATAAGTCGTATCTGCAGATGAGTTCAAAATAAGTAGTTTCCGTTTAAAGTTTTTTGCCTTCATGTATTTGATTCAGATGCAAATTTTTCGGTTTTCTTTAGCCTTTGAATCAAATTATGACCACCGTTTCCCCCCCTCACTCCCTCTCCCCACTTCGGCATCGCGCCCCAAAATTGTATAACGCTTTCGGCAATTACATAGTAATTATTTATATTTGATAGGGAATACATCATTGTATTCACCATTAATATTCTTCTGAAGGGTTAGAGAAGAGTATAGTTCAAAAACATGAACATTTGTAGCAAGTTGGGACACTCAAGCGCGTACCCCCCCCCCCCCCCCCCCCGAAAAAAAAAATTTAAAAAATCCTCAGAAACGATTTTTTTTCCGATAAAGGTTCGTTTTTCAATTTTTTCACTTATTTTCTGGTGTAAAACCGAAGAATTGGACTCGCTTCCCATGTCCGAAAATGTTTCGCGCTGTAAAAAAAAGTAAAATAAATAAAAATTAATAAACACTTGAAAACATTGCAATTACACACGAGTCACACTGCAGATCGTAGACGCAAATAAAGTTTCCGTATAATTTAGATTTATTCAAATTACATTTACAGATATAATTAAGATTTTAAATTAAATTACATATACTCATAATTATATTTCACAGGACACTACACCCGTTGGTTTTCACCATTCGATCAAATGCTTCAAAATTTGATCAGTCGTGTCAACACTACATTTTGTTTTGTTATAAAACGAAATAGTTGTGACTTTTGGTTGCTCCAGAACTTCTTTTGTTATGATGTGAAGTAAAGAACAAAAGCAAATATTTTTAAGACTACAAAAAATTAGTTAAACAACTACTTTTCTCATTACTGCAGAACGTTCATTAATCACAATTGAAAGTAGAGCACGGATTCTAGTTGTTCAGCGATAGATGGAGGAGGAACTACTATTTTTGTTCTAAGTAGTTAGGGTCCATCTTTTTCTTTTTTTCTCTCCGTAGTTCCATGCCAATTGTCAACGAGTTTTGAACATCTTACTAAAACTGATAAGTCAATAAATTACGTTTTAAAAGGCGAAGAATATGTTTTAAAAATAAAACGCAAACTTTATGAAAACCACGCTGTTTGTGAATCGGTATTTACATTCTTATTAAAAACACATGAATGGCAATTGCAATAAACGATACATATACTTTCTATGACTTATTTGGCGTATATAGACAGAACTAGACATTTTAAATGTGTGTGCTCATAGGGTTGCAATTTGAACAAACGCACTTTAACTACATTATTCGGGACTGCTTCGCTGGTAAACATATCCACGTTCAAATTGAAAGATATTAGAAGAATATGATTGGTTTTTTTCCTTGGACTTAATGTTTTAAACTGATTCGACTTGAATTTGCCTGATACGGAAGTAGATTTAAGGATTGCAATTTTACACTTGAAAAATAAGCGTACAAATGTTTTCCAAAAACTGTCGATGGCTTTCTTTTTTAGTGAAGAATCATAAAAAGTTCTCAAGCAAATTTCTTGGACCAATAATAATCTATAAGAGCTCTTATAGACTTTAAAGAAAATATATTGCGTTATTAGCCTGATTTCCGTTTAATTTATAAAAATTCTCATGACATAAAAGTATAAAAGTGAAATGCAGTAGCTGCGCTTCCGTGCAAATTAAGCCCTGACCTGCACTACCTGTTATTGTTCTTAAAGTGAATGTGTTCTTTCTTTAAGCAGAAAATTTATTTTATTTTTCATGGTATCTTCTCAAAAGACAAAGAAAAAAAATATATAAAATTTCAACCAAAATTTAAGAGCAATTTGAGAGCGTTACAGTATTACAGACGAATGATACATATGTCTCAGGCCTCAACTCAGCTGCAACAGTAAATAAATGTTGCGTTTGCATTTAATGCTCCATTTTCTTTTCTTTTTTTTTTTTTTTGAGGGGAGTTTATTTGATGGTAAATTATCAAATTATATGGAATAATTTCTTTTTTATCAAATAATGATAATGTGCAATTTCCCATTTCAGTTACTTTCAATGCAGTAAAAATGAGACATGCTCTACATAACTTTCTGCACCTATAAATGCATGATAAACGCACATAAATGACAGTTTCAAAGTTAAAGAATGTGATGTTTTTGTCTAAATTCTATAATTTTAAAGCTAGAAATGAAATAAAACTTCCGAGAGGAATAGAAGTACACATGACAATAGTATCTTAGAGCGAGCAAAAAGACATTCCGGATAATTACAACCTAGTTTGTTGCCAATGAATGCTTCACAATTTAAACGTTGGATGTATTTAAATCTTGCAAATTGGTCAATGCTGTTAAACTGACACAATATCTGACATTTTTGTTGCCCGAAATTTGGCGAGTATGGTATTATATCGCAAAGTGAAATGTGTTTCCAACTAATTTGTTCCTGATTTTTAAAGAAAAATTATTCATTTATGCATTGATATGTGTCTAGTAATCAGCTAAATAATTTTATAACGTAGCAGTCTAACATCAAGAAATATTATTGCGTTGAAAAATTTAACAGCAGCGCATTGTTTCCTTGTATAGCTTTAAACTTTTGAAAACTTTTATTTCTCAATCGTTGGAAATACAATCCAAGAAACGTATCGGTCAATATTTCGATCACTGCATTTTTATAAACTGTAAACTTTATAAACATTTGGCTGAAGCATTTCAAATTCTCAGAAGTAAAATAAATTTTTCAATAAGAAAGAGTGATACAAAAGGGCTAAAGAATAACGCAGAAGTGCTCTAAATTGTGATAGTATTTGTATTTTTCAACGTGCGGTCGTTTCCTTCATTGTCATACACTATTCCTAAATTTATTGGAATTCGATACACACCTAAGTTAGAAAGGCGATATTTGCTCCCAGAATGTCTCCCCGAGCTTTATTTTTATCTAAACAATAGATCCATTATTTCCGTTTTTTATATCAGAATGCAAAATTTAGTTCAATCAAAATTTTCTGAAGATTTGATATTCAATCAACGTTAGAAGTCTGAAAAAACTACAGGATATATTATTTCGATATGATATTTTGAAAAACTTGTGTATTTATTACTGCACTGCACTGCACTAAAAGAAAAAAATAACATTTTACCATTCTCTTTATTATATTATTTGTCACAATTTAGCGTTTCTGCAGTCAATGGATTTTTTTTATGAACATCAGATTAAATTTATGAGTGCTAAACAGTAAATCAAATAACGAAATATACCTTTGTGCTGAAAATTAAATGAATCAATTAACCAAAGTTTTGAAGCACAAAAATTGCAAATTACTGCAGACACGTGTTTCGGTGTTGCGAGGAACATTTTTTCAATGCAAAGAAGTGTGAGCTTCTGGATGAAGTCATCCAAGAAAAGGATCATTTTCTCGGAAGACTTTTCATGCAGAAACTTCTTTGCATTAAAAAAAGTGATCCTTGTAACGCTAAAACACGTGTCTGTCGTAATTTGAAATTTTTGTGCTTCACAACGTTGGTTGATTGATTTATTTAGTAAATCAAATGATATACTTTTATAAAAACGATTGCAGTATTTTTCCAATCACTGCAACTGTAAACTTATCTGAAGCACTTCCTACAGTAAAATCCGGTAAAGTGAGTAATTACTGAAGGCGTCATCCGTGGACCAGAGGCCTCAGTGGCCACGAGGTCTGTTGGCTTAATATGCTTGAGATGGTGAGTTCGACTCCCTTTCTTGATCGGTTTGTGGGTAAATTCTGCTATATAAATTTTAATCAATAAAATTGCTTTTCCATATGTAATGTCTAAGTTAGCCTTAGTAAAATACAGTGATATTTCGGTAAGTCGAAGTTGCAGGGAATGCAAAAACATTGAGTTATTGAAAATTCGTCTTATCGAATACGAAAACAAAACTATAGAATAATATAAATTTCCACCACTGACACTCATTAAATTTATAATATGATAAAGAAAAAAGATAGAATAGTGTATCAAAGACAATATATCGCTGCCTCAAAGCAACTGTAGGATATCTTACTTTTATTCCTGGGATTAGATAACTTACTGTTGTTCTGAGGCGACAATATGTACTTGATGTAATTAATATTTTACAGGATGCTATGAATTCAAGAGTTTGAATAGGTTGGAAAAACAATATCATAACTTTACGTTGGATCTAACAATTTTTACTTACCAGGGAAAAAACATAATTAAAAAAAAAATGTTATCAAACATTGCTTTACGCAGAAGCTTTTTAAAGGATCGAAGAGGGAGCACCAGAAATCGAAACGCTTGTTGTCGATTTTTTGAAATTGTTGCGGCACATCAAACTTTTGTGAAATGTTCCTCTTCTTTGCTGCACTACAATCGAATAAATTCAACTTTTTCTTTGTAGCTTAAAAATTTAAATGTTCTCTTAGTCTGCTTTAAAGTTCAATCCGAAACATTCAGGAATCAATAAAACGGCACAACAAACATTAACAATAATACATAAACGCAAGATCCCCCCCAAAGAAGTTCATAACCATCCCTTTCCCGTTTTACCTAAAAGTGGAATTTTTCTATAATCCTAAACATACGCGCCCCTGTCTTTTTTTTTAAGTTTTATTTTCGGGCAGTCCTTATTAATCAAAGCCGTGGTTTCCCCTATGAGTTTGTTTTTATTTTCTATGGAAAGAAATAAAGTAAACAATAATTTTAAAAAAGAACTTTAAAAATTATGTGCTAATAAGCAGCTTCAGATATTTATTTTATCCACTTTTTCAAAACGCTTTTTGATGCAACGCAAATGGCACCGATTTCTTCCTTTTTGTTCATACTTTTTGGGGAGAAGAAAAAAAAACAGAGAAAAGATTTCGACTCATTGAGTTGTGTTAACAAGGAAACTTTGACGACAGTCATGAATTAAAATTCAACTAATCGAATATTTCTACTCAACGGAATTCGGCTTCTCGAAAATAAATAACATTAGTTCTGCATTCAGTGGACGGGAATATAATATTCACTTCGGCTTATCGAAGTTTTCGGCTCATCAAAGTTCGACTTACCGAAGATTACTGTATTTAAAAATAATAAAATAATCAGCTATATATATATAACTTTATATATATATATATATATATATATATATATATATATATATATATATATATATATATATATATATATATATATATATATATATATATATATATATATATATATATATAGTGTAGAGGTTTGATTATGATCTCTTTTTAACCTGAACGTATTTAATGCAATGTTTTTTAACCTCTTTATATTGTTGAGAAATATACAATGCATTTAAAACTTACTCAACATTTATTTTTAAACTTTCAGTCAGAACATGGCAAAATGGCTATAATCTTCATTTTATAGAACTCAAAAATATGATTTTCAATTGGAAAAATTTATGGAGCTGATTTTCGTTAAAGAATTATATCAGAATGTTTTCTCACTTCTACTAAAACTTCCTTAAGCTGGTAAGACAAGTGACGGGCCTATATTAACATTATTTTTAGATATTTCGAAGCTAAATGTTTTTTACTAGGGCTATAATTATAATCAGGAATCCACATAATGAAGAATGTTTGTTTAGCGGTTTACATTTTAAAATTAATATGCTCACAATCATTGTTCAAATAAAAATTTTCACGTAATTATTTTAGAGCATTGATGCACTTCGAGTTTCATCCTAAAATGCAAACTATCCTTCGAACTGAAATCCCTAAGGGTATTTCTATCGTTAAAGAACTTTTTCATGAACTTGACTAAGACAAATATTTGATTCTCAATTTCATTTAAACCATTTAACCTGTCTCTACTCTCGACAGTAATGAAGTTCTTAAAACCTAACGGGATAAGAAGAAAAAGCTATTGTTCATTTATTTGCTCTTTGTTTCTTCTACCTATTTATTCTCGTTACATGTGACAGTTTTTTCGTTTTTTCCTTTCTTTTTAGCCAGAAACGTGTTTGGATAGGTTTAAATTTGTTCAAAGTGAACTGTCCCCATGTTCCTGAACTACTTTTTCAAAGGAAATGGTCTATAGAATGGAGTAGAGAAAGGACTTTGGTAAGGAAATCGCTCACAGAAATACAATACTTCAACTTAAGTTACAAAATAAATAACAAAATAACTAGAAATAAATACATGAAAAAAAAAAAAAAAAAACAAATAGGAATTTTTTTTTTTAAAGGCGAACCTCTCTGTAAAAAAGCTTTTAGTCAGTAAATTATTTAATGTTTCGTAAAATAACTAACTAGGATGTATTACCAATTTGGTGTTAAATCTGTTACACATTATGTATCACTAAATGTTCATATATTCAAAAAGCATAACAGCAGCCTATAGTACGTCTTGTACAAGTAAAATTAATATATTAATTTTCTCCAGTTATTTCATAGAACGGAAATTAGTATGGATATCGCTTATGAGTTTAAAACTTCTGCGTTTGGGTTTATAATCAGTCTGAATATTTAGTTTTCTATCTAATCAGGTATAATTAGATTCATATTGGGCGAAATGCCTTTAGGTAAACAATGCACTTCGAATTCAAAAAATCTGTATTTCCGGGGTTAATCTAATCAGATAATATCCTTCATCTACAAACTATAAATTGTGTCGACCATACATAAAAAAATAAATAAATAAAGAAGGTAGATTCAATTAAACTAGCTCGCAGAACGCCAGCTTTCTAATGCCTTCTCTCTGGAGTTAAAAAATCTTGAAGCAGAAGAAACTAAAATTTTGTAGAGTCAAAAAAAGAGAAAGAGTAGAGTTTTTTGAAAATGCACTTTTGAAATGCTTTTAGCTAATAATATTAAATTTGAATAATTTTGGTAATCTGAAGCATTAATTTGCGCAACTTTTAAATATAATGGCAATTTTTATAATGCGTTGTTCGTATTAAGGGTTTTTAAAAAGAACCATAAGTCGCCAATCACAATCTTAGCTTGAAAGTCTCTTTTATATATCTCCTCGGTTTCCACGATTCTAGCAATAAAGGAGGCAACCGAAGATAATCATTTATTGAAGAGGCACCAATATAGTTCTGACTGTTTTCTTTTGGACTTACCAGCATAGCCTAAGAAAAAAAAATACTGCAGTTTATTTTCGTTTTTAAGTAAGCATAAAACAAAACAGGCAAACTTCGGACATTCCGCCGTAGTTACGCTCTTTAATATTGTCCGTAGACAAGTCAGGACTACTTAATTTCATTTTGCTGCGATCAAGCGTTTTTTCTTCAAGTTTATTTAAGATTTCAGGCTCTCATTTCTGCAATATATGTCTGTTCAAAAGCATCAACTAGCCTGTTAGCCCTTTTCCGAGTAGTTCTAGTTAAAAAAATATTTTTAACTGCTAAAAAAGTTGAGCGAAGCTTGAAAAAAAACGTGCGCAATCAAGTAAAAAAAAAATATTAAAAGTTTCAATGGCGCTTTGCATACACTTCAGTGTTGCTTATCAACAGTTTTTAAAATTGTTTGCTTGAAGTTATCTTAGTAAAACATACCATGCTCCTAAGTGCACCCATTCCCCTAATTTGTTATTATTTAAGCAGTAGCATCAAATCGCCAATAATAAATGAAAGGATGGCAACACCTGAAATCTAAACATAACGGGGTGGTTTCCTTCAGTCAAAAGTGCTACTTTTAGTCATTGAAATAGATAGAATGAGCAAAAAAAAAGATACATGGACCCAGAAAATACTTTGATTTTCCCAACAGTTTTTTTTTTTTTTTTTAAATTTTCGATTTTTCAAACAAGGAGTGGTCTTTAAGACGTCACAAATGATGCAATTTGGCGCATCTTTCTATTACGTTTCCACGTTATGATATCCAAGCAGCGGACTAAAATTGCACTCTACGCTTGCTATCAACCATATCGTTGCCAATACACGTGAGTAAAGATGTGAATTAAATATTTTGTTCTGTGAATGGCAACATTGAATGGCATTTCATCGTTTGTGATGCCACACGACAGAAGTGTAAACAATGAAAGCGCACCGATTTAAGTATTTTTTAAAAATATTAAACTTAAATAAATTATTTAAACAATGGTCAGATCCTATGTTTTTAAGCATGCTCTTCCAGAAAAAAAATACTTTTAAAAATTCTGGAAACGGCCCCATTGCATAATCTTATTAACTTTTAAATGAGATAAGCAAAGGTTTGTTCTCATTGACACCTGTTATTTTTTTTAGCGGAAGATATTGAAATAGGGAGTTAAACCAGTATATATGATATCACTGCATGAGGGTTTCATATGTTAAGAATTGTTCTGTCTAATTTAGTAATATTATTATGCTCAATACGGGATACTCGTCCGAAATCCACCTAAAGCGCCCATTAAATTTGGAACATCATCAGCAATACTTTTACAATTACTTTTAGAATTTCCATTGAATGATAAAACTAAGAGGGGAGGAGCTTAAAACGTTGACGAAGATGGCAACAAGATCCATGGTTTTAAGCTTAAACTTAAGTTTAAAAAAATAACAACATAGTACAGTAGCACGCCATGCATTACATTTGTAATATTTTCTGCGAATTTTGCCCAATTATAAGAGTTATCTAATGTACAGGCATTTTGAGATAAAGCGTTGTGATTTTTCCTTATAGTATTTAGTATACTTCTCAACATTGTTTAATAAAAACAAAACTATAATTGAACTAACGGATGCGGCCTTGTGTTTCATCGTGGGATATTTCAGATTCCCTATAAAATATACATATCTCCTCCAAATTATCTTTTTTCTAACTTAATGCATTTTAAAGCAAACATAGAGATAAAAAATCAATGCATTTTAAACTGCTGCGCAATATTTATTTTTCATAAAAAAGATCGAAGCTTCAACTCAAAAGCATGTACAAAAGAGAAAATAGCAAACAGCGCAATAAAATTCACAGCTTCACCATTGATTTAGAAGAAACGCATTTCCCAACTACAATTTACTGCCGTTCTTTCAAACAGACAATTTCCTTTCCTTTGAATTACGACAAGACTTCGTATTTGTGTTACGACTACGACCACTCGTTTTCGCAGCATTATGCAACTCCCTCATAACTCATAGCTTGAAGAATCTCCTGCCGCCTTTGTATTTTTTATCACTTTTTTGTGAGTCCTAGAACCTCAAAAGCAGCAATGCAAAAATATTGTCTTAATGACAGCAGGGAGCAAATGAGTATATATATATATAAATATATAAATATATATATATATATATATATATATATATATATATAAATATATATATATATATATATATATATATATATATATATATATATATATATATATATATATATATATATATATATATATATATATATATATATATATATATATATATATATATATATATATATATATATATATTTATATATTATATATATATATATATATATATATATATATATATATATATATATATATATATATATATATATTAAACATTTATGAAAATAACACAATAATATAAAAACAACAATAAACAAAAGTGATGAATACAAACTCATCAACAGTGGAAGTTTCATCCAGAACTTAAAATAATAAATCTTCAAACTAAAAGACTTAATTTTTATTAGAAATAAATAATTTATAGAACAAGTATGCGCAAAATATCAAATGGAAACTTGTAGGCAATAAACGTAAACTTAAACCCAAACTTTATTTGGGTTTTTCGTCTTAATTATTAAAAGCTAAGTGTCTATCAATAATAATTATCCACATTAAGTGCCCGCTGCATACAAAACTACAATAAATATCTAATCTAAAAGTCTGGTTGAGTTTCCAGAAATAAAAATCAACAAAGCCTAAATTATTCCAGTTGCCGATAATAAAAATGTCACCTAATTTTGCTCGTCGCAAATAGACTTTACGTAAACGTTTTTACATGCAAAAGTCTATTCTCATCATTGTTGGAAATAATTAGCTATTTATTTCCAACTTTTTGGTGAATACTTGATCAAATCTAGTGAAAAGGTATGTTTCTTTGGTGTGTTGGATTTGTTTCTTAAGTACTAGTTTCAGTATAGTTATTGTTAATGTTTTGTTTCATTTTCAATTTTTTTCATAGTTAAGTGTTGACTTATGTTTTTTTATAACACTTGTTAGGACACTTTTCTTCAGGATAATTTCCTGCAGTCCGGAATCAAGTCGCTTTATATAAAGGAGACTTGATCTATTTACCTAATTGTGGTTTTCTTAAAAAAATATTTCATAACAATAAATAATTTTTAAAAAAACATAGCATTTTGATTGGCAAAAGGCTGTACTAAGTATCTGAGATCGTTCAGTTGTATTCATATGAATAAAATTAAAAGGCCCTAACATAAAAAAACAGCTATCCCCAGTCTATCCTATCATTCCCTAATAAAATTTATATTTTTTTTGAAACGTCACAAACTAACGCACTTTGAACGAGTTGTTTATAGAGACAAGAAATGAATAGTAATGAACAACGTTTTAACGAACAAAAGTAGCAGATTAACGTATGGCCATAACATAAATGATAATAATAATAACAACAACAATAATAATAATAATAGTAATAATAATAATAATAATAATAATAATAATAATAATAATAATAACAATAATAGTCAAAATTACTTCAATAAATATGATTATTTGTAGCCAAAATCATATTCTCCAAAAAATGCACAACTCAAACGTACATCAATGTTTGAAACCGTTTACCCGCCAATGTTCCAAAAATGGAACATCATATTTAAGTGAAAATTTTCCCAAGAAATAACGTTAAAATAAACAAGTTTTTTTTAACACAGTTTAGTCTTATTTCAAAGTATTTTTTGATTTCCTGCTTAATTGTTTATATGTTTTCAATTATTTATTGCGATTTTTCAAAGATGAGTGTTTTTTGTGCTTTTTGCAACTTTTTCTTATAAAATTTACCAAAAATTGGCTTTTTCAGAAAATGTGATGATATTTATTACAGTTGTGAAAAATACTTCAATGTATGATTTTAAAATGCTTGTAGAAATGTACAATGATATTTCTGAAAGGTGTACCCCTTCAAAATAGCATGCTCCAATTTTGGAACATTGGCGCTTTTAGGGAGTCAAATTTCCAAGAAGTAAATCGTTCGACTTCCAAGGGGAAATTTTATTTTTCGTAATATATGTTTCTTTTTTTTCTCATTTTGAATGTACTCTGATGTAGATGTTGGCAAAACCAAGTAAGTTTATATTTTGAAAGGATATGACGTTTCGTTAGCAAAGAAAATAATAACAGTCTTCTGTTTGACGGACTATATGGCTCCGAATCCACACCTGCTCGGACAGCAACATTGTCACGTGATAATAAAAAAAATAATATTAGTGAGTGCTTTATTCTTCATATTTTAAATGCAGTTCAATAATTCGCTAGCTTTGTTTTCGAGCGAAACGAAATTCTGTTTGACGTATACCAACTGTTCATAAATGTTAAAAAATGTCTGCAATATTTTTTACTGTGGAACAAGCTGTGGCTTATTTAGAGACATTGTCAGATTCGGATTTGTCAGATGTAGATATATGCCAATTACCCTCTGATGAACTAGGTAATATCACTGAGGAAGAATAGATGTTGACAGAGATGAAATCCTACAATTTTTTGGTTTGTTGCTATTGAGTGGGTACCATTCTGTTCCTTCTGAAGATATGTATTGGAGCAATGCAGAAGATACATCTGTGCCAATTGTACCAACAGTTATGCCTCAAAATCGTTTTCGAAAAATAAAAAACAACTTTCATTTGATGGACAACCATGAATTAAAACAAAATGACTAACTAAGAAACGTTTTCCCTATTTACGAAGAATTGTGTAAAAACCCTCAACAATTTGGTGTATTTCATGAAAAATTGAGCATAGATGAATCTATGGTTACCTACTACGGTCGGCATTCATGTAAAATGTTTGTTAGATGAAAACCAATAAGATTCGGCTTCAAAATTTGGATGCTGTGTTCTTCAAGTGGATATCCATATTCCATGGAGATTTATTCAGGCAAAAAAGAAGGATCCCCTGGTGTGCAATTAGGATCCAGAGTTGTAAATGATCTATTATCAGTTTTGACTGACACGTCTAAGCATGAAGTATACTTTGATAACTTTTTTACATCATATGACTTAATTTCTCAGCTATCGAAAAAAAAACTGTACTAGCAACAGGAACAATTCGTGAAAACCGAACTGGCCATTGTCCACTGAAATCCAAAAACGCCCTTTCTAAAGAAGATCGAGGAAATTTTGACTATCGATCTGATGGATCAGTGTACATGTGCAGCTGGAATAATAATGCAGTGGTTACAGTAGCATCTAATTGTTATACACATGAGCCACTTGTATCTGTAAAATGTTACTCAAATGCGCAGAAATGCAAGATAGATGTGCCACAACCTCATCTTATCAAGAGATACAATGAAGGGGGGGGGGGGGGTGGACGTCTTGGATAAACTTTTTGGGAGCTACAGACCTCATTTGAGGAGTAAAAAATGGTGGTGGAATCTTTTTAGTAATGCTCTGAATATTTCAGTTGTAGCTAGTTGGTTACTTCATTGTGAGTTACACGAAGTCAAGATGAAGCATTTAGAGTTCTGAAGAGAAATAACAACTGTCCTCCTAAGAAGAAAAGTACGAGCAGAAAGTCATCTAGGGCCTCGTTGTCCTTTACATCAACGATCAAGAATGTCTGACGGACATTATATTGTATCTGCATTCCAAGGACGTTGCGCGGCGTGCAAAAAAAAATACGACTAAGAAATGTTTCCATTGCGAGAAACGACTTCACCAGCAATGCTTCCTTTCATATCATGGGCATTAGATATTTCTGTATTGGATTTTCTGAATTCTGATATGTACATAAATGCAATTTAAAATATTACTTTTTCCGCAATAAAGTATGCTAAGATAAAAACCGCATTCAAAACCTCTTAGTTTAAAAAAATTCTCTTAAAAAAAAAACTTCATGCAAAGCGCCAATGTTCCAAAAATGGAACACACTGAAAAACATAGTAAAAAAATTTTTCTGGAAATTTTATTTTATTTCTGTATTTACTAGACATAAATAGACATAATTTCAAAAAATTACTCAAATTTGATCATCCGTCAATAGTTCGGCGGTTAAACGGTTAAAAATATAACGTTTACAATAGTATTCAGAAAGCACAATGAAAAAAAAACACCTCTATTCAACCATAAATCTACAATAGAAATGAGCTCCTCAGAAAACCGATTTTACAATAAAGCTAAAAATAACTTCTATCTCTCACTTTCAATGTTTCACTAGAATGTGTTAGGTAATTTTGAAGTTTAGACACATAATTTATCACATTTTCATCCCCAGCATGTCGCAGTAATTAATCAGACTCAAAATGAACACCAACTCCAGAGACTCTGAGCTCATTATTCTTTCAGTTCATATTCTGTGAGGTTAAAGTCGTCTTGTGCAGTTTTTTCTCTCAATATTATGCTATTGTTATCGAACATATTTGGGGAAAAATGCTCATCTTTATTCTAAAAAAGATATATAACATTTTACTTTATGCGTTTTTAAAACATTTTTAGTAATACAGTTTCATGTATTATCAAATGATTCTGCATCACAAATGATACTGCTTTTGAATAATGCACGGGTGTTAAATTGTGGTGATATGAAGTAATTTTTAAAATTAGTATTAATATTGTATTATAAGTACAGGTAGTTATCAAAATAATGGAAACACCTGTGAATAAAAGTGGCATTTTTGTCTGTACCTAGTAAGTAATAAAGAATAAAACTAGATGTCTGTTTTTTCTTATACGTAGCAGTGTACATATTCTAGTAGTATATGGTGGCTCAATGAAAGTTCTGGATGTTCTTATACGTAGCAGTGTACATATTCTAGTAGTATATGGTGGCTCAATGAAAGTTCTGGATGTCTTAAATTTTTTCAAGCACGTGAAATGTCGGGCCTCTTGAAGTTTAAAAGAGGCCAAATTATTGGAGCACGTCTAGCTGGAACAAGTGTAACTGAAACATCTCTTTTTTTTGGCGTTTCTAGAGGGACAGTAACTAAAGTCATGACAGCATACACACAGCACGGTAAGACAAAATAGGAAAAGCAAAGTAGTGGATGGAAAAAGAAGCTCAATGAAAGAAACCGACGGGTATTGAAGCGGACTGTGATGTCCAAAAAACGAACAAAAGTAGCAAAAGGGACCACAGTACTCAATCACCATCTGGATTCACCAGTGTGAGTGATTACAAACAGAAGGCATCTTTATTAACAGAACATTTACGGCAGAGTAGAGATTCCCAACACTACACTTGTCTCAGTGTTTCCATTATTTTGATAACTACCTGTATGCCGGAAAACATTTATTAAATTGTTTCAAACTGCTCAGTCCCATGGTGCATACCTTGAATAAAGTCTTCATTTCGAACCACCACAGTGCCGTTTGGTACCTTTTCATTTAAACACCTCTTACATTTTAAAAATTAATAACAAAGTGTTGAGTTGATAAATTAATTAGCCAATAGAACAGCTAGAATAGCCCGTGTAATTTTATTTTCAAATAATTGTAAACAATTGTTTTTTTTTTTTTAATATCCATTTATTTTTCTTGATTTGGATAAAAAAAGAAAAGTGTAAAATATATATATTTTTTTAAATCATTGATTTCTTTAATTGAAGACTTTAGTTTCGGACGTTTTTGAACGAGTAAATTTTTGCGTCGCCTTTATAATAGGTGTGTTCACACAAATATTTTCCTCCCTTTTACAAAACATACGCAAAGTCAATTATTTTAAAAGTGAATGCTTATCATTTTTAATCGGTACATAATACATTACGATTTTTAAAAATATGATTTTAAATCACACAATATTTATATCTATAAAATCTAACCAATCCCACAAAAAAGGCTTTAAAGTTTGATATATTATTTTAGTGATCGGGAAAAGCTTCCTAATTAAGCGTCCACAAACTTTCTTCGATGTCCCGAAATTATATTTATCAGTAAAAGGTATAAAAGAGAATATCAGTAAAAGGTATAAAATAGAATAAAATAAACTTGTTCCATCGATCAAATTGCTATTTCAACAAATCAGTGACCGGACAATAATGGAATGTCAGTAAAAAAATGTTACAAAGCTTAAAACAATTTGCCTCACTTTGTTTTCGGATATATTTTTAAACTTACGTATATATACATGCTTTCTATGTTAATAAACCGAACATACTAAGTGTAAATAGTACTAATGTAGTAGAGAGAAACACAAAACGAAGACCTGTTTTTTCTTCTTTTAAATATCAACTAGTGAAAATACTGTCGTTTTAATTTAGGCATGTATGGCAGGTTCAGTGAATTTTGTCTAAAGGTGATCTTATATTGTGGTGTGCATGTAGTTTCCTTATTTAACGACAAACGTCGCGTTAAAGCATCTTCATTTTATTCTATTTAAATACCAACATTAATTACATTGTTTGAATCCTTTTTACCATTGCCACACATTGTGCATTAACCACACAATATAGTGGAATTCCAAGCCGTCATTCATTTTGCTAATAACTCACCACATACTATCTCTCGTTGATAGGACCCCTCGGGACGAGATCGGAGGTTCTTACTTTTCACGGAGCTTCCTCATCGTGCATCCTTACTACAGGAAAAGTAGGGAATTATAGCAAACAAATAGCGCCAACATGGCCTTATATATTTACGACCAAACGGCAAGACCTTGGGGGTCACGGATTTGGACAAAATTCTAGCTATCGGTTAATTTCCACTAGATATGAGCGCAGGTAAAGCGGTTTGACTGCATAGACCCTAGTTTCTATAAAACAAGGGTCCAAATTTGCTAGTTTGGCCCCAGAAATGGCGTATCCATTGGAATTTCAGAATTTAACACAATGTTCGATCTCCCAACACCTTTAGCATCTTCTGTTAGAAAAGTGAGTATAAGGGAGAACACCGATTTATTTATGGGCATTATCTAAGTCATTTGAAAAGTCGAAACGATCTTGTATTTTTGTACTTTAGTGCGCCATGTGCAATAAATAAGAACTTTTTCTCTTCCATCTTTTTTTGCTTATCAATGTGGTATATCTTTGATAGCATACGATAAATATCCAATTAAAGTAAATGTTTTTATAAGCAAACGATAAATACTTTTTACTAGCAGGTGATTAATATAAAACGAAATTAATTAGTTCCAGTTGCGAACAATAAATATCTTGTAACTATGTGATTTTGGCATTCAAGTTAGAGAAATTTAAAGAAGTAGCCAATTTGAATTTGAGAAAAGTTTATTAAAAATTAGTACTCAGCGTAATTAATTTAAAGGTAAGCATGTAAACGGCTCATACTGCAGTACAATAGTAGAAAAAGCGATAAAAATGGTAATTTTAAAGGTAACTCCATTGCATTTCTGGGTGCAAATTACCAACTTCGGACGCCTGTTGCAGCCGAAGTAGGACCTATGCAGTTAAACCGCTTCACCTGGGCTCATACCTAGTGGGAATTGACAATTTTATCCAAATCTGTGACCCTCAAGATCGTGCCGTTTGGTTGTCAGTATAACAACTCGCTGTAGTCTTCGCGGTGCAAAGAAAAGACTAGGACTTACCAGTCGGCCAAACGAAACTCCCTTTTTAAAAACAATGCCAACAAGGTGCCAAGCGAAAACATCGCCAAGCATTTAAAACTCCAATTTCAGCGTCACATCGAAAAACAATTCCTGCACCGAAAAAACGTAACAAAAGAACAACGTTATTACGTATTAATTACTAAAAAACAACTTGTCGCATGAGAACACCAAATACTAAAAACAGTAAATAAAAGCATAAATACGCATAGAATAAACATGCGGCGTTGTTAAAATTTACACTCATACAAAAATTTCATTTCTGTTACGATGAACGGCGAAATCACCTTAATAATGCATATAGACAACAAATAATTCACACATAGAATGGTGCAGATGAAGGGATGAGAACCTTTATTTAAGCAATAGAATAACTTCCTGAGACACGTTAGAAACATACGCGATACATCACAAAAAACGTAAGATTTGTAAGAATACAATCATAGAAGGGAATTTAAAATTAAATTACAACAAACCATCGAAAGAGACGTCCAAACACAAAACCGTTATGTAAGATAAAGGACGCCAAAGCACAAGAAATTACGAAGAAGAGCATTAAACAGCAAAGACTAAAATGGAGGAAAACGATACGCAAAGTTATCCCTACATGAAGGAAAGAGACATAACAATGACGCGCGTTGTATATTGACACAACAGGCATTATGTTTTTTTTTTTTCAAAACTAATTTTTGCAATATTTTTTGAGTATGTTTTTCTTTGCAGAACAACTTAAACATAACTCATTAAAATCTTCATTGAAGCTAATTTAAACGTGTCTTAAAAATTCAACTATGAAAACAAAAAGGAAATAACTAAAATGAAATAAAGAAGCTTTGTAACACATGTAACTATAGTTGTTATCGTTTGTGGTAGAAATTCATCCAATTGTGTTTAGTGTTTTTCCCAATATATTTGTGTTTCAATCAGACACGGTAACGTCCTATCGGAACTCTTGCCTCCTTTTTTTTTAATGACTTTTAGGCAAAAATAGAGGATTTTACACTTAAAATGACATTAAAAAAAAAAAAAAAAACTTTGAGGTAAAAAATAAAAGTATTCAAGAAGTTTTGTCTTATAAAGTGATTTTGTGTGTAATGTTGCTTTAAAATTTAAAAACAAAGTTTAAAATTAAATTCTAAATACAAACCGCCGTGATATGCATGCCTGATTGCTACTTATGAATTCTGAGTCGAATAGTATGAATCTAAAAAAAAAAAAAAAAATAAGAAATAAGAAATGTAAACCTAAGTGGCTTAAATTTGCAGATTAATAAATGAATTTGGAACTAGCAATCAAAAATAAATGAAAAAAATATATATGACAAAGCGAAAAAAAAGGTCAATAGTTCAGAAAATTAAGAAATACTTTTATTCATTTTCAATTTGTTTTTGGTCACCTAAATTCACACGTGAGGAATTTCTCTTTTAAGTAAAACAACAAAGACATTTGTTGAAAGAGTTCTATATGTTTCTGAGTGTTAAATTCTTTAAATTTTTAACATTTAAATCATGTTATAAAAACGTGTTTTCCCCTAAAAAATAAATGCGTATGCATTTAATATTATTAACAGTAATTTTTATCATCAGAAGATTCAAACATCTACTTTCTACTTTCATCCTTAAGGTAACTTCTAAAAGATTAATTTAATTATTGATTTTCTTCCCATATTAGGCAATTAGAGGAGGACATTTTCCATTAATTGCATTAAGTAAGTAAAAGAATTCGGAATTCTTTTATTCTAGTTACCCTAATTGCCCATATTTTCAATCTGAAGAGCAGAATAACTGGAAGGATTAGTACACGAAGTATATTTCGGTACATTTTTTCCTGTTAGGCGAATGTAATAATCACTTAGTTTACTAAACAGTTTCTAATTATGCGTCATATTTTTTTTAAAACTATGACTGGATGAGAAAGTTACTAAAAGAAAAATATGTATTAGTTAGAGATTAAAAACCGAATAGTGCAAATAGTCTACAGTGCGCTTTGTTTTGTTTTTTTACTACTATTATGAATCATTTTTTCATGCAAAGTAATAAATTTGTGCTCTGATTTAAAAAAAAAAAAAAGAAAGAAAAACAGCAATGTCAGATTATTTAGAATGGAACCCATCTAAAACGATGATGTAGGAAAATCACTATTTTTGTCTGAAAAGCATTAAAATAATAACATTAGAAAATAAAATCATTAAAATAATTATTTTGGGAAAACATGGATAGGGGTGTTCTTGTAAGTTGCTACTTTCAGAACCCACTCATGATGTTTTTGAAAAATCGATGATATTTTCGAATATCGACTACAAACTAGATTTTGATAATATGAGACTTGTCAGTACTGGTTGGTTGTCCATAAGTAATAATTTATTCTACTATGTTAAAACAAAAATAGCAAATACACACAAATATTAATTTTGTTGCATTTATTAAAGTCTAGGGAAAAAGGACAATTGTTTGCCATCTAAAAAATCCCCTTCTTCCTACAGAGTCTGAGAAACCAACAGAGCACCTTCAATGGCGGATCACACAAGAGGTGTTTAGGGCTTCAGGAAAGTGGTGGGTTTCAGATTTACAGAGTGCCTGATCATCAAAATTTAAATAATTTTGGTTTTGATAGCTTTGAGGGGGGGGGGTATGGAAAATCAAAGTTTGCAGCTACGGCGGATTAGCGAGTTTGAGACTCGCGATAATGCATTGTGTGGACCCATTTGTCTATTCTAGAACTGTAAAGCATTTATCAAGCCCTTTTTTGAATCATCTTCGGGCCTCTTATAGTTGTGTCGGCCCTCCGCAAATTTTGACGCAATAAATCTATCGCTTTGTTATCTGAGAAAACTTCCCAAGAGTCACGGAAACAGAAAATCAGAGATGGGTGACTTTGGGAAAAATAATATAATGCAGTATATAAAGAAAGAAAAACCATTATGCATGGACGTTAGGCCGTAAGAGTGAGTTTAAAAAAACATTGCACTAGAGTATGAAACACAGTGCTAGTAAATCAAGCATTAACGATGATTCTCTCTCTGTCTCTTTACTACACCTTTTTTCAGCATTTATATGCCGGGGCTGTTGGAAAGGGAGAGCCTCCTCCCTCCCCATCTCCATCTTTTCAGAAAAGAGCATCCAAGTTCATTTTAATGCTGTAAAAAAAAATCATATTTTTACTAGTTGCACGAACGTACGTATATCCAACAAATAAAGACATTGTTATTAAAGTGGAAATTGGTTCAGAAAACCAAAGTAGTCAACAATATTTGGAGAGAAAAAAAAAACTTGAACGAGTGTTCCTTCCCAACAGTTTTATTAAAAAGCGTTAAAATATAAAAAATGAGTGTGTCTCTGTATCTACGAACTATGCACTGCATTATTAGAATTGCTCAGATTCGAATCTGATTGACGGAGCAGTAAGTTGTTCTTTTCACTGTTGTCGTAATATTGATATCCGGCAAATAACAGCTTTGTTGTTTTCTTATTTTGTATGGTATTAGTGTATGTTGCAAATATTAGGCGTGAACATTACCCATAATAGCCATATATCGAAAGCTTGAATAATTGCTAAAAATACCCCCCCCCCGCAATTTCCGTTATTTCTCTCTCTCTTTTGTTTGTTTTTTGCTTATTTATGGATATTTTATTCTTTTTTTTTTTTCGCTTTTAATTTTTTCTTTTCTTATTGATGATAGAAAAAAGGGGGGGGGGACTAAAATGCAAAGTCTCTGATGGGAATAAATTTTGCCTAAAAATATTTGTTACCATCTTACTTTTTTTCATTGCTAATTTAATAATTATTTTCTTATACTCGGTTTTTTTTTTTTTTTTTTTTTTTTTTTTTTACCCAGTTAATGGAATATCTCGCTTATTAGAATATTTTTTCGTGGCAAAATGGATATTCCCTTAAGTGGAGTTGACTGCACTAAGTTTTTTTTAATTAAAACCTTGCCCAATAGTTCATGATACAAGTAAGAATAGTTACAGAATAAAACACTTTTTGAGTCAAAGATGTTTTTTCTTTTTTTTGAGCGAAAGCAACATATAGTTAGGTAATCAAAATCTTTACGTTTTAAGTTTCATCATTATAAAAAAACTTGAGTGTTCAATTTTAAAATGTGTTTTAAATCGACTTAAGATTGCAATTAACATATCATTTTGGTTTCAAAAAAGTATTTAGAATCATAAGAGAAAAAAACGGAGGAAAATGGCAAGTAACTCTTTAAAAAAATCACAATAACTTACTTTTTAATTTCATATTATACATTTATAGACACATAAATTGAAAATACTTTCTGCAAAATTTTGGAAATTATTGCTCTAACTAGGTCAGTGTAATCGCAAGCACGAACATATTTCTTTTTCCTGATAGCTTTATTTTTCTAAAAAGCTCGCAACTCAGAGCTAAAACTATTATGCCTTACAATATACTGCCCCACGTAAAAAATATTGTCCCTAATTAAGTGTCAGCACAACTTCCGTCGCAGTTTGGTAACTTCAGCCAGCTTGAAGAAGGAAAAGAAAAGTGGAAAAAAAAAGAAACTTGCGTTATCTTCAGAGTTCCAACTTTTGCAAATGGCGAACATAAATAAAACGAGAAAGTAACCGGAGCAACAAAAGATGCTCAATAATTTACGCATTTCTTTTTATGTTCAATTTCTATATCACAACCGAAACCTCAGAGTTTTCATTTTATGTAAGCGGATGCTGATTTTTGTGCAGTAAAAAACAGGATTCTTGAAAAGAAAGATAAAATATACACTAATAAGTGTTAGAGATTTCCATTACACGGCGGAATTCTAACGCTTTTGAATTCGTTTTCGTATTAACCTAATTTTCATTATCAGTTGGTTGTAAGTGAAAATAAAGACTAGGACTAACAATCAAGATATGTTTTCCTTTTTTTTTCTTTTTGCAAATTAGAAAAACGGTCGGATTTCTTAATTGTTCTTCGGCATCTATCCTAGTCTAACTTTTTGCTGAGGTCAAAAATACAAGAATACTTACATTTGCCCTACACACATAATTCATTTCGTCTATCTTTTAATTTTTTTTTTTTTTTTTTTTTTTTGCGCTCGTTCTTCGATTTCTCCCCCTATCTTTTTGTGTAAATTTTTATCATTTGTTCTTTTACAACGGGTAGTGGGAATGATTGCTTGTCTTTAAAATACCGGGTGGTTATAAAATAACGTCAGCTGTTTAGAACTCTCTAGCAAGTGAAGTATTGGACAAAACATTACCAAATTGCATGGGCGTACACAGTAGTCCATGGGATTTCGGATTCTGAAATTAAAAAAAAAAAAAAAAGAAAAGCACAAAAAATTGTCACTAGGGAAAATTTTGGCGTTGAAAAGGTGTATTATTGTGAATATTGAAGGATTAACTGCTAACTGCCAAAATATATGCATCAATTTTATTCCCAAAATATGATTTTTACTAAGAAATGAGGTTTAATATGAACAACATCGAGGTATTTTCCAAGTACTGCATACAATGCACAATATTTTCCACACATCCATGGGGGGTCTTGATTAATTTCTCCTACCTACAATGTTATTGGATTTTCCAAAGTTGAGACATCAGGAACATGTCGTAGAAAATCAACACCATTAAGAAATCCCCATGGCGAAACGTCACAAGATGAAAGATAGGGCGACCATGGTTTCCATACCGTTGGAAATGCATGACTAATAAATCTGCTATCAAAGAAATGTTGTCGCCATACACTCAGTACCTAAAGCTCAACGTGGGGTGGTGCACCATCTTATATGAATATTATTCAAGAAGTAATCCTTGCTTCCTGGCCAAAATTTCTTCGTGACGACTTTTGGTATTATTCTTCTCTTGTTACGAATTGAAATGTCTTTTAGGTTTTATTGAACTTTGTTTGAAAGCAACAAACCTTTGTAGTTCAAAACTTGATGTGTGCTGAATTTTTTAGCATTTAATTCTTCAGTATTTCCAAGTAATACACTTTTGCAGCGCCAAAATTCACCCTGGTGGTAAATTTTGGTACTTATTTTTTTTTTGCAGAAATCGAAATCCAATGGTCTGGTATGTACGCACATGAAATTTGGCAATGTTTCGCCCAATACTTCACTTGCTCTGAACAATTCACGTTATTTTATAATCACCCTGTACATAAATAAAATATGCTTGACCTGGTTTCAAAAGGAACTGATGATATCAGTTTAAACAATTATTGTTATTATTTGCTTAATTTGAATTTTTTGAATAAAATCCACCTACCGACCAGAAGAACCCATCAGTAACTAAACACTTTTTTTTCTTCTACATTAAACATAAGATATTTTATAGATGATAGATTGTATAAATTATAGATTGTACAAGATATTTTATAGATAAATTGAATGAGTAACTATCTTTTATATACATTTTCGAAACGAAATCCATTAGAAAATGATGGGTTTGTATAATCATGATGAGACTTCTTTCTCGTTGTTGATGCACTTTTTTCTGTTCAACCCCTAAAAAATTGTTGCAGAACCGTGAAACTTCCACCATCAAAAAGGCATATATCAATTAAAATGTTTTGCTCTCAAGTGTCAAATGGAATAGTGGCGATCCCTTACTTTTGAATAAATCGAAATTTCCTCTGCCCCCCCCCTGCTTTTTAGTTTCAACTTTGCCTTTTGATATATTTAAAGGTCACTTTTAATGTTAGTGAAAAGTAAGCTAAACCGTATAGTTTTAGCAATAATGTGAAGTTTTAAAAATTAAATTGCGATTAACTGTACACCGAATTTTATAACGTGACTAATAGAAACATGATGCTTGATTTCTCGTATTGTTTATATTACTATTTATGCAGGAACATATCATAAAAATGTAGACTGTTTTTGAAACACGATAAAATGAATATTAGAAGTACTTCCTAATGATCGTGTTATTTAACTTCTTTAAAAAATCACACAAATAATTAGTGCCAGAAACACATCATCGTACTTTAAAATGAGTTCAAGGAAATAGGCATATGTGTTGCATTTAGATCGGAGTTAAAACGTAACGCATTAGGCAAGCTAGAAACGTTTTTATAAATTTCTATTACTTGGCGCAGATTTCTCTACTTGCATTAATTAAAGCTCACATAGTGGAGCTCCGAGAATTATTTAATGTACAGTATAAATATTAATAGAACTGAAACAGAAGTCAAAATAACCACACTTTGCGAAAATGAATTTAAATCATTTGTTAGAACGAGTGTGAATTAACGAGATATTGCATTTACAACTAATTATATCATATGGATCCGTTTGTCCAAACAGGTGCAGTAATGTTATTTTTTAGAAAGAAATAATAACTTGTTTTTCTCTTTGTACGTTGCTTTGTAAAACGGATAACTTACTTTTAATGTATTATATTATGTTTTACTTGTTATTAAACTAGGTATAGAATATGTGAATTAATGATTTGCGATAGTGGTGACATTTCTATGAAACATCATGTTATTTTCGATCTTCGTTTCGAAAATATATATTAAATTCTTTTCTTCATTGGTTTAGAGCACCGGAGGGCATCTCACAATTCAAGTTTTCTATTCTTTACGAAACTCATTTTTATCGAACTTACTCTATAGTTAACGAGTAAACCGTAAATAAATTATTAACTGTATGAATTTTAATTTTAACGCACAATACTCTGCGCACATTTTCATTGATTGTTTTTCAAGGTCAACATTTTGTCGTTGAAAGTTTGTCCTTCATGCAATGGCAGCCCATAATTTTCTACTTATATTTTCCCATTCAAAAACACATAATTACGCTGTGATCTTCATAAGTCGCCACAGTTTTTAATATCAAATTAAAATATTACCATAAATTCATTAAATTAATAGGATTTAAGTGCTGTGTATTACACACGTACATGAGTACACACATCATTTGCCTTAAATAATTTAAGTTGACGATGAAAGTCTACCATTCTTGCAATGCTAGCCCATGATTTCGTAATGATCTTTTCCCATTTAAAAGCACATAAAGACACTAAGCTCTTCTTAACTAGTAAGGGTTGTTATTATACTTTAAAACTATAACCATAAGTTCATTAAAAATAGGATTATAAGGAGTGTAGGATATTACAAACATATATGAACACACACATGCTTTGTTTTAAACAATTTAACCCGATTTTTTTTTCCTTTTTATTGTCAAAAATATATCTTTTCTGGAAACTTTCGGAACTAAACCTGATTCTCACATGTTTAAATTTAGAGTGTACAGTGTACCTGATAATTTTCTTAATTTTGTTAAAAAAAAAGAAAAGAGGACATTAAAAACAATTTGGACAATGCATAAAATCAATCTTTAAATTTGTCGTCCAATCAAAAATTTAAATACAGGGGTTGAAACTCTGCAAATCAACGAAATTTCTAACGTGCTACCGATATAAAATGCGTTTCCACGATTCAATAAAATGGAAAATTGATTTATTTATGTAAAAAACATGAAGATAAAACTTACTCTAAATTAAGTTTGCTGGAAGACACTGAACTCAATTAAATTAAGCTAGAAAAGGTCTATTTATTGAAAAGTTTGTTGAAAATGACACACGTTAAACACAATTTAAAGGAGACAATTACATAAAGTGTAACTATGTACGATGAATTAAAATACGAAACAAAATAGTTTTTTGTCTTTTTAAGATCCACTTAAAATTTGTACTTAACTCGTGTTGCGGTAAAAATTTTTATCGACTTATAATTAAAAAAAAAAATAAGAATGCAATGTATAATTTGATCTTGACTTGTATTAGATCAGTTACAATGTATGTATAAGAAAACTATTCAAAATATTAAAAAGAAGAAGAAAAGAAATCTACTTTTCCCCAAAACAAGAAACTATGTTTTGCTCTAACTGGTATCACAACTGGTAATACTTATGTCAATGGTCAAGCTATCGATTAAATGACAGAAGCAAATGCTATAAACAATGTGCTATTGGCACACTTAGTTCCTCCGCAGAAGAGTTCTAATTTCCAAAAGTAGTACTGGAGAGACTATTTTGGAAAAGTTACAAAAAGAATAAAGAAAGAACGGAATGCGCTCGGATATGTTGGTAAATTACATCTTAACTCTTGGTCTAAGTAGACTACATCTGTGACTTGACATTTGAAACTGGTTTCCTTTTCCTCGAGGAAAATTTTTATTTCCTATTTAATCGTAAATAATTTAATTTTCGTTGTTCTTTACTTTCTAGTTTGTTCAGCTCTACTATTTTCATTAATTTGAGTAAAAAAAAATAAATGTGAAAATAATGTATTGCATGATGCGTGTTGTTAATCTTTTTCTGATTTATGTACAAGTTCGTTGAATAAATTAATTTAAACTGGACTTTAGTTACCGAGTTTTGATACTTAAGGAACTTAAGCAGGGTTTTACATTTTTATCATTTGACAATCTATTTTAACAGATTATTTTTATATAAAGCATTGACTAAGCTGAAATTCGCAATTTTACAGTTTTATATTTATAAAAAAATTATAGTAAACTAGGATTAATGCTGCGAAATAAGTCAAAATTTTAATTTCATAAATGAAAGTCATTGCATTTTTTTTTTTTTTAATTTCTGTAGCATTGCTCCAAAAATTTACTGTTTCGGAAGAAGAAATTACATGGATAACGCGATGTTTTTAGTAGGAATAAATTTTTCTCACGGCTATGAAGTAAGTATGTTTACTTATCAAATTAATAAATTAGTTTATATCTAACTACATTCTAAGTTAACTGACATCAATTAAAAGAGGTTTTGGTTAAGAGAGTTAAGGATATTCTAGGAACAGATTATCTAAGATCTAGGTAGTACTATATTCTTTATAACATTTCTCTTTCTCAACTACAAGAAAAGAAAATCGTGGTTAATTTTAAATTAAATGTGAAACTTTGCATGTGGGTGTGTCTCAACACTCTTGCTACCAACAAAATTAGAGCTACATGGACTCTAATCTCTATTTAACTTTACTAGAAGGTAGAAAAAAAGGGAAAAAATATCAAATTAATAACTGCAAAAATTGCCGTCTGATGAAATACAAAGAAAACCAGCTTTTCTATTGATTTTTACCGAACAAGTATCTTCATTTTTATTGCTCTTGAATCATTTCAATAAAGAGGCGGTATTTCAATAATGAAGATTGTGCGTCGCTAATGAATTTAATTACTTTTACCGGATGATCGAATTTGCACGGAAGAGGCGGACTCAGGTAATGACTTCAACAACATTTTCTCGCGTCTTGAAAAAAGCAAATACTGTGTTTCCAACTTTTTATGTCGTAATAAATTGCACAATTATTTTGACTCGGTTTTTTATTTTCTCGGTTGAAAAAAACCTTTAACACACCATTTTTCTTTTTTTTTGTAGTATTTTTAGTATCCTTGTAATGAAAAACTAATGGGTCGGAAGTGAATTTCATGCTTTAATTTGTAAGAAATTGTACATGTTGGACGTATACTGGTAAAAAGTTCAAAAAATAAATAAATAAACAAAAAGAAAAACTATGAACAAATTAAATCAAGTCGATTGCTTAAAGTATTATACATTAAAATCAATGCACACTGAATTTGCTAAAAAATTCGATAGGAAAAAAGTCATTTTACGCACTTTTTTTTCAAAAAAGAACTACAAACCTATATCTGCATGAATTAATGAAAGGTTTTAAACAAAATCAGAGAGAACAAAGTAAATATGATGTTTGGGGAAACTACGAAAATGCAGTTTCGTATTCATATTATTTTTTCCTCGCCAGAACGCTTTAACGAACAAAAGCGTGGGTGTCAAAATTAAAAAACATTTTCCATACCATTTGTCAAATTTAAGTTTAATAAAATTAATAAATTTTGAATTGACAATTTATGGACATAATACAATAGAAAAAATTGCATATGCACGGGAGTAAAGAAAAAGATAAAGTTAAAATAAAGTCAAAATAAAATGAAGAAAGCACAAAAAAGACAAGCAGAAAAAATTAAAAAAAGAGTTTTTTAAAAAAGAAAAAGGGTAAGATTGGCAAAACTGAGAGTTCAAAAGAAAAAAAAAAAGAAAGAACCCATCAATGTGTTATACAAACAAGTCTGCTTCGAAAAAAAATGTTGTAAGGAAGTAAAAAGTCACCTATTCTTTCATCAATGTATCAGTAATAGCCAAAAACCCTGCTGCAGTGTTCGTTCCGAACGTACGTAGACTGTGTTCGGGTCCAAATGGACCCAACGTATCTAACTTCAATCGCTAAAGCCCCCAATTGATTTTCTGCTTTCAAATTTGATTATTACAGGAAATTGTTTGATCTTGTTAGAAACTTTTGAACATAAAACGCGCTCTTTATATGTTTCATTTTATGGATTTAATTCAAGAAAACGCAAAAATAAACTAGTAAAATAGTAATCCCAGTTTTCTTCCAAATGACAACTAACATAAAATTATGTAAGCTAACATTTTAAGAAATTTACATGAAACATGGAAGTTTAAAAAGAAGGAGTTGAAAATTGAAACGCTGTACAACAATATAACATTTATATTTGTGTGAAATACATAAAAAGACAGTTGCCTGTTCATGTGACCATTTTCAATGAAATAAAATGATCATCGTTGAGTAACTGTATCAGTGCATTTTGTACATATTTGATTCAAATGTGACTTACATATGTATTTGCCACACTTCATGCATGCATTTTGTACTTTACTGTCTGATTTGCACAAATAGCAACGACCTCTTTTTCTATTCGTGCTTGCCTTGTCCATTGTTTCGGAAGTAGAACAGGCATCGTCTTTTGATTGCCTTTGCATGCTTTTCACTAACATTGCAACTGCTTCTTGGTGAGTGAGCACGTCTCTTCTACAAATATGTTCTCTTACTAAAGCTATACCTTAAATCTCTATAAAAATTCTAAGCCATCTGTAGGGTTTTTCTTTCATACATGCATCAGGATTTGCTGCACAGAATAGTATGAACGCAGGGTTCGGGGAGAAGGGTGCAAATGAATTCCCCTCAATCGAGCACACTTGTGGAGCTTTGAATTCTATAAAGGGCAGTCTTGAAACAATGTCACTGTTATTCATCTATTTCATTACATAAAAAGGAAAAAATGGTATTCAAAGTAAAAAAATGAAAAAACGGCGGAGGTGGGGAATTGTACATAAATATATAGATATATATTATTTTATCACAAGAAATATATGATTAATTTATCATTATGTAATTTGTACATAATATAAGCAAGAACAACGTATATTTTTTCTCTGATGCATGTTTTAAATCATATGGGTCCAAAAGGACCCGAACACATTATACGTAAACTTTTTTCTGACAAGCAGGGTTATGTTTCAATTAAAACAAAAAAAAAAATAACTTGAATTGTAAAATAAGAAAAGAAACTAATTCATGAAGTTACAACGTTATACCAATGTTATCCGAAATTTTATTGCAGTATGAAATCTCTTTTGGGTCGAAATGGACCCGAACACTGCAGCAGGGTTAAACACAATCAATCAAACCAAGCGGATCGAATTTCATAATGCTCGTCAATAAAAAATAAATTTCGCAGACCACATCTTTGTAAACTGATCCATTTTTTAAAAAAAAGTGTCAAAACTACATTTCAGCCAAAACATGGGTCACATATACTGGTGTAATATATTTGCAATGTAAAATATTGTGAGATCTCAACGGTTTAGGCATTTTATTAAAATATATCTTTATATCCCTGTTGCTATAATTTTATATTTCTATTCGTCCATTGTTCAATAATCCATAGCCCGATTACCTCTTGTTTGAATTATTATTCCTCACACGAATCCTTCTTCAAATTCCTCATCACGTTTCCTTAGCGGTGTGAGATATTTTTCATCAAATTTATTTTCTACTTGTGTACAAAAAAATAAATTGTGAAGCAAATTTAAGGAAAAGTTAATCGTGGATTATCGTGTGACTATAAACAAGTGTTGATTTTAAATTCTATGTTTATTTACATGAACAATTTGCAAGTGTCAGTCAAAACTAAAAATAATTGGCAATACCGATACTAACATAAATCAGTTATGTATTATTATTATTTTTTTGAAAATAGTTAACAATTAAAAAAACATTATTCATGGTTATTAATAATAAATTCAAGGGTTTGTATTGTATTACCATGTTGATTTTTAGTCTAACTTGGTAATTCCTACTTTTCTACCATCACTACTTTCGTAGTGAGGCGAAATTAAGATAATTATGTCCTCCAATATAAAACAAAGAGTACGTAAATGTGTTTTCGAAACATTTTTTAAAATTGTGTATGACTTGAAATTTCTAAAATACGACAAGAAAATTTATTAAAAGCAGCTAATTCAGAGAAGTATTTAGAAAATCAATTTTTCTTTCAAGTCGGTGGAATATTAAAGTAATGGATAAAGACATTTTACGTTAATCAGCCTATGGTCAACTGTGAGAGATACGCCTATCTTGCGTGAATAAATGTAACATGAAGCGAAATAATTAGGAAATATGACCACATTTCAGAAACGCATAGTGTGGTCATAACATTTAGTGATCATAGAATCATCTGATTCCTTTTCACGACCTACTTCGTTCAGTTTGCAATAAGCAATAGGATATTTTTTTCATATGCGGAGAACAATTCTTGTTAGTATATTTCTGGGATACAGGAGAGTCACCATTTATTCAATCTTCTTTTATTTTCTATAGGTATTATTTCTTTTTTCCATTTTAGTCACTAAACAGTGATAGTAAAATACCTTAAGCTGTAGTCGTAACAGGAACGTCTTTCGTTCTTCTTAACATACTTTTTTTTTTTGAGCAATGTACGCAGCGTTGATCAAAGTGCTGTAGTTTGGGAGATTGTGAAAGGGAATGTCTTCTCTCTAAATAATTAAATTTATACTGGAAAAATATTGAAATTTTAATGTAAATTGCTTTCAAACAACTCTCTTGAAACTAAACCCAAACCTGAAGGTCACCATCCAAAGTTCCTACAATTTTTTCCCCAAATAAAGCACTGATTAATCATAAATACTGCAAGAAAATGTTCATTGAATTTCTTGAACCGATTCAAAGCATTTTATGAATGTTTTTTCCATAACATATTTCTGTATGAAGATTACAATTTGACATGCTACCTTACGTTTTATCAAAAGTCAACTCTATAATTCACCTGCAAAAGAAACAATCGTGTGAGATTCGTGGTTTTTAAGGGAACGCCCCCCCCCCCCTCCCCCGAGAACGTTTTTTTTAAACTGATGCACGTAATGTTTATAAAAATCTTTAATTATGAATGTTTTAATAAGTGGCAATAGTGCAGTTATTATTTTTTTTCTTCATTACTATGGGACCACACTTTTTTTTATCAAGTACACTATCACCACAAACTATTGAATCGATGCACTGAACACATAGAAACTTCCTGCCGATCGAAAATAATTTATTTATTTAAGCGTAGAAATATTATCATTTAATCATTTTAATAGTTACTAGTCGGGGATCATTTTAATAGTTACTAGTCGACCCGTGCGGAACTCCGCACTGTGCTTCGAATCGTTTCATAATACATTTTGCTCTTTAAAAATTTCAAAGGAAGAACATTATGAAGAAGAACCGAAAAAAAAGTAAGCGCAGAAGAGAAAGCATGTAATTTAAAGACATCAGTAAAAAAACCTCGTTAAATTAAACGTTGTGATAATTTGATCATCGCTCACCTTTTGGTTGTACGTATTTTCAATGCAAGAATAAATATTATTAAAAGTGTGGCTGAGTGACTCGTGAAAAAGAAGTAATTTTGCATGTGAAAAAACAGGTTGTGGCAAATACAGTCCTGCCCATGTGAGCATCTGACGGGAAAAAAAGAAGCAATAAATACATATTTATTGGCACAGATTCAAACTGGCGACAGTCTCCTTAACAGCACGGCACCCCAACAAATCTAGCAATTGCGCCTTCCTTTTCTAATGCTATTCATTGAAAGAATGCGTAATAAAAAACAGTAAAAAAGCTTTTGCCGGAAAAAAAATAAAATCATGCGTCTATGCTTTGTTATTATTCAGGATGATACGATTTAAAATTATTCGTAAAACATGGAATTTGATTGAAGAATGAGGGAGATCTCACGTAGCGAATGAAGCAAACATTCTAGAGAAGTAATAAATTCTATTGAAAATAAGTGTTTTTACTTTTGAATATTGAACAATTTCCCACAGCAGGCTGGTTTAACCGTTACAACTTAAATGCCCACACACGTTTTTCTTTTAATCGAAACACTTAAAATTCATAACCAAAACCAGTTGAACCGAGTCCGTTTTTTAAGTGTAATTTTTCGAACGCAGAAAAAATGTTTTTTTTTTCAGCAGAAAGCATAGGAGTAGAAAATGATTTCTTACTAATGAAGTTCATAATAATTTTAATGGTTTAATCGCGCGAATAAAAAAAATAAAGGTTTACTGGGTGAAACTCGTAGTTTTAATTTGGCGTAGTATTTTTTCATTTATACAAAAGGTCGAAGACTGTTATTAGAAACATCTACATTTCAGCATACAATGAAAATGTTTTTCTGCACAAAAAGGATTTCCTTGAGGTAAATCTAATACTTTTTTATGCTTACATTATGCTGAGTGGTCTGGATGAAGTCAAAGCATAAATAAAGGAAGAAAACCCTCGATTAACAGCCAACTTATCCGAATGATAAATGTAGCCTGCATAAAGGAGTCGAAACACCAAGTAGCATTCCCATTGCATTTATTTAATTTCGTGTGTTATCTGCTGTATGTTATGAGTACATGTAATGTGTCATATTAATCAAAATTTGCTATTATGTCGGACAGCTCGAGCTTGCCCGAAGTTCAATTAGTTTATAGCTGAACGCTCTATCGAAAAAAAAAACTTATCAATTTAACCGAA